>NW_004567103.1:86072467-86109034 GCF_000260355.1 Condylura cristata
ATTCAGTTTATTTTTTAATAATTTTTGTTAATGAGTAAATTTGACACAGAGGTTACAGAGCCATTTAAATTTCCAAATAGGAAAGAAGAAAAATTAGTAAGAAAAGTTAGAAAATTGAAAGTATTCACCCTAGAAAACAAAAGTCTATATAAATTTAGGGAAAAGAGAATAGAATATGAAAGGAAGGTGATTATCAAGGGAAATGTTTCAACACTATCACTCAGTCATGGAGAATATGAGCCTGACAAAGCTGTCAATGAACTTTCTGTGAAGAACCAGATAGCAAGTACAAGTTTTATGATCCAAATTTGATCTCACTCACAACTTCTCAGATCCACAATATCAGCTCCACAAAATCCATAAGTGAATGAATCTGACTGTATTCAGTAAAATTATTTTTATAAATATTGAAAATTGCATTTCACACACTTTTCTTTGGTTAAGAAGCTCCGATTCATATTGACATCCTCATGTTCTTCTTCCTGATCCTCTTCTTTTTTCATCATAAATAGTGTTATAAACCAAACCAGATAAGTATCTGAACTTATTTCAGCACAAATAATACAGCATAAAAATTTAATCAATACGTGGCCCTCCCTGGTAGCTCAAGGTGTTGCTCTCAGCACCATCAAGCTATTGGCAGCCACTGCAACAGGAGTTTGATCTCCAGCCAGGGAGTAACCCACATGGTACAGCAGACCTCTCCTGACCCACTGTTCCCCTCAGCAGTGCATTTCAGTAGATACACCCTATACACTGCCTACTGTCTCTCGTGAATTTTCTGCGCCTCTGGCCTACACCTCAGCTCTTGTATATATAAATAAAATAAATCTTTTAAAAAATAAATAAACAATAGTATGAGAGCATTAAATTGCACATCTGTTTTGTATTATATTTATGCATTACATGCTATGATAGCATGGCATAACTGCACATTCTATAAATAACATATCTAAGTTTTATGTATGTATGCATGTGTGTATGTATGTATGTATGAAGTATATAGCCTTTTTATAACCCTGAACGAGGGGCTGAGGAACTTGCTTTTGCCTCCTATGCAGAAGCTTGGTCCCACACAGGAAAACCTTGTCTCTGCAGCCCCAATGGAGCTGCATATCCGGGGGCAGCTTGGAGGGGAACCACGTTGCTTGGGCCTCACTGCCAGCCTCTGCTTGCAGCCAGAGCCCAGTGGGGCCACTAGCAGATGGTGGTAAAATCCTTGCCAACTGCCGCTGCTTGCACCAGATCCCTAAGGAGGAAGGGGTACTCTGATGCTCAAGTCTGTTAAGGGCCTGGAGAGAAGCTTCCCATTGGCACTAACTCCATCAGAGAGTGAGAAACTGCCACAGTTAATCCAATGGTGCCTGCTGCTTAAGTGGGAAAGGGTGGATCTTCCCTTGAGACTTGTGCTGCGGGCTCCATTTCGGCTCTCGTTAATTTTATTGGCCTCTAACTGAGCACACCTGAAACCTTCCTTTTGCCCTCTATAAAGATTTTCTCACTCCTCTGCCTTTTTTTGAGTCTCTGTTAAAATTCAATTGATAGTAGCTGAACCCCTTAGTATAGCAAACTGAATAAATTGCTTGGCCTATACTCATTTATTTCCACATAATGAAAATTTGGAAATACACCCATTGATACTTTGCAAATAAATTGTGATAAATCAATATAACATAAATTAACTGATGAAGGAAAGTTCTCTAATTAATGTAATCCAATAAGACATTGGTGACTTTTTTTAAATATAAATTTGCTTTAGAATGCCCTTGAAAAGAGAAAAACTGCCAGTATTTGTAAGTCCTTTATTTCATTCCGAGCCCTTCAGCTTAACTGAAGACATGCCAGATAAGCAGGTGATTTCAACTGGAGGAGTTCTAAACCCAACTATGGCTTCTACATTCCCCTATCTTCTACTATCTTCAGTGTTCAGAAGGTAGAACATCTGTTAAGTAAGTTAGTAAGAATTCCACAAAAATATGTCTCCTATTCCACAGCTAGATCTTCAACATAGCCTAGAGTTCAGAGTTCATGGCTTCGTATTGTTGCATTCAACAGACAAACGAGGGAGATTTGAGTAGAATTGACACATATTCAATTTTAGGTAAACAAAAACTTTTTAGGATGAGTATTTAGATCCCAAATATTGTATTGGACGTATACTTATACTAAAAAGGATCATCTGTGCATCTGAAATTGAAATCCAACTTGGTATTCTGAAATTTTTATTTGTTAAACCTGAAAACCTTAGGGGTGAGGGTAATACTTTATCTTCTGCTCCTCTTATAAGATACTTATCATTAATATTGATAATCTCACCATGCGTTATTTACATTTGTACTGTTTAATTTTCAAGTGTTTGCCTTTTCAAGATACCTATTACTATTTTAATAAAATATAATGACCCCTCAATGTTCTTTTCAAATTAGGCACCTTTATAAAATAAAACAAAATGAAACCAATGAATATTTAATGAATACCTGCTATTATACAAGGTGAAAATTGGGAAAATGATGAAATATACATGCTGGGAGTTCTGGATCCTATAACATGAAGTAAATTACTTAGAATTAAAGATAATGAAGCACTCAAAAGCAGGCAGAACCTGGTGAGTAGTCAACCATTGGAAGAAAAGAACTGCACCCAATCTATGGGGCTTTTCTTCCATGTGCCATGGACACAACTCAAACTAATGAGGGAAGACAGTCTTGATACCTTGAAGTACCAGAAGGCAGATTATAAGGTACTGTAAAGCTTGAAATTGAAGATACAACCCTGAAAAGAGGGAGTGCATGAATAGTCTTGGTATACCTACACAGGACACACTGCTTAGGTAGCAAAGGGGTGTTACCTGGTGACTTGTGCTACGGGCTCCATTTTAGTTCTAGTTAATTCTACTGACCTCTAACTCAACAAACCTGAAGGCTTCTTTTGCCCTCTATAAAAACTGGGGGTCCAGCTACTATCAATTGAATTTTAGCAGAGACTCAAAGAAAGGCAGAGTGAGAAAACACCAAAACACCAAAAGCCAGAAGGCAAGAGAGCATTTCTCAGTAGAGAGAAATAAGTCTGAGTCGAAGTTGTCAAATTTGGAGGATCTTGGTAAATATCATTAGTCTTCCACTGATCTTCCCTAGCAACATGAAAAACCTAGTCTTCTGCAAGTTCAAAGTGTCAGGCCAATGGTATAATAGGACATTAAAGTTTACAAAGAAAAAATAATCATATAATTCTAAGTCCAGAAATCAGAGCAAAATAAAAACATTTTAACATAAGCAAATGCTGAGAAACTCTATCACCTGCAAAACGATTTCAATTCTCCGGGAAGACTTAGCGATCCTAAGCACATATGAACCTAATTACAGAACTTCAAAATACATAAAGCCAAAAACAACAAAGGGAGGAAGAGACAAATTCTCCATCACAGCTGGAAATTTATTTTTTTAAGATTTTAGTTATGCATACAGGCCAGAGGTGTAGGGGGTGGTGAAAGGATTCACTAGAGACAGAGTGGGGAGCAGAACAGGCTGACTGATGAAGTACACTACTGAGGGGAGCAGCAGGCAAAACAGGGGAGATCTGCCTCATCAGGTGGATCACCTCCGGGCCGGGGATCGAACTGGCACTGAAGGGGCTGCTGGCTAGCTTGCAGTGCTGCATCCTCACCTGAAGCACCACCAGGGAAGGCCCTCACCACTTGACATTTTAACACCCTTTTCTCAGCAATTGATTTAGCAATTGTCCAGAAGTCAGTAAGCATATAAAAGATCTGAACAACACTACAACCCAATTAGATTTAACTGGCAATTACAGAATACTACATTCAGTGGATTCACAATACACAGGTTTTTGTTTTGTTTTGTTTTGTTTTGTTTTGTTTTATGTGCACATGAAATCTTCACTGGCGGGATCATATGTTAACTCATAAAACAAGCTTCAAATATTTGAAATCTTACAAAGCATGATATGTGATTACAATTAAACTACACATAACATTTTAAGATATGTAGACATACAAGAATTAAATAGTACGAAAGTAACAAGCTCTGGTTTAAATAATCACAAGGAAAATTAGAACATAGTCTAAATTGAGTAATAGTGAAAACATAAAATTTGTTAGAATAGACCAAGCAAAGCCTATATATTCACAAACATATATATGTATACATACACGTGTATATGTGGGCATACATGTGTGCATATATTTATACATATATCAATGTGTGTACATAACAATACATGCACATGTATATATACAAACCATAGATATGTTTGTGCATGTATATTCATTTGAAGTATTTGTTAATATAAGAAGAATATTTTAAAAAATTAAGTAAACATCTCAACATAAGCCACTTTATGAAGAAATAGAAGACAAAGCTATGTCAAGATACTATTTAAAATCACTAGTGTGACTAAAATTAAAATAATTGACAATATCGAATGTTGGTGAGATTATGAAACCATCCGAACTCTCACACATTTCTTGTAAGAACAGATAATAGTGTAAATGATTTTGAAGTCTGCCAATTTTTTTAAATATTCACCTATTCTAAGATCTTGAGTTTCATTGTTAAATATTTATTTAGAAGAATTAACAATTAATGTATACAGAAGATATGAATGTTAACAAAAGTACTATCTATCCTATGAAGTAAATATGAACATGTTCCTCTTATTATATATGATAAAATGAAGCTGTGTAATGGATAAATTAGCCAGACATACACAGCTAGTAAATGGTAATTGGGCTTCGTGAGTTGGCATGTAGCTCTAGAAACTGTCTATGCCCTTAACCTACTAGACTAAATTCATACAGACATTGGCTATAAATGACTTTTTACATTTTAATTAAGGTAAATAAATTTAAGTAAAATTAAAAATCAAAATTTACTTACAATGGTTCAATATGAAATGCTAAAAAGGCACATGTAATTGGCAGTTACCCAGTTAGTGCAGATTTAGGATATTGGTTAAAACAAGCAGAACTACCTCCCACACCAAGGCTAGATTTCTGTAATGAGTATTTAAGTTTTATGGTGAAATCGGATCACATTATCCACTAATTCAAAACTGACTAATTACTATTCTCCTGTGTTCACTTAATTTTTTGAAACCTCTCTCCCTTTGACTCTCTCTTTCTGTCTGTATTGACACACAGACACACACACATGTGCACTAACGCCATTTCCGCCACTACCTCATACATACGATGTGGAAAAACTAGAATGATTTGAGGAAATATGAACATATTTAGAGGATCCCTTCCTTGGGGCACAGGCTGGAGTCCTGAGTTATAAGCACATGTTGA
This sequence comes from Condylura cristata, assembly GCF_000260355.1. Taxonomy (NCBI): domain Eukaryota; kingdom Metazoa; phylum Chordata; class Mammalia; order Eulipotyphla; family Talpidae; genus Condylura; species Condylura cristata. The sequence continues at coordinate 86,077,776 of NW_004567103.1, forward strand.
TCCAGTGTCTTTTTTCCCAAGAAACAAATCTTCTGCTGAATCTTTTCCATCACCTATCCAGATGTGCATTGACACAGCACAAGCTGGTGTTGAGATGATCTCTTACAATTGGAACTACTGGTCTTATAAGAACAGCTCCAACCAAACTCATCTGAAAAATGCTTATTTTATTTAATTCTTGATTATACTGAGAGTATGTCTTTCTACAACTTTGAATCATGTGTAGTGTTGTAAGCCATTATTACCTCAATAGAAATAATTTTTTGCACTTTTTTTAAGGTTTTATTTATTTATGCATACAGAACTGGGATATAGAGCAGAGATGCACGGGTGGTGAGAGGATTCACCAGAGACAGATTGGGGAACAGAACAGATGGACTGATGAAGTACACTGCTGAGGGGAGCAGTGGGCGAGTCAGGAGAGGTCTGCTGTGCCATGTGGATCACCTCCCGGTGCCGGAGATCAAACTTGCACAAAAGCACTGAGGCTAGCTTACAGTGCCGCGTCCTAACCCATTGTGCCACCAAGGAGGAAAATAATAATAATAAATCTCTAAATTAAAGAAAAGGAACGAAATTAACGCTTGCATGTCCTATAGCTCTGATAGCTAGGCAAATGAACTTTTTCCCTTCCCTGCCATACAGATGGCGATTATGTTTTTTTTTTTTTTTACTTTGTACCTTCATTTTATTATTATTATTAATCCACTTATTTTACTCCTTCCTTAATGTTAACCCAGATGACTTCTTTTCCTAGAAATTTGTTCTACTTTGATTTGAAAAAGGTTACAATATCACAGTTACTTCTTAGTTTTCTTAAGAATATGACTTGCAATCTTTCTATTTTCGGTCCTTCTAATAAACCTGTATTTCAAACTTTTAGTCTCTGGGTCTTACTGTATAATGATATTCCTTGTAATATAGTCCTGTTTCATTCAACTGGGCAGGAGAGCTGCAGTCACAGTTTGTTGTGATATCCACTCAAGAACATTCAAGGAAACAGAGAACACACCCAGCAGACGATGAGTGTGTGTGTGTGTGTGTGTGTGTGTGTGTGTGGGTGTGGGGGTGTGTTCTTCGCATGTCTACCTGAATGCTCTCTATAAATGTGGGACTCCATAACTCAGTACTGGCAGATCCTGAGTGGACAGATGGTGCATAATGTTCATGGAATCTCAGGGTCTTGCTAAGAAATGAATCCAAAGGACTCATCAACTGGCTAACACATAAGGTGATTAGCTAGATTGATGGATCAACTGATAAATCAATTGATGACAGATCAGATGCACTTAGAACAGTTCTACAACAAGCAATTGTGGAAGAGGAAAAATGCATTTCTTGATGGAGACAGGACATGCAGTTGGCTAAACGATTGATGCAGGAACATGGAAAATAGGAATGACTTCACTTGAAGAGAAAAAAATAGATAAAATTATGAATGTGAGTCCCTTTTTCAGGTTAAAACTTTTCACCTTTGTGTGCCTATTACCTACAGAGTAAATTCATTGCTTAAAAAAAAAAGGTAGTTCTATTCTTATTTTATAGAAGAGAAAGTGAGATTCTGAAGTCAAAGAAATTTGCCCAAGCTTCTGCAGCCAGTGAGCAGTGGGACTGGAGTGGACACTCCATCTTCCAGACCCCCAATACCTGGCTTTTGTTTGTTGTACACTGCTAAGACTACAGCAAAAAGAGAGATTGTGGACAATTAGTAAAGTAAATATATGAGTTTCAAAGTTTTGAATAGCTATTTTTTTGTGCATATTTTACAATGAGTTTTAATCTTTTATGGCCATACTTTTTGAGAACTCACAAAGATAAATTAGCCTTCGGAGAAATGTATTTAAGTACACATACACTCCATACACAGAGGATTAAGGCTCTTAATATGCCCTTAGCTGATCTCTGAACCATGTAGAAAGGCATAGCAATGATCTCGTTCTTTACAGATGACCATTTCATTAAGCATAACTCCATTTGAAGTTGAGAAAAATAAAGACTCTAAAATGTTAGGTGACCTTCAAAAATGCATAATTCTAATCTACCATGTAACTGGTAATTGAACTCATTTCTACTTCCAAGCATCAAAGAGTCACATCTTTCCCACCATTTTCTGTTTTATACACTAACAGTTCTGTTGCTTAAACACTTCTATCTTGTGAGATATGTGGCATTTTATAAGAATAAAAAACGTTGACTTAAAAAGATGGTATCTCATCCTGAGTTTGCAGATTGATAGCTGCCAGAGATTTAAGGAAAGATATTAAAATATTTTAAAAATATTTTATGAATTAACATTTTTTTACTGTATGGAATTATTCAATTTTATTGTTTAAAAGATTCATTTATTTATGCATACAGAACTGGTGTACCGGCCAGAGGTATAAGGGCAGTTAGAAGATTCACCAGAGACAGAGAGGGGAGCAGAACAGGCAGCCTGACAAAGTACACTGCTGAGGGGCACAGTATGTGAAACAGGAGACGTCTGCCTTGCCATGTGGGTCACCTCCTGGGCAGGGAATCGAACTGGCACTGAAGTGGCTGTGACTAGCTTGCAGTGCTGCACTTTAACTGATTTTGTCACCAAGAAGTTCCATGTTCAATTTTAAATGAAAACAAAACCATCAGTCCTTTGTAAATACCAGCTTATATAATTGACACATGCACATGACTTATCTTAGTCATCAATGCATCCCACATTTATTTCATCCCTAGAAAATAAATTTTGTCAGAAGAATGAAAATGAAATTACTACAAACAATTTAAGGTTCTTATGAAATAATTTTAGATTAATATGACATTATTCATCTAGTTGTTCAGTTAACATTTGTTAAGTACCTATCACATTCTAATGCAATGATAGATTCTAGAAAAGTGGCAAGAATATCTTTCCTGGTCTCATGGATATTTTAGTATTTTGGAAAGATAAATGGGCATTTAGCAAAAAAAAAAAAAAAGAGGCTCAGTTAAAATAATGTGCATTTGACGTGCTTATCATCATTGCTTAGAGATAAGTGGTACCTACTGCAGAGTTATTTGCTTTGGTAGAAAATCAAGATATTCAATTGAAGAAATGCCATCCATGTAGTAGGATATGTAGCACCATATAGACATCAGGGACTTTGTGTAAAGTGAAATGGCAAAAACCAAGTGGCACAGCAGATCTCTCCTACCTCTCCCACTGTTCCCCTCAATGTTGTATTTCTGTAGATCACCTCTTTTGTTCCCCCGTCTATCTCTGTGAATCTTCTTACCATCTCTCCACATCTCTGGTCTAATCCCACTTCTTATATGCATAAATAAATACAAAATAAGTACTTTTTAAAAAAGATGTTTAATAAAGGAAGTGAAAGACCTATAAAATAACAGCTACAAAACATTTATAAAACACAAAATACACAAGGAGATGGAAATATATATTATGTTCATAGATGGAGGGAAATAATAGAGCAAAAGCCACCCTCTTACCTAAAGTCCTGCTGCAGTGGCTTCTGATACAGTGTTCTGCTTTAATCCAGGGAGGGACCAGAATATTGGTTAAGATGTAGAGAAAAATGAACTCCCACATATTGTCAGTGGGAATGTGAATTGATGCAGCCATTTTGAAAGCTGTATGGGAATTCAGAAAAGTGAAAATAGAATTACTATATGAAACAATAATCCCAATTCTATTAAAAAAATACGAGGTCATTAACTTAAGGAGTTAAATCCACCACTATGTTTATTGCAGCATTGTTCATGATAGATAAGATATTCAAACAACACAAGTGTCCATTGTTGAAAAATTAGGCAATTTAATATAAATACATGTTTTGCAGCAAAGTGGAAGGAAGTAAGGGAAGTAATGCAAAGCAAAATAAATCAGAAGGGGAAGTACAAATATACCATGATTTCTTCTATATGTAGAAATTAAGGAAACAAGACAGATGAATGGGCAGAAGAAAATAAAAATAAACTGTGTATTTTTACTGAGCTATCAATATGTGACGGGAGGTGATAACAGAAAGGACGAAAGGTTCCAATGAATGGTCACTGATTTTTTTTTTTTAGTTAATAATATTTAGCAAGCAAAATTTACTACTTTTGCAAAGTTAGAGTATTAAAAATATAAAGAATAAATAAAGGTAGTATAAAGAAAACTTAAAATAAAAAAGTGAAAACAAAATCAAGCGACCATTTAAATCTTTATTGCAACTTGGATATGATACAGGGCAGTAAAGCAGGCACTAAAACCAGCCATAGGCACTGCCCAAATAGTTTACCAGCTGAGATCTAAGTTCTTCACCCATGAAAGTTCTTCACACAATTGCAAGGGTCAATGAATAACAATGGGACTTATTTAACAAGTCAGAGTAATGCAAAGAGTTAATGGAACCAAAAAAAAAAAAAAAAAATGACCTTTACTTCACCCAAAGCCATATTCAGTGTTTTCAAATCCTAAACAAAGCAGCTAATAAAGAGTTGTCCTGTTACTGTGGACACATGCAGCCAGACTATACTAGAAAAGACAACAGAAAACACAGCAGGAGATGCTCCCTGAGCTACAGAGATGCCCCAGCATGGCCCCAGACAAGCAATGCTCAAAACAGCAGCTGTAGCGGTCCAATGATCAAATATATGTCCACACTCATGCATCTTAGCGAGGTGCCCTGCTCTAGGTATTTGCCTTTCCTGCTAGGCTGCAACATCAGCCAAACTGGGGACAGTTTCAGTGTTAGGCTATTTGCAAAGACTCCAAAATTTTCCTTTCTCAGGTTGGCTGCTGAAAGCGTCCAACTTTAAAGCCCACAACAGCCTTCTAACTCTAAAATACTGAATCTTAAAAACTGAATCCAGACTAAGTGAATCTGCAGATCCTTTCATAGGTTCATATAGTACTTATCCCTCACTCCACCCCAAATGCAAAACTTTTTAGCATTTTAACTTGGGCTATCCATTCTCACCAACAATCCCCTCTGGATTGTTTTTGGTTTTAGCCGCCTATTAAATTATGATCTGTCGTACTCACGCTTAGTTTCTCTTTACTAAAGCTACCAATATCAGGTTTCATATAGAGGTCACTTTTGTGGAAAATAGTGCCCGTATATGCAGATAGCCATAAAAGTGTGCATGGAAAAAGAATGTAGTAAGTGTTTGGGACTCACTGACATCATGTATTGTCCATTTTCCTCTTTCCCCTCCCTCTTGCTTTATTTCTGCCCCCTGTACTACCCCATTCCTTTTTATTTTAAGAAATTGTGTAGTCTTCCTTACTATCCTGCTTTTATCTTCAGCCTTTTTATTTTGAAAAAAAAAAAAAAAAACAAACCTACAGAAAAACTGAAAGCTGATAATCCTTGCCCCTTTTGATCTTTTTGCACTTTTTCTCTCTTTTTCTCTCCTTTAAAAAAAAGATTTATTTTATATTTTATGCATACAAGACCTTGGGTATAGGCCAGAGGTGTGGGTGGCAAAGGAGATGAAAGGATTCACTGGAGACAGAGTAGGGAGCAGAACAGGTGGATCCACTGAAGTACTCTGCTGAGGGGAGAAGTGGGTGAGATAGGAGAGGTCTGCTATGCCATGTGGGTCAGCTCCCTGCCTGGGGATCAAATGTGGTGCAGTGGCTGCTGATAATGCTAAGACTTAACCCCTTGTACCACCAGAGGGGCCCACTCTCTCTCCTTTCTCTTCGATTATTTACTTAGGACAAGACCAGGGCAAAGTGAGGCAGGAAAGAGGAACTTAAAACTGCTGTCACTTGCATTCTGGCAACCAGCTCTGCCCACCTTATACAACTGTCTAAAAATAGTAACTTTGATGCCCTATACAAACTTGTGCTTGCTCCCCAATGGACGAGACTCTCCAGCCTCCATTGAGGGGTCAGTGAACCTCACTCAGAAACACAATAAAGTCTCTGTTTGTCAGAAACTTTGCCTGGATCTCTCCACCCTTTTATTGTGCTGGAACGTTCACCTTCTACATTAAAATTGTACACATCTTCATGCTAAATCCTTGTAACAGTTGAGAACGAAGATATTCTCCAGCTTAATGGCAATCCTATTATCAAAGAAACACTGGTAAATAATGTCACCTAGTAGATTCATGTTGCCATTTCACCAGGTATTCCAATAGTGTGCTTCATAGGAGTTTCTGTCTGAGGAGGAAGTGTTCAAAATTCAACCGAGGCCCCCATCTTTGTTTGCTTGCCACATCCCTTTGTTCTCATTTTTGTAGAATTGACACTGTGAGCAGACCCGTTTTCCTGTGGAGTGTTTCATATTCTAGATTTGTCTCATGACTAGATTAAAATACTTTTGTTTCAATGAAAATTTCTTGTTGGTAGGTTGTGTCCTTGACATACCAAAACCACCAGGAAGCACCAACTTCAGTTTGATGCATTGTTGATGTTGACTTTCTGCCCTTGGAAAAATTTGATTCTGCTAGCTGTATTTACTGAAGAAACTCTTCTGATCTTTGTTATTCATAAACATAATCTGGGATGATACCTTGAGCTTCTGTAACAATTAATGTGGCACAAAAATTACTTAGCATTAATTGATAATTGTTTCTTAAGTCAACAAATATATAGATAGTCTAATTTCATTAGTTAAGGTTTGCATGTAGAAAAATTGGGGTGTGAGCCAGAGGTGCTGTAGGCAAGACAGAAGTCTGCTGCACCATATGTGATCACCTCCCTGACCCTATGTACTGAGACTTAACCCCTGGGTGACCAGAAAGGCCCAGTGCCAGAAGGAAGTTTACAATGATGACTGTGATAGGGGGAAAGGATATCCTGAACAAACTCTGTAGACACAAGTTTTGTGGACTCCACCCCCTACTCCAGTCACTGAAACTACAACTCCCAGCAACACCAAAGGGAGTACTGTGAGAACCCAAGGGTGGAGCAAGAGTCATGTTGATACTTTTGGATTATTTATAGAGAGAAGACATGTTGAGTAGAGGCTCTCGCCCATGGCCTTATGGCTGATAGTTGGTGGCTTGGCTCTTGATCAGCTTTCAGTGTGCTACTGAGGTTTCCAAGTCAGTGGAATGGATTGGACACTCTAGTTAACTTGTATCTCCCTCTCTTTCTCATTCCCTGGGTTGTTCCTTTTTGTTTCCCTTTGTAAATAAACACATTATTGACCTTTTTGTGTGTGTCTGCAGTACAGTTGAATCTTAACTGTGCAGGTGAGGACCCACAGATAGGCAACCCAATTCACATTGTCTTGCCCTGTAACAATTACACAATTCTATCATAGGAGCTAGTATTTTTTTAAAAAGAAATCCTCTGTTTTTCTTTTCCTTTACTATCTCTATGTTGATCTTTTCCAGTCTATTATTTGTTCACACTTTCCCTATATTATTCCTATAAGGATTTAGATCATTTTATTATTGTTAGATATTCTTTATAAATTTGGAAGGTAGCATTTTTAAAAATAATAATATAATAGTTTTTTTTTCATCATTTTGTGCCTTTTTCTATCACAGTTGTGATCCCTGTGGGCTTCCCATCATCAAATCACACATATGCCATCACCATACATCACCACAGTCCAATGCACTTACCCCCCCACCATTTTTTTTTAAAGATTTATTTATTTATACAGATAGAACTGGGGTACAGGTCAGAGGTGCAGGGTGGTGAGAGGCTTCACCTGAGACAGTAGGGAGCAGAACAGGCAGATCAAGGAAACACACTGCTGAGGGAAGAGCGGGCAGGTCAGGAGAGGTCTGCTGTGCCTCCCCCCACCATTTTTTGATCCCATTCCTCACTCCATCCCTATAAAATGTCTCTGATATATAGTTGTTCATTATTATTATTATTTTCTCCCCTGGTCCTTTATACTCCTGCTATGAGTGAAACCATCCGGTATTTTTTTCCTTTTCTTTCTGGCTTATTTCACTAAGCATGATCCTGGAAAGCAGCATTTTACATTTTACATAAGTTGAAAACATTTTATTTGCTATGCCATTTGTCTTTTTGACATTCCTTATGTTTACACACATACACACAATCTTTTCCACATGGGCAACATTTTCAATCCATTACACAGAATTCCAGGCCATTATAGTAAGCAAGTAATTAAAGTGGAACCTTAAATCCAAACCATTCACTTTGAACAAGAGTGCCCTGGAGAATCCCAGCAGCAACAGATGCTCAGGTTAAATGAGTGGGGGCCTAAAGTAGGTATTCCTCCTGTGCTTAATGGGAAGGATGAACAGGCTTATGCAAATTAGGTAATTTACTATGTTAGAGAAGCTCTAAGCAAAGGTAGAACTCTGTGATGACAACAGTTTGTGGATGATAGTAATGAAAATTAGATCATTAAGATAGAAAACTGATCTGGGCACATCTTAAAATCAAGGACTCAGGCATTTATCTTTGTAGTGCCTAAAATCTAGCACCTGGAAAATGTACCATAAATATTTTCAGAAGCAAATTGATTGAATCTAAAATGGAACATAAGAAACAATCACAGCAGTGGAGTAAAAATATTAACAGTGCTAATTTAGATGTATCCTTGCGCATGAACTTTTACCTAAATCTGTTTTCCTGAATATTCAATACAAAAAGCATTTTAAAAAAATCAATCACAATGTAAATTCAATTTGGCCATGCAAACAATTAGGATTTGTTCTTTGAACAATAAAATATTTCTTAACTGTATCGGGGCCTGGAATTTAGGGAAATCTGTTACTTTTCTTTATCCCCACAGTACTGTGTATTTCAAATATCCACAAGAGGCCCGTGGTACAGGCTCGTGAGTTGCTAAACTGATCTTCTGATCACTAAATAAATGCCTGCTGGCTTGAACATTAAGCTTTTGCTCATATCTCTCTTGCCATATTCTTTAAAATCAAGCCAATATCCTGAAGTAAATGCAGGACCGTGTTAAGGAATTGGCAGCTTATGAGGAATTAGCAAAGAGGGCTCAAAAAGGAGCATTTCACAGTATTCCTGTTTCCTCTGAAGTCCAAACCTGGTCTGGAAATACAAAGAAAATATGTGTTCAGTTATTACTTAGTTTCTTTTTGGCATGTGTGTGCATTCTTGCACAGCAGTTCCCCAAGACCATTTTAAGATAACAATCAAGAAAAACACAAATATTTGGCAGTCCAGCTCATGAGCTAGAGAAAAATAGAGAACAGCTTCTGGGCCAGACCACAGTTCTTTTGTTACAGGGTAGCCCAGAGAGGACTGGGCAGCCTGTCCGTGGGGCCTCACCCCCACGCTTACAACTCAGTTACACTGCAAGGACACACAAAAGGGTCAATATTGGGGTCAATATTCCCCTTATTTCCAAAAGGGGAAAGGAACAGGAAACAACCCAGGGAAAGAGAGCAGGATACAAAAAGTAAGTAGAATACCTTATGGCTAGGCTGATTGAACACACCAAGTCACGCGGTCCACACTGTCCGGAGACCTGCTTCCAAAGTGGGCCAGTGAGAGACAGAGCCAGAGCGAGAGAGACCAGAGCACGAGATCCAGAGAGCCAAAGATGCATCCCGTCCTATTTATCCCCCCAAAATGTCCCAGAATTCATTCCTGCTAGCTCCGCCCTGGGGTCCTGCAGTTCTCTCCCTGATACTGCTGGGAATTGTAGTTTTCAATCACTGAAGTAATGTGTAAGGTTCAGAAAGCTGGAATAGGGGGTGGAGTCCATAACAGAAAACTGGAGTAGGGGGTGGAGTCCATAATTCTCTGCAGAGTTCCTTTAGGACATCCTTCCCCTTAACACTTTGATTGGAGATACTTCTTTCTAGTGAAGAGAGTTCACTATTGTGTCCAACTGCTTCTTATGACCTTTCAACACCAATCAAGAGAATAAACCTGGTTAACCAACTCTGACCACCTTGAATGAAGCCTACCCACATCATTCTTTGCTCTTTTGTAGATTTCAATGAAGAAGCCCCATGCTGCTCACTTGAGTTTTCACCCCCCAACAAAAAAAACAAGAGAAAAAAAAAAAAATGAATGTCCCCATCCCTTAGTTGTCCACATCTGTAAATTTTATCCTTTGCAAACCAGACCTCATTTCAACAGAAATCATTATTCAAGTGTCAGAACTATTTGGGGGAAAACCCTTCCTCTGCTGAAGAAATAGCTGTTACTCTGCACCTCATATTTTAGTTTTGCCATGAAGTAGAGAGTCAAAAATGCAATTGCATTATAAAAGATTTTGTTTTTGATATCTGTTATTTTCATGAATGTGAAACATTTTTATCCAGTGCTGTAGCCCAGAGATCCAGTAAGGATAGAGACTGCTTCTCCTAAATGTTTACTGTATGGGTCTCAGGGGTCCTGAGCCTGTCATGTCAGCACCATGGGAATGCAGAGTCCTGTGCCCCTCAGACTGCCCAGAAGTGCTCAGTCAAAAATGCTAGTGATTTTGTGTTGCCTTACTCATTCATTTGTTTGTTTCTTTATCCACTGCACATGAGTGCAGCCATATAATACTGGTCTTTCTCCATCTAGCTTATTTCACTGAGTATAATACCCTGTAGATCCATACACTCAATATTTCATCTTTTGGATTATCAGTGAGTGATATTCTATTATGTATGTATACACATCATTATCTACTCATCCATCTATGGAATTAGGTTGCCATCAGCTCTTGACAAAAATAGTGGCTACCAAAAGTGAAAGGGGAGAGGGTAGGAGGTAAATTTGATAAAATGCGTCAATATTCTGATAAATGGAAACTAGATTTTGCGTGATGAGCACAATATAGTATATACAGATGATATGTAAGTCTGTATACCTGAAACCTATATAATGATGCTTCAATTAAAAATGTAATTAAGGGGCTCTCCCTGGTGGCACAACAGGTTAAAGCACTGTATTATGAAACTCTATGAAGTCACTACAGCACTAATTTGATCCCCTGCCAGGGAGCTGACCCACATGGTGCCACAGACCTATTCTGACCTGCCTGCTGCTCCCCACAGCAGCATACTTTGTCAATCTGTCTGTTCTGCTCCCCACTCTGTCTCTGGTGAATCTTCTCACCCACCACACCTCTGGCCTGTATCCCAGTTCTATAAGCATAAATAAATCTTAAAAAAATAAAGAAAAAAAAACTCAGATAATTATGAAAAAAAAAAACAAAACTAAACCTAATATATATGGCTTGGGAACAAAAAGCCATGTGAGGCCTAGGAGGGGTGCTTTAAAAGTCTTCCAGATGGTGCTGGCATCTGCTCTTCTGGGAATCTCTCTCCAACCACCCCTTCCTGCTACCAGCCTACTAGCTAATTTGGTTGTGACTCCCTGGTACCCCGCTAGCTCTTGCTACCTAACTATATCATTGTCTAAACTGAAATATATCGACTGTCCTTTTACACATTGTGGCTTCTATAGCAGACATGCTGACAACTCTATTAATCTTTGTGGTCTTAGCAATAGAACAGTTCACAGAGCACAATGGGCATGTGTACTTACTGAATGAATGAGTCCACAAATGTATGCACAATATGAGATCCATTGTCTACTGTGTTAGAGGGTTGCCACACAAACAAATTATTCTAAAATAGATGTTTCACAGTAATTCTGGCATTCACTACCCACACACAGCATCAGATCCTACAGGTTAAGAGCTCAGTCCAACAAGGCTTCCCTCCACCCACACTTCAGATTGTCACCTATGTTGATAACCCACTGGATATAAATTAAAGGTTTCCATAACCCCCTATCTGGTTCAGTTGTTTGGCTAAAATGCCTCAGAAAAATCAGAGAAACATTTTAATTACTAGATAACTGGTTTATTATAAAATGATCTAATTCAGGAATTGAAAAGAGGCAAAAGTGAGGTGTGTAGGAGAGCAGAGCTCTCCTGAGCTCTCTGAATCCCTTCCTTTTGTGTTTTTATGGAGGCTTCAGAACATAGTGATGATTTGTTAATTTATTGGACACTGGCAATGGAGTCAATCTCCAGCCCCTTTCCCCTCCTCTGAGTTCAGGGACAGATGGCTGGGGAGGAAACTGAAATTTCCAACCCTCAATCTTGTGTTTATCTCCACTGGCAAACAGCCCCCATCCTTAGGTGATTTCCAAAGTCTCCTTTTAACATAATAAAAAGACACTTTATTGTTTTCCTAACATTTACCAAATTCCAAGTAATAAAGGTGCTATAAATCAGGGTATGTGAATATAGATTTGGAGGAAGACCAAATATATATGTCTTATTACAAATTACAATAGTGTGACAATGTCCCATTGTTAATATGAATGTCCATAGTCTTTTAGTGTACAGGACATTTTGTGTACACAAATAAGTACATAAATAAGAAAAGGCAGAAACAGAAGTATCCTTTCTGAATGACCACATAAAAAATGCAAGAATTCACCAATACATATTTTTAAAATGTGCTTTTCCACTCAACTGGTCATATATAAAATACATAGAATCATGGATTCATATCCTTCCTTCAAATATGTGGAATGGCACAATAATCCTAGTGATAATGAAATATTTCATAACATACCCTTATTCACTTTTGAAACTATCTTAAAAAAATACCACAAAAAGGGTCCCTTAAACAAAGGAGTTCATTGTCTTGTAATTCAGGAAGTTGGGAGCTTAAAATGAAGGTGTTTTCAGGGTTCCTTCTGATCCTGTGAGGGAAGGCTTTAGTCCAGTGTCTCTCCTTGACTTGCAGATGGCCCTCTCCTTGTATCCATGTATGTGTTTGAATTTTGCTGTCACATAGGGACACCGCTCACATTGGTCAAGGCCTCATTTTATCTTGGTTACCTGTGAATAGGCCCCAAGGTCACATTCTGTGGTATTGGTATTAGGGGTTAGGGCTTTAACACATGAATGTTAAGGGGAGCACAGTTTAACCTATAACACAACCCATGTATCTTCTTTGTAGTATACAATGCCTAGATATAAACAAGCAGTAAGACTCTAATTCTCTGTGGAAAATGTCCGTTTTTGCGAATCCATTTTCTCCTTTACAAAATGCATCAGACTCTCAACTTTCACTAGTGGCTGAGTTTAGTCATCTGCTAGAACCACTGGAAATTACCTTCTTCAGGCCTTGTTCTCTCCTCTTCTCTTGACACACTGGGCTTCTAACCTGGTCAGTTGCCTTCTATGTCTTTTTCTTGGTCCTTAGCCCAACATTTATTGATTATGAATTGGCTTCTTCCTCAGTTCTGTTTCCAATCCATGCTCAGTGTCCTCCCTGACATGGCCTGGTGATGTTCAAATAAGCAGTCCTGGGAAAAATCATGTGGAGCTGGGAATGTGTTCCTCTTATGCATGCTTTCTGGCAAAATGCAGGCTTTGCCACATTCTAGCCCATCACTATGTTAGTGCCTTAGTTTCCTGGTCTATATATGTGGGTTGTAATAAGGCCACCTGGTGGGCTTCCTGTGAGGATTAAGTGTTGAATAGCAAGGCCTAGCACATAGGTGAGTGTCAGAAAAGCATTTGCTGCCTCCTCTCTTCCTTCATGCCAGATCTGCTAAATGCCACTACGCTAAATATAAAAGACAGCGATCTGATTTTATAATTTCTAAAATGCAGATTCATAACAATGAGCTGTAGATGATGAGGAAGTTGTTGTTGTTGTTTCTACTGAAACTTTCTATTAATTCAAGGTGCATTCTCAAATCAATGTCATTTTTAAATTGAAGAAATAACATCATAAGTCTTGCCTTTTAATGAGAGTCTATTAAACACCAGATGGTTGACACATCTTCATAAATTTTAAAGCAGTTCTGCTAGAGGGGTTTTAGTAGCTCCACCTTGAAGGTGGGAGCAAAGATTTGTAGACATCATAGACATTCTGAAGGCTGCATGTTCAGGCAGATAGCAAAGCCGAGGCAACCAGGTCTGAGGACTGACTAGCTCTTTGCTCTATGCACGGTGCTGGAAAGTTAGAATGTGTATGTGTTGTTTACTTTCTTGCTTGTTTTGTTTGTTGTGTCGTGCTGTGATGGTTTGTGAAAGAACTCGCTCTGTTCTGAGGGGGGAAGAACCTGTTTGCCTGCAATGTCCTGTGGTCCAGCAGCATCTGGTGTGCGGCAGAATTAACGTTTGTTCCTCAGACCACATAATTAACAATTTACTCTCTTCATCATCTCTATATTATATTAGTACATAATTCTGTCATGATGAATAATGTTGTGCTCATTAATTGTTGCTTGCATATATACTTTCTCTCCCTAGTGAGACGAGAAGCCTCTTACAATCAGGAATTATAGCCACTGTCTTCTGCATCCAGGGTGTTTTACGAAAAGCCGAGAAAACAAAAAATAAGGGGAAAAAATAAAACCTTTAGTGATATGAGTGCTTAATTTCTATGATTAAATTAAACGTTTGTCTAAGGTACTGGAACATTGTATATGTTGATAAAACAGGATACTCTGCATAAGTATGTGAATAGCTAAGAAAGGTCATATGAAGAAATCTCTCCGCTTTTATTGAATTATTCAAATGTCCAAAATTTGTCCAATTTGCTGTCAATTTTCACGCCTATATTTGGGCAAACATTACTAGTTAATCATGGAACTGGGGTCAGATATAGACTACAATTGCTTTGTAATACAGCACTCCAGACAACCCTGGCCAATCTATTTAAAGATTTGAGTTGATAAGCAAATACCCAATCTCACCAGTGGCTTTGACAGTGGACAACACTGACTCTTTTAGAAGAGGAATTATTGCACTAGTTGGTCACTAGGGATTTGTGACCCAGGGGCTTCTTAAATGGCCACAAGGCAAAAAATCTGTTTTTCAAATCACATCTAAACTTGGGGAGGTAGAAATCTGTCCAAAGTTTACTCTTGAATTTCACACATGGCTAAAAACAGGTTTTCAGGCTATATAAAAAATCTGACCTTCCTCACTTCCCAAGTGCAGTGAGTGTTCAGGTGCTTGTTGATAGGAGCCACCAGGACAGAGTCCTCTCAGGGGGTTTGAACTGGACACTTTTGGCAAACATCACTAGTAAACTTCCACAAATGTGTTTATAATGGTGAGATTCCAGAACACAAAATCCCAGGACAATTCTCGCAGAACCTCCTAATGAATGACCTCCAGATATACCTCCCCACATCCACCCTATGACACGCCTCTATGAAATGGGGGCACATCACAAATGGTAATGGTAATGAAATTGTAAAATCACAGCATGTGAAATGGCAAGTTGTCTAAAGGTATTTCCATATAGCATATGGTCATCTTATTTCTATCCTATTACAAACTCTTCAACAGAGGAATAATTATTTGTTTTAGTAGTTTCACTTGTACACAATTCCATAAGGTAGTTCCTGCAAAATTATCGCTTGCATGTTTTTTGTTTGTTTGTTTTGTTTTGTTTTGTTTTGTTGGTACTAAATTTCAGTGAGTTTTCTTTTTCCTTGAGGGAAAATAAATAAATAAATAAAATTTTCATGAGGAGTATGTGCACAATATACAGAAGTATTATTTCTATTTAGTTTTATTTTTTTAAGATTTATTGATTTATGCATACCAAACTAGGGTACAGGCCAGAGGTGCAGAGGCAGTGAAAGGATTCACCAGAGACAGAGTGGGGAGCAGAACAGGCCGACTGACGAAGCTCACTGCTGAGGGCTTCGCACCATGTGGGTCACCTCCAGGGTGGGGCTCAAACTCACGTTGAAGTGGCTTTAGCTTCTTAATGCTGTGCTTTAACCTGCTGCACCACCAGGGATATTTTAAGTAAAACTAAACTATGCAAAAGATTTGCTCTTCTCATTACCATGTACACTTCTCATTATTGCCTTTCTCAGCAGAGTCTTCACCTGCACATGAACAAACAGAGCCACATGGGCACATATTTAGGCCACAGGAAGAGTGCTGGTGTCCAGATATGGATTCCTGTTGACTAGTTCTGGCTGTAGCACGCCAAACCCACAACTGATGTCTTCTAAAGAAACCCTGACTCCACTTCCTAGTCCAAACATACATGATTAAAATTGATACTTCCTCATCTTCCTTGTGATTTTGTTGTTTGCCTTTGCACATAATTTTGATCCACCTCTCTCTGTCTTTCCCTTATCCTTAAAATGTTTGGACAAATTGTTCTTTTAAGATGTATTTAGTTATGCATACAGAATTGGAGTGTAGACTAGAGATGCAAGGGTGGTGAGAGGATTCACTAGAGACAGAGTGGGGAGCAGAAGAGATTGACGAAGTACACTGTTGAGGGGAGTAATGGGTGAGACAGGAGAGGTCTGCCACGCCATGTGGGTCAGCTCTGGAGCAGGGGTCAAACTCGCACCGAAATGACTGTGACTCGCTTGCAATGTTGTGCTTTAGCCCATTCCGCCACCAGGAAGGGCCATCTTGGACAAATGCTCTAGCTTGGAATTGCCCAACAGTAAAAATCAGGCCTCTCTCCCCCTTTCCTGGTCCATAATGGCTGATGAATATTTGCCATTTCATGACACAGAAAGAGGAAGGCATATGAATTGTGGAGTGGGAATCCAGAAATATAGTGTGGGCAGTAAGAGGTTATAGCAGATGGTAGAAAAGAAAATAGGGTAAATGATGTTGAAATTATGTTTTTCTAAGTTTGAGGTGGGATTTATGTTAGATGTAGCTCCTTCATTTACTTTTACCATGTTTATATCCCATGAGGATCTCAACAATTTCTTGAGGCTGCCTTGACACAACCATCAAGATAAGTCACTTCCTCCAACTGGAAGTATTGGAGTAGAGACTGAAGGTCTATCCTTGGAGATTCATGACACCCACTTCCCACCTGGTTTGAAGACACCCTGGAGAGTCCTGGGCTTTGTTGACCATGTAAAGGCAAATCCCAGTTCTGACACATACTATTTGTTCTCAGGCAGGTTGATTAAACATAGCCACACAAGTCTCAGGGGAATATGTCAAGTACCCAACAGCTGTGTGACTCCAGAGTTGATAGAGTCTGGTCAAGGAAATTAGGCCAAATGTAGGACTCTGATTGATGAATAGTCTGGACACATGGTAAGTCATCTACTGGGAAAAAACACAGGTTCCGTGTGATCCATGTGCATTATTTGTCCCACACTGGAGGCCATGAAAGTTTTTCAAAACTTACAAACATTGACCCACAGTTAGAAGGGCCAACACAATGGCCTGTTGTAGGGTATTGTCGTTGTGCCATCCACACTCAAATATAGATATGCAGAAATTTAGATCCTCGGAAAAATATATAATTTTGTTCAGGACTGGAAGACTTAGCAGGCAAGAGTTGCTGAGTTAACCTCTCAGGGGAGTTTTGTGGTTTTATTTTCCTCATTGCTGAAGCATAAACTGTGAAGAAAATATGAAGACTTTATTTCTTTGCAGAAAAAGACCTTAAAAAGAAAGCTACCTGCTAATGTTTGCCATGGCAATGATGAGGAAGGGTGATTCTCAGCCAGAAAATAACTTTATAAATTACTTTGATTCTATATTTGTAGAACAATTCAGGGTCTGCAGGGTTCAACTACATTTTCCAGTTATATTTACTGCATCTAAGGTCGGAATTACATGCCATAGTATATGCAAATTTGGGAATTTGGAAGAGTGTAGAACATTTCTTGTAAATGACAAGGGTCTGCTCCAGTTGAAATCATTATGACTGAAGCATAAAGAAAATTATGCACTGAAGCCCAGCTTCAAGCAGTGCAGCTTGTTCTGATGTATTATTCCTCCACTAATGTCCTGTGATGGTGAAGGCTGACAGTGGTGAACACTGAGAGAAACGCTGCTAGATCACAAGCTCAGACAGAGGCAGATTTTTGTTATTATGTGGACTTATGCCTTTTTAATAACCTAAAAAAATAATTTTCTAAAAGCAAATGGGGATTCAGTCAAATGAATTATTGAACAAACAATCCATCAACAGGATAAATGCCCTGAATGTCAATTCTTGTTGGTCTCTTAAGTTTGGGTATTTGAAGCTAATTATCTAAGAGATGATACAAAATGAGGACTTTAACTACTTCTTTTTCCTACTAAGGATTGAGAGAATTGTTGTTATTAAATTCCCAGTCCTGGATGAACTGAGGAAAATCCAGGGGGTGTTGAACTGTGACAAGTGGGGTCCCTGTGACTGAGGTAAATTTTGGGTGAAGTTAACTTGTGAAAGTCAACACTGAAGAGGGATAAAAAGAAAGGAAGAACTTTACACTCACAGGAGCAATGACAAGAGAAATATCAGATAAGACATGGCACATCATGAGGGTACATTGGGCAGGGATTAACAATTTGTCTGAAGGAGGATGGAAAAGAGCTGTGTCTCCTGTAGGTGGTGATAGTTGCAGCTGTATTAGATTAAGGAAATAGTGATCATTCCATGAATTTTGCACATAAGTAATGGTGAGTTGCTATGTGGAAAGCAGACAGAGTACAGTATTTTGTTGGTGTTGTTGTTAAGATTTATTTATTTATGCTTACAGAACTGGGATAAAGGCCAGAGGTGTGGTAGGTAAAAAGATTCACCAGAGACAGAGTGGGGAGCATAACTGAATACAATGCTGAGGGGAGCAGTGGGTGTGTTAGGAGAGATCAACCATGCCATGTGGGTCAGCTCCCTGGCAGGGAATTGAACTTGTGTTTCAGTGACTTTGTCACCCTGGAAAACTTTCTTGCCATCTGTTCTGAATTAGTTAGGAATTGGGTAGGTGCTGGGACCACCCTCCAAGACTTAGGAGCCCAGCTTTTTGTTGTAAATCCACAAAGGCCCTTAGGGGAGCTGTGGCAGAAGCACTGAAATCAACATGTGGGGTTGGCCTAGGTTAATGCCAGTGAAAAAACCCATTCACATTATGACAATAGAAACATTCATCATCAACAGTAAACTTCATGGATGGAATCTGCTTTGCAAAAATGTGATATCCAAACCCTTCTCATTCATTTGAGACAGGAATGGAGTGTCCACAACCTGCTTAGATAACTGCAAGTAGATAGGACATCTTGGGATAGGAGTAAAAAGCCATCTTGTTTCAAAGCCACTGTCTCTGCCATGGCCATCTTCATCACTGGCCTTAGGCCTCAGAGCCTCTAAGGCAATGGAGAGATAAACATGGACAATTAGAAAGACTTCATGCACTGTGCATCTAATGCTTTCTCTCTTAATGTCTAATTTCTCTAGTCCTGTTTCCCAGGTACTTTCCAGTTAGCACTCAAAGTAACTGCTTGGAAAAGCACTGCAAGTCTTATAAGTGTGGGGCCTCTAATTTATGAGACTCAATGTTTTCAATACCTAGGACATCAGGGCCTGGTTACAGGTAACAGGTGTTTACATCCTGCTTAATCTCAATGCTTTCCAGTGAATGTGCTAGAGGAAGCCCCAAACATCTAAAATCAGGAATTAAATTTAGCATATTTTTTCTCCAAATTGTAAGTTTTAAAGTCCATGTGTCTTGCACACCACATTTAGGAAACCTAAAAAAAAAAGATCAGGTATAATTTTATGGTAGATGCAATGCTATCCTAAAATACAAATTCCATTGCATTTATAGGGATCAAAATTGCAATAACTTCTGTGGTGAGATAAGTGTGAAAAATTATATTACTGCTAATATGCCAATTAATTTGCCATTGGGTCACTAATCAGGTATGTCATTATTATTATTCTATAAATCAGATCTACTGAAACTATGAATTTCTTGAACATTTATTATTTTTCTCCTGTAACTGTGTTATGAGGTGTTCCATATCTGAGAATCTGACACTTACATCCCCATGCTCATCATATTTTTTTCCAAAATATTTGCCAGATTCAATCACCTAGTTTTTGATTAATATTTGAAGCCTCAAAAATATTATGATTTATCTTCCCTGACTTCATACTCCTTTCAAACAGCAATGTAAATGTCTAATATGCCATTGCCCCTTTATTATCTGTCTTCTGTTGTTCATAGTTTATCTTCCCTTCTGTCTGGGCTAGCTCTTAGTATCCCAAACCAATCTCATCCAAAAGCTCAAATAAAGTTTTCTGAACTGAATTTGTAGTAAGGATCCTACTTTTCTATGTAAAATGAGAAAGACTTTATTATAATTTTAGAAGTGAAATATAACCAAAGCTCAAAAAAGCCAAGATTCAGAGAAATTATGTTTTATCAAAGTTCGCATGTTATCACAAATTTAAGACTCTGCTGGATAGCATAACTCCCAACTAAACTCTCATTTTATTCTTTCAAAAACCCATGTAGTTAGCATGTGTTCAGTAACTTCTCCAAATTAAAGTTGTGGGAAGCATAGACTAGCAATTGAACACACAAAGCAGACACTATAGAACCCTGTCTTGGAATGCATATATCCTGCAAGTATATAAGACAAACACTGCATTCCTTTGATTTACAAGTAATTGATTCTAATATCAAACTTTAAATTCCCAATAGGTGTATTTTTTTGGGGGGGGGTTGTTTGTTTGTTTGTTTTAGTTTTCAAAATTCCTGTAAGTCCATTAACACGTTTTGATTTGACCTGTGGGAAAATTGTTCCTTTTGTCATTGAGTTTGTCATTGAATCATTATTTTTCTCTAACTCAGTCTCACCTGGAAGTTAGATTAATAATACTGACAATTTCTAGAAAGGATTGAGCCTATAGTCAGATAAGTACTCATGCTGACATCTATTGGGGATAGTTTATTTCTTCTGTCTGGGTATTTAAAGTTAAGCATACTTTCCCCACACCCTGATAAGCTGCAGTTGTCAGACTTTGGTAGTCATCTCCATGCTGAGTTCTGCCAGAGAGGTTCTGATTCAGGTGTCAGGGTGGGCCTGAGATTCCTAAGATTACAGTCCACATTCTAACAAGTTCCTGAAAGGTGCCTATGCCACTAGTCTGATGCCCAAATTTCTGAAACCACTTGGGAAAAATTTTTATCTTGCTTCCACGTAGGAGTCAATTCTTAGCACCTGTGATGTAAATCTGCAGAGGTTTTGGAGAACAACCCCCAACTTTGGGGAAGTTGAGAGCATAGTCACATTAATTGAAAACATTATATTGTTTAATTTTATTATTATTTGTTGTTGACCTCTTGATGTGTCTAAAACATACTAAATTTTATCTTAGATGTATATGTGCAGAAAAAAACAGTCTATATAGGGGATGGCACTATGTAAAATCAGTTGTCCCTTGAGGATCTGGAACATTACCTAGGGGTAAGGAGGATAATTAATAAACGTGTAAGCCACTCTACCTCAAGATATGATGTCAGGAGCCTCTCTGGTTTTGCACGGGTGAGCCTCAGCACTAACACGCTGTCAGACTGTGGCCTAAGTTTGATCCTGGCCAATGAGCTGACCCATATAGCACAGCAGCCATCTCCTGTTTCACCCACTGCTCCTCTCAGCAGTATATTTTAATCAATATGCTTGTTCTGTTTCCTTAACTGTCTCTGGTGAGTCCACTCATCCCCCCTCACCTCTGGCTTATACCCCCATTCTGCATAAGTACATAAATAAACACCTTAAATAAATAAGTAAAAGATATTTCCATGAGCACACTTATTTAAAGCAGTTTATTTATTGAAAACACCTGTTCAATTTCCATATATCTCAGTGCCCATGCAGAAATCATACAAACGGTTAGTTTCAAGAGCCATGCACTGTGTGTACAGAACACACTCAGTGGATTTGCATTTATAACCTGGTTCTGACACTGAACAGAAAACATTTGGGACAAAGCAAAGAGCCCCCATGCAAGCAAACGTGCTTGTCAGGCAAATCTCAATCCCCATTCATCCTGATGATATCAATGTACCCCAATTTTCTATTCAAATTACTTCTTTATATAATGTTTATGTGAAAAGGTTTTATAAAGACTTCAGAAACATTTCCACTACAATAGGTTTCTATCTTTTGTAATGTTTTTGTGTTTTTAGTGTGGTCCAACAGCACAATAGCACCATAGACTATATCTTCATTTATTTAAAGCTAAGATTTTTTCTCAGCAGTGTTTTAGAAATTTTAGTGAATTTCCAGCACATCATCTCATTCATCTCTGTCTGTTTTTTCACTCTTTAGAGTTGCATTGTTTTAATTTCTATTTCAATAAGCTTATACAGAATTTCTATTTGTTTTGGACCCTCCCTGATGGAGCAGCAGATTGTAGTGCAGCACTGTGAACCTAAGCCAAGCCGCGGCTGCTTCATTGTGAGTTTGATCCCTGCCCAGGAGTGATCCACATGGCTCAGCAGACCTGTCTCTTGTCTCGCCCGCGACTCCCCTCAGAAGTGCACTTGGTCATCCTGCCTGTTCTGCTCCCCACTCTGTCTCTGGTGAATCCTGTCACAGCCCCTGCACCTCTAGTATGTACCCCATTTCTGTATGGATAAATAAATAGATCTTTAAAAAATAAAATAATAATAATAATTTCTATTTGTTTTTGTTTGTTTACCCTTTTTCCTGTAAATTTGCTAAAATCACTTACATTTCTATCACCTTTATTACATTTGTAGACAGAAATGAAGATACATTTACTTCTTGATTTCTAAATTTTAGATCTTTTTACTATTACTACCATCATCTCCACTTCTTTCTCTGCCTTATTTAACTTATTGCATTCCTTTAGTGACTTTTAAATACACAATTATAGACCTATTGACATATTTTTTAAACATATGTGATCATGTTTACGTTCATGATACTCCACAAAGAGATGCTATTGCTGCCCTTGTGAAAATGAACAAACCAGGTTTCAGAAACTGTGGCACAGCGATCTAGTATTCTGAAAAAACTTTTTACATGAAAGCCTATTCAAGATGATACTACAATGCCCCGAACTTAGTTATCTCCAGTGGTGTACAACATATCCATTCTCTTTAGGCACATGAAAAAGTGCCCATTTGCTACAACTGTGTTCTCTCCCAGGATCCCAGATTTATGTATAACTGCATTGCTCAGTCAAAGGGTCTACTACACAAAGGGAAAAGCATGTGCAAATGATAGAGAAATCTCATGTTTAGGAGTATTCTAAGAAAGGGCAAAATGTCAGCTTGGAAGGCATAGTAATCATTATGCTAACAGGAACACAAAAATGATTCTATGCATTTCAAAACAACATAATTTAATAATGTAAATGAATTTCAGAAAAGTAGTAGGATTGGAGGATTAGGTAGAGTTCAGCGTAGCAAGCCTGGATTTCACAATAGCAGTATGAATGTTATAGCGTTGGAAGGGCTGGAAAGAGATCGTACTAGCAGAATTCTAAAGTCATGACTTTTTTAATAGGAGCTGAAGACATGGTAGAGATTGATTATTGTCTATATGTGTAATTCTAGAAATGCTGGTAGAGAATTCCTATAATCACAAAAGAAAGACTGTCTTTGTTCCTGTCTTAATATCTGTGGCTATCTCTGATTGAATGAGCAAGTAGGAAACCAGAAGGCAAGATATGCTAAGAAGTGAAGACTCCTATGACATGGAACCAAAGGAGAAACATAAAATAGGAGAGAAAATAGGCTAAGTTAAAGTATCAGGAGCATCATGAAGAGACTAGAAAGGGTCTTGGCAGACATTGACCTTTTGGAATCTCTTCTTCTCTCCTGCCCATTTCTTTGTCTCTTTCCTAGTAGCTGAGGACACAGGTGGCCAAAAGCAAGCTATAAAATAAAACACAAAACGTGGCTCATCTCACTAGGTAGCTGTTAATAGATCTCTAAATACAATGATGATTTTTATTTAAGATTTATTTATTTATGCATGTAAGTACTAAGTATAGGCCAGAGATCTGGGTTGTGAGGGTTCACCAGAGACAGGGTGGGGAGTAGAACAAGCAGATCTACTGACATATACAGCAGAGGGAGCAATGGTCAGACAGGAGAGGTCCGCTGCACCATGTGGGTCAGCTCCCTTCCCAGGAGTTGAACTCAAGCTGCAGTGGCTGTAGATAGCTTCATAATGCTGCACTCTAAACCCTTGCACCAGCAGGGAGGCCCTAAATACCAATACTTTGGAAAACAAATATAACCAACTTTCAAATAAGACTTCAGTAGTATATGAAAGTATTGAATAAAGTATTTGAAATATTATATGAAATTACAAATTCTTGAGAATAGATGACAATTTGAAATATTTTATTGCTTTAGCTGTTGTTTTATACTTTCATAATAGGGTGTTATACTATATTAAATGTAATAGATATTATAAATATTATTTTTAATTTTTATTATATATATGTATTATTTTTCATCATTCTTCATTTTTGTACAATGCATGCTTTTTCATCTCAGCTGTAGTCCCTGTGGAATTCACACCACTGACTAACCCATGTTCCATCACCACAGGCCCTTGTGCTCTTCCCAAACCTGTTTTATCCTACTCCCTTCTCCCCCCCTGCAGATTGTCTCTGGTTTATAGTTGTCTGTTCATTTTGATTTTTACTTTACTACAATTACTTTTTTTTGCCCTTGACCCCTATATCCCTCTTAAAAGTGAAACCATCTGGTATTTTTCTTTTATTTTCTGTTTTTTTTTTTTTTCCCTGAGCATGATCCCTTCCAATACCATACATGTTGCTGCAAATGGCATGTGTTTGTCTTTTTTGATTATGGAATTTTATCCTATTGTGTATACATTGTGGAATTCACATCTTCTTGAGCCAGTCATTTATTTTGGGGCATTGGTTATCTCTATAGCTTGCCTGTTGTAAAAGATACTGAAATAAACATAGGGATGCTGGTGTCCTTTTTAATTAATATTTGTGTGGCTTTTGGGTAAATACCTAAAATGGAATTGCTGGATCATATGGAACTCCATTTTTAGCAGTTTGAGAAACCTCCAAACTGGTACAAAATAGTTTGCATTCCCAGAGTTCCTACAAACTGCTTTTTTTCCCACATCCTTGCCAACATTTGTTGCCTCTAGTTTTGTTTTGGTTTGTTTTGATTTTTATGTGTCATTCTCTGGCATGAGGTGGTATCTCATTGTGGTTTTGGTTTGCATCTCCTTTATTACATGTGCTGTTACACATTTTTTCATATGCCTGTTTCTATTTGCATTTCCTCTTTGGAGAAGTGTCTTTTTAGTTCTTCTGGCCATTTTTTTTTTTTGATGGAATTGTCCTCTTTGTTTTTGTTGAGTTTTTTCAGCTCTTTGTAGATCTTTGTGATCAGTCCCTTATCATTAGTATTATGTTCAAACATTGTTCCCAGTCACTGGGGTGTCTCTTGATTTTAGTCAATGTCTCTTTTGCTGCACAGAAGCTCTTTAATTTGATGTAGTCCCAGCTGTTAATCTTTTCCTTCATTATCTTTGCTATCCTTAAAGATGTCACTGAGGTGTAGGTCAGGTAGTGTTTAGCCAATATTTTATTCTATACATTTTAAGGCTTAGGTCTTATGTCTAGTTCTTTAATCCATTTTGCATTTTTTTAAGATTTATAAATATTTGTATATACATAACTGTGGTATAGGACATAGGTGCAGGGGCGGTGAGAGGATTCTCTAGGGACAGAGTGGGGAGCAGCACAGGCAGATTGATGAGTACACTGCTGAGGGCAGCAAATAAGACAAGAAATCTACTGCACCATGTAGGTCACCATCATGGCTAGGGCTCAGACATGTGCTGAAGTGGCTGCCAATAGCTTCATACTGCTGTGCTTCAACTCGGTGTGCCATCAGGGAGGGCCCATTTTGGGTTGTTTTGTGTGCATAGTGTGAGGTAATAGCCTAATTTTGTTGTTTTTTTTTTTTTTTTACTTGTAGCAGCCCAGTTTTCCCAGCATCATTTATTAAAACAACTTTCTTTGTTCTATTGCATAGTCTTTGCTTATCCGTCAAAGATTACTTGTCTATAAAACTGAGGGTTTATTTCTGGGATTTCTAAATAATAATATTTATTGAAACAGCATTGGCTTAAGTTGCTATGTATGATTTAGAGATAGAGCATCTTCCCTTATACCATATCCAATAGCCAGACACCCAGTCTTCCACTATAGTACTCTGGGCCTCCTGCTCCCTCCACTCTCCCCTCTCTCCTCTTTGTTAGCCTCAAATCTACAGCCAGATCTAGAGTTTGTTATACATTTGGCTTTATCTGACCCTTTTTGTGTTTAATATTCCATATATAAGAGATGCCAGTAGGTATTTGTCTTTCTCCTTCTGCCTTATTTTGCTTAACATTGCTGATATAGCAAATATATTCTACAGGACTACTAGAATTATGAAACTATGGTGTGGCCTAGAGATATGTGAAGTCTCAGTGGAATATAAGAGAGAATAAGGTAATAGAACACATTGTACACAGAATGTGATAAATGGCTACAATGGCATTTTAATTCAGTGGTAAAGGATGGGTTGTTTAGTAAATGATACAGCTGGTTATCCAGCTGGAAGATTTTAAAACTGGACTTCCTTTTTACATTTTGCTAAAATTAAATTCCTGATGAATTAAAACCTTAAGTCTGAAAATTGTAAGAAAATCTGTGAGTATTTATATTACTTCCGACAAAGTAGGTGTGAATCTACTTGCAATTACAAAAGATGATAAAATTACCTGTGATGACTGATACTATAAAATTAAGTCAAAATACAAAAGAAAGCACAGATGCTTGGGGAAATATTTGCAATGATGAGAATATATTGTTGTTCATTATTAATAATATGCAAAGATCTTCTACAAATTTATAAAAAGAGGCAAAAATGGGAAAATGATTAGAAAGGCAATTTAAACAGAAGCAAATCCAAATGGTTAGCAGTTATGTGAGAAGACATTCCAGTAGTAATTATGAGTGAAATGTAAATTAAAGTGACAATGAATATCTCATTGTGTTATGAAGCTAGATTTTTTTTCTTTGTTAAAAGAGTAATTATATTTACTAAAAGCGAGTATATATGGAATAACACACCTTTCCATTCTACAGTAATGTTATCTTTTTTAAGAACAGTTATAAGGCTCTAGAAATTAAAAATGCAATTCTTTTAACCCAGAAAATTCCACCCTGAGAATTTGTCCGTTAGAAATAAAAACTAGGGCCCTAGCTGGTGGCACAATGGTTTAAGACTCAGCACTGCAAGCTAGCCGCAGCTGTTTCAGTATGAGTTTGATTCCAGCCCCAGAGGTGACACACCTGGTGCAGCAGACATCTCCTGACCTGCCCATTGTTCCCCTCAGCAGTGTACTTTGTTGATCTGCCTGCTCTGCACAACACTCTGTGTCTGGTGAAGCATCTCATCACTCCTGAACCTCTGGCCTGTACCCCAGTACTGTATGCATAAATAAATAATCTTTAAAAAACAAGAAATAAAAACTAAAACATTAAAAGGAATTGTCAATCAACAAAGAAAATTTGAATAAAAGATTGTCTATCTTTAGTATAGACTATTAATATTTTTTTTCAAAAAATGAACAATCGTTATACCGTTTGACTAAGAAGAATTTTTACAAGAGTAAAAAAAGTGTACATAAGATGTCAGTTTCGTAGAAGACATAAAATCCTATGGATATGTATCTCTTAAAGATTATATGTGGAAAAAAGTGGGAGAATATATACCCATTATGATACTTCAAAAAAATTGGTGTATGGATAGAGACAGGGTCTCTTGGTAGAGTCAGGTAGGGGAGTAGAATGAGGAAACAAGATACAGGCATGAGAAGAGCTGCCCAGGTCTCCATGTCTGCAGGTGATAAGGCCATGCTCAGTTACATGAAACTGTGTATGTGTATGTGGTGAAAATACACACATGCACAAAGCATGCTTGCCCATCAACCGAAATCAGCAAGATCCCCCTTGCCTGCTGGGAGTGGCCAGTTTTCCCCACTCTCCACACCTTCCCTTGCTGGTGACTCAGTGTCTCTTGACATACACACATGGAAAGAGTTTAGCCAGACATTGTACTCCTGCAGTTCATGTGGGACATTCTAAACAAGCACTGGGATTAATTAGGATGTATGACAGTATTTATCTTTATCATTTATTTTTGTTTGTGGTTTTCCTAAGTGATTACTCTACAGCTTAGTCAATTACTTTTCTCCTTCCCTTGGGTTATGCTGGTGTAGGAATCATTTGCATCTATTTCAGAAACACCAAGAAAGTAGAAATCATTTAGGCTACCTAGGCATTAGTTTTTTCATCTGTGAAACGAAGGATACTTTCTTTAGTATCATTAGATACTACTGTCTCGAAGGGAGTTGGTAGAAATTAATAAGAAAATTAACTGGCATATCTAGTAAAGATATAAATACAGTATTTCGTGTGCCTTTCATTTTTGTAAGAGTTGCTTGGAGAAAAACATCATGTACAAGATCTGTTATACTTAAGTACAAGTCAAAACACTGAAAAACTAAGATAAAGTCACTTATTTATAGACTAACAATCAACTATTTTGCAACAAGGCTTTGAGGACTAGGAAAATCAACTTAAATCCCAAAGGTGATTTAGTAGTCACTAAAATGAAATAAATAAATAAATAAATAAAAAGTGCAAATTCGCCTTGTGTTCATCTTCTCAGCATTGGATTGTACTTCCAAGTCTCTCATTTTCTCGTCTGCAGGTTGAGCTAGTCAAAATCTGCCTTCTATTTCCCCAGAATGCAGACTGTAGGTGCCTCCATCAAAGCAATCCTTTTTGAAACTTCGGATAACCTCTCTAAAAGACGAAGACCATCAACACCTAGACTGAGTTCTTCTTAACTAGTTCTTCCTTACATTCCAGAAAAAGCTCTTGAGACTTTATAAAGTGCCAAGTATCTCCCTTTTTCAAATCTTATTTCCACTGTTCAGGGCTAACTCTATACACAGAGTCTGGTGAAGGGTGACTTGTTGCTGAGGGTGCCCAGGTAGTATCTCGTCTGTCCTGTACTTACTGTCCCCCTGGCCCACACACAGCACTCATCACTGAGGATGATTCTGGCCCTGGTCAGCCTCTGGGCAATCGGGTCTGCACCTCTGAGGACCCAGAGTCCCTGGCCTGGAGGGAGGTGACAGTCACAAACACTCAACGTGTGATGTGTAAATGAAGGTAAGTATCTATTGTAATTGTAAAAAGCCTGGAAAGGAGGCAGTGAAATGCAAGTATAGAATCTGAATAGGGAGCAAGAGTTTTAGAACTCAAAGGAAAAGGGACATCTGGATTCCTCAGTTTCTCAGAAATGGTCTATGGCTGTAGTTTTGGGCTGGTTCAAAGTTACTTTGTGCTTGTGATGGAAATGTTAAGATCCACTCTCTTTGCAGCTATCCATTACACTATACAGTATTACTAAATACAGTCCCAAGCTGTACATTGCATCCCCATAATTCTTACCTTTTTATCTGGGAATGTACTTTAAAAAATATATATATTTATTCATACAGAACTGGGATATGGCCAAAGATGCGGAGGGTGAGAGGATTCACCAGAGACAGAGCGGGGAGCAGTACAGGCAGATCGACTAAGTACACTGCTGAGGGGAGCAGTGTGTGAGTCAGGAGTGGTCTGCTGCACCATGTGGTCACCTCCCGGGGCAGGCAGGGATCGAACCCACGCTGAAGTGGCGTTAGCTTCTTAGTGCTGTGCTTTAACCTGCTGAGCCACCAGGGAGGGCCTGGGAATGTACTTTTTAATTCTCTTTACCATTTTCATCTATCCCCACTTTCACTCATTTCACCCACCCCCAGGCCCATGACTCTTGTAACTGCCAATCTGTTTTCTGTATGAATGACTTTGAGTTTCTGTTTTTTTGGTTTATTCTTTTAGATTTCACATGTTTATGAGATAACATTGATATAGTATATGGGCTCTCAGATAAGCATTTGCCATTTGCCTCTTTTGGCAAATTTATGACAGAATTGGTTTTCCCAGAGCTCTTAATTGACTATGGGTTTACATTTTTTTTTTCTCTCTCTCTTTTTTCCTTGCATTTCCTCTTCTCTTGACAGGTTTAGTTTCAAGGAAAGGAAACCCAAACAAAAGCAAATAGTGAGAAAGCTGGCCAGCACTGACTCCTCTTCCTCCCTGTGCTGCCCCCTGCCCCCTCCCCATTACTCTTGCTGATTCCCCATTTTTGTTTATCTTTGTGTAAATAAAGGCTGGTGCCCACCTGTCTCCATTCCAGTACTAACTTTTACCCCTAGAGATGAGATGAGAGTAAAAGCCAGAGAAAGAAGTTTATTGTGCTCTCGGGCAACACCCACACATGTATATGGCAGGTATTACAATGGCACGGGAGAGAAGTAGGCTTTTTATACAGTTATGGGGTGGACCACCTTAGTGGCGCATTTTGCCCTTATTCAGAGTTGTTTTCTCTTGTTTCAAGCTACTGACTTCTTTGGGCCCTTTTTCCTTCTGTAGTAGTCAGTGATGCTTAGTCACTGGGCAGGCTGCAGGTGTTTAAATTTCTGGCCTGGGATGATCCTTAACTTCCCCCTAGACCTCCTGGGCCTATCACCCAGCACTAACTTTTACTCCCTCCCCTTTGTGGACGCTCACCCACCTCCCCTTTTCTTTGTTGAACATTGTATAAATAGCCCTGTAACTTGCCAAAGAGCAGGACGGTGGTCTTTCGGACATGAGTCCGCTGCCCTCCTGCTTTGTCGACATATAAAACCACTTTCCTTTTCCTCAAACTCTGATTCCTTTTATTGGCTGAGGAAACTGAGACCCAATTCTGTCTCAGTATTGCATTTGTCTGACTTGTCTCACATGTCTTCAGGTTCTATCTCTGTTGTCACAGTGCCAAATCTTTATTTTTGGCTGAATGATATTCTACTGTATATCTGCACACTACGTATGCATATTTTATGTGAATGTATGTGTGTGTTTATACATTATATTTTGTTTTTCATTCTCCATTTACCCATTTTTATATGTTTTAAAGATTTATTTTATTTACTTATGTATATAAGAGCTGGGTTATAGACCAGAGGTATGTGTGGGAGGAGAGGAGTCACCAGAGATAGAGTGGGGAAATGAACAGGTAGGTCTACTGAAATACACTACTGAGGGGAGCAGTGGGTGAGACAGGAGAGGTCAACTTCACCAGGTGGATTAGGTGCCTCGCTGGTGATCAAACTCCTGCTGCATTGGCTTCTGATAGCTTCTTAGTGCTGAGACTTAAACTCTTGCACCACCAAGGAGGCACCTCCACTTATCTATTGATGAACACTTAGGTTGCTTTTGGATCTGATTGCAATATATAATGTATTAACATAAAAAATATAGGTTATAAACTTACTTTAAATCTTATTTCCAGCTAGCAATGTCAAACCTACTAAAGCTGTTCACTATAATAAAACTGAATCAAAAAAGCAGGTAGGTCAGAAGGAAATGTTCCACTGTTCATAGTTAATAACATTCACTGTACATTAGGGAAAAAACTTGCTCCACTCTCCTCCTAA
>NW_004567103.1:86110077-86139781 GCF_000260355.1 Condylura cristata
AAAACTTCTTTTTTCTATTTTATTCATTCTATATAAATTTCAGTATTTTTAAAAGTCCATTTCTATGAAAAATGCCATTTAAATTTTGTGAGGAATTGAAATGAAACTTTAGATTATTTTTAGTAATATAGACATTATAACAAAATTAATTCTTCTAATTCATGTGCATAGAGTATATTTCTATTTAATTGTACCTTTGATTTTTTTCAATCAACATTTTATGGTTTTCAGTGTACAGATTTCAGTTACTTGGTTAAACTTATTTCTAGATACTTTATTATTTTTGGTACAATTGTACATGGAATTGCTTTATTTCTCTTCATGTTAGTTTCTTATTAATGTATAGCAAAGCAGGATTTTTTTAGATAAAATTTCTACAAGCAAGTCGGGGGTCAAATTCAACCCAAATCTGTGCTAAGTACAACAGAGAACATTCTCAGAGACAAGGCAGCTGTAATATTTTATGAGACAAAGCTCAGATGGGATTCCCAGGAGACAGCCACATCTAACCCAGATAACAATGAAACTATGGGCTATCAGTTCATTTCTCTTTTGGCCACCAGCTTTTGGGGGGCTACTCTTTGTGGCTCTCAAATGCAGCAAAAATAAGTGCCTTCTTTCTCTCAATTATCAGAGCAGAACTGGCTAACAGTCATTGTTTCCACCTTGCAAGAAGGAAATCAAAGCCTGGCATCCTGCTTTAACTTTCTGTTGCACCCAAGCTTTATGTACTTAAAAAAAAAAAAACAAAAAAAAAAACAAAAACATGTTTATTTATTTATGCATACAAGAACTGGGGTATAGACCAGAGGTGTAGAGTTGAGAGGATTCACCAGAAACAGAGTGGAGGCAGAACAGGTTAATCAGCTGAAGTATACTGCTGAGGGGAGCAGCAGGCAAGACAGGAGCAGTCTGCCAGGCTATCTGGGTCAGCTCCCTGGCTTGGTGATGGAACCCCTGTTGCACTGGCTGGCAATAGCTTGATAGTGCCGAGACTTTAAGCCCTGCAGCACCAGTGAGGCCCCCACACCCAGGCTTTAAACACCTTATGAGGGACCTCCTTGGTGGCAATCAGCTATCTTAACTCTATCAAGCTTTCATCATCAGCCACTTCAGCATGAGTTCAGTTCTCCACCAGGTTTGTACCAATAGACCTCTCCTGTCTGCTGCTCCCCTCAGCAGTGTATTTTAGTAAATCTGCCTGTTCTGCTCCCCACTTTGTCTCTGGTAAAACTTCTCACTCCCTGTACCTGTGGCCTATACCTCAGTTCTTGTATGCATAGGTAAATAAAATAAAATTTAAAATAAATAATAACAAATAGATAATAGATAGCAATAATAAATAAAGAATAATAAAAATAATTTAAAAATCTTATGAGTAAGTTAGGGTATCTGCATATTATACATTCTGTATTGGATTGTTTCAACTCTAAAACCCTGAAATAGTGAATGTAGTTTAGTTAATAATAATCTGTGTCTGATCAATATTTTCTGAGTAAATTATTTTTTTTAATATTTTTTTATTTCTGCATACAGAACTTGGGTACAGGCCAGAGGTATAGGGGCGGTGAGAGGAATCATCAGAGACAGAGTGAGGGGTAGAACAGGCTGGCTGCTGAAGTACACTGCTGAAGGGAGCAGACAGTGGGCGGGTCTGGAGAGGTCTGCCGGCCATGTGGATCACCTCAGGGGTGGGGTTCAAACTCATGCTGAAATGGTTAACCAGCTCCAGCACCAGGGAGGGCCAGAATAAATGAAATTTTAATAACGTTTTCCACAGATGGCAACAAGCAACACTCACATAACAGTAAAAACCACACAGTAAGTACCAGACATCTAACAGTAAAAGTCACCTCCACTTTCCTCCTGAGAGGACGGATGGGTGAACTGAGTAACAGTTGCTGTTTTTAAATTGCTGAAATTGTGATGTTTGTTCCTATTCATGGGTAATTTATGAAGTCCATGTCATGTTCAAGTCACATTATATATTTTACTTCATCTGTAGAATAAAGAAGCACAGACAGCTTAAGTGACTTGCCCAAATTCATACAACACAGGAGAGTCAGAATCAATATTGACACCCAGGTGTTCCCATCGTTGATCTCAACATGCATCTTTCTATGGACATAACCTCCCTATTCTGTGGACATAACCTCCCTAACTCCTTGTCTTTGATATCTCCCACCCTTAACCAATTCCTTCCCTGTGTCTCCCTCTTGTCTCACCCTGACAGTGAAACGTGTACAATTAACAGTGCTCTGGGGAACTCCATTTATTTCATGTGAACTCTGGTGCTTTTAACACATTTAAACCCCAGATCCAAATAAGCAACACTCAGCATAACAGTCACCTCCTCCATTGGACTGTTCAATAAGTGCAGGTAGGGAGGTTCAGATGGCATTGCACGACCACCCCCCAGGCCCCACGCTGCCCTCTCCATCATAATTGGAGCTTGCTAAAATACCTTCATTCATCTGTACTAACATAGGATTTTAATCACAAATTTGCAGCTCCATCTCATTATGAAAGGGGAAAAAAAATTCCTTGCAATGTTGTTAATTGACCTTAATCTAATGTGATGTGTAATACACTCAGCTGGATCCTCAGGCAGTCTAGAAATAGAACAGTAAAACACCTCTTAAATCTAAATTATATTTGAAATAGCAGATTAGATTATTCCCAGCATCCTCAAACAAACTGTAGCATGGTGAAATTTATCTTGTGCTTTCCAAACAAGGCAGAGACTCAAGCCTGACATGCTGAATGCTTTATGAGTTCATCTACCTTGAAAGTCACACCACTATCTTCCTAATGAACCACAAGTCTGGGCCTGCAGAGGGATAAGGGTGCTGGCTTGAGGGCACCAGCCCTTCATCTGTGCTGGCTCTGTGGTCGGGGTAACAGGGAAGACTCAGCTCATCAGATTCAGAGTCAGGAATACTGGGGCTCACTGCCATTATGGCATGACTAACTCTGTGACAGTGGGTAATTTACTTTGCATTGCTGAGGTGTGGAGTACTCATTTAAAAAGTGCTGATCTTTCCATGTGCCTTGCAGACTTGTGATGCTTAAGAATAATGTGTAGAAATGGCCAGACTAATAGCAAATACTTAATAAAACATACGCATTTTTATTGTTGCTATTATTATTACAAAAGGGATTAAGGATAGAAAAGCTTACTCACATTCTTTCATGACTAAAGGTTAATGGCATGACTGTGTAAAATCAATTCTTCCCTTATTGTTTATAATTAACTTTTTGTTTTCAGATAATAAAGATAAACTTAGAGGTCTAAGACATGATACAAACATCTCATTTATTTTTCCCCAATAGTGATAACTTACAAAACTATTTGGTACTATCCATAACAGAGATATAGGCATTGATGTAGACAAGATAAAGAATGATCCCATTATCACAGGATCTCTGCACTGTTTATTGTCACCCCCACATCCTCACTCACCCTGCTGTCCTTATCCCCAGGGAACCACTAATCTCTTTTCAGTTCATTTAATTTTGTCACTCAAAATTTTTATATAAGTGCAACTATCTAAGTTCACTCTTCCAATTATCTGTAGATTCATCCAGGTTGCTGCAGTTATCATAGTTGATTCATTTTTATTGCTGACTAGTATTCTATAGGATAGATATATCCTACTTTGTTTATTTATTTTTGAAGGACATTTGGGTTGTTTAGGGGTTCAGACCAGAGGTGCAGGGGCGGTGAGAGGATTCACCAGAGACAGATTGGGGAGCAGAACAGGCAGGTCAATGAAATATAATGCTGAGGGGAGCAGGAGGCGGGTCAGGAGAGGTCTGCTGCACCATGTGGGTCACTTCTGGGACAGGAATCGAACTCATACTGAAGTAACTGGCTCACTTGCAGTACTGCACTTTAACCCATTGCACCATCAGGGAAGGCCCTACATAACCCATTTTTTGTATTAATTATGACATTTACACTGATATTTATTTTTCATGACTGGATCTCTAATTGTTTTGATACAGTGTAGTGGGAAAATTATCCTTTCATTGAATTGTTTTTTTTTTTGGTCAGGATTCAATTAGGTATGTTTAGGTGTCTATTCTTGGCTCTATTTCTGTTCCCCTTTTCTATGAGTCTCTTACTCCTCTAATACCACACTCTGCTCACTGTAATGTCACGGTGGGTCTGAATATTGGACTGGATGATTCCTTATAGGTTACTATCAATTTACAAAAAGAAAACAAATTTCTCTTATAAAAAGTTTACCCTTCATATCAATTTTAAGGCAAGTGTGTGTATGTCTGCATACAAGCCCATCCTAATAGGAATTAGATTAAACATTTTAAAGAAAAATGATATATTTACTATATATCATAAAGAAAAATGATATATTTACTATGTTAGGCTGCCCAAAATATTAATGTATTCTGACTATCCATTTATATCTTTTTTAATAAATATTTCACCTATATTTGTCACTTTCAGTACACTGATTATCAATGTTTTATTAAGTATATACCTAGGTCTTTCTTTTTCATTAATGCCATTTTACATGATAGTGTGTTTTTTTATTTTGACTTGACCATGTTCATTGTTAATATATAGAAGTAAATTTTCTAGGTTTGTACTGATCATATAACCTGCGACATTTTTTTTTAAGATTTATTTATTTATTCGTACAGAACTGGGGTACAGGCCAGAGATGTAGAGGGTGAGAGGATTCACCAGAGACAGAGTGGGGAGCAGAACAGGCAGATGGACGAAATACACTGCTGAGGGGAGCAGCGGGAGGGTCAGGAGAGGTCTGCCGCGCCATGTGGATCTCCTCACGGGCAGGCGGGAATCGAACTCATGCGGAAATGGTTTAAGCTTCTTTGTGCTGTGCTTTAACCCGCTGCGCCACCAGGGAGGGCCCACCTGTGACATTTTTAACTCACTTATCAATTTTAGGAGCTTTCCAGAGATTATTTGAGATTGTCTACATAGACGACCATGGTACTTGCAGATAGAAATGTTTTTTTTTTTTTATAAAAAAAAAAAAATTAAAATAAAATAAAATAAAATCACAGGCTATCTTACCCCTTCTCACTTGCAGATCTACCTCCCTGGAGTCTATATTCCAGACTCCAATCCATGATGATTTTGCTAGGCTAACATAGAAGCAGCATGTAGGAATCCCAGCAGCTTTTAAAACCTAGTCTCGTTAATCCATACATATGAAAAGAAGTAAGCCAGTTTTATCTTTCCCCTGATGTGTATTTAACACAAGACATTTCCATTTCAAGTAGGCAGATTTAGCTACAGTCAGTTTGATATTTAAGTCATATGAGAAAACATCGTGATATTTTAAAAATAGAATTACAAAAGAATTTCACATTACAGATTCACTGTGAATGCCAAATAACAAAAAGTATACAGGAAAATTCTTTGAACATTATAAACTGTGTAATAGCTGTTACCAGTTGTGGTCAGCCCAAATGGTATCTGCCAGTTAATTTGCAAATCCACAACCCCCCTACATTCTCAAATATAAGACAGAGGAATATGGCGAGCTTGATTAGAGATACCAGGATATTTGAGACTCTCTAAATGGAAGCCAACAAAAGAATATTTTCATGTATTTATATATAGATATAAATCTATCTATCTATCTATCTATCTATCTATTTATCTATCTATAGTCTGACCATTTAGAGAGTCTCAAATATCCTGGTATCCTGGTATACACACACACACACACACACACACACACACACATCTCTGAAAATGCTTTCATATGTTTAAATTTACATACATATGTTACAGTTTGGAGAAGAGAATGAATCAGTATAATAAAAAACCCATATTGAATCAAATGACCATAATTTATCCCAGTTCTAAGATGCCTTTTAATAAACATCAAATGGGATTAAACCACTGTTAATTCATAATGAAAGATTTTAGAAAGAGTAAGTTTACTTGAGATACCCTTTTTTCATCTAATTAGCGTACAGGAATTCTGATCTCCCAAAACAAATTATGTTGGAATCAACCAGAGGCTATAAAAAAGCACTTCTGAATTGCCCTGACACTTGCTTCTCTCCCCTGCTTTATTAGATCTGACTTGTTAGATCTCCAATCCTGGCATGGGGTCTTTATTTCAAACTAATTCCTAGGCAGCTCTGATTCACAGGCACATGTGGGAATAACTAACCAAGTCAATGCTGTGTTCCCAAAGGTAGGAATCTTACAAAATAGAGCAAGTATAGGTGAGGATAAAATTCAGAGACATAGAGTTCTGGGAATCAGAAGGACATGTGATCTTGTTGAAGCACCTCAGAACAGAATATTGAAAGGACCTAAATAGTCTTCTGCTGTTCTGAAGAGCCATAATATTCAACACTCTTCTGACTGGAGCTGTTAAAGGAAGACACTGCCTATGCAAATTCAGCTTCTCTTTTCTCCTATTTCTAAAACTGCCTATAAAGATGAAGCTGTAAAATAAGAGGGATGAAGTCTGACCCTTTGCTGGAATTAATTTTCTTGGACAAATATTCTCCCATAATAAATCACAAATAATTTATTAAGCTCAAAAGGAAAATAACTTAGAAAAATGAAGTCAGAAAGTTGAATTTATTATTTTAACTACCAAGAAAAAAATATCTCATCTCTTCTTTGTGAATACCATATTTTCTATGGAAGAAAAAGACATATCATATATGCATGAAAATCAATGCATCTATATTGTATCCAGTCACTACCAATGGAACTAACAAATGCATAATCAGTCTACCTATTCCTTTGAAAATAAATTGATTTTTCAGCACTTTTCCTCAAACTCCAGTTGCTTGAAAATAAAAGCATTTTCTTTCCTTCTGACACCAGTGCCTTTTAAATGTGAACATTTTCCCATCTAATGATTGTTTTTGTGGTTTTCTCCCACTCATTGGACATGTTTAATTATCTAAACAGCTATTTAAATAGAGTGCATTTCAGTAATGTCTTTAAAGTGCAGCTAGAAGAGAAGTAGCTTTCCATGACCTTTAAACCACAACACCTTCCTCAATTCAGCCCTGATTGGAATATGGTCCCACAACTATCTGGATGTTGATACTTATAAATTGTTATTGAAATCTGCATTTTATTTTTTTAATTGTTAAATACAGCAGCTACATGGCCATAAAAGGTGATTGAAAGTGTTTGTACAAGATGTGATACTGGCTGTTTTCCACTTGTAATAGATTATGAACACAGATTTATCATTGATGCCTATTTTCTGTTGACATTTTTATGAAAATAAATGTAGATGGAGCTGGTCCCACTCTGTATAGCTGCATCTGGAAACCATACAATAGGATGTCACTGATGAGCTCTACTGTGAAGAGTGCTCTGTGTGAAAGGTGAACAGTGTTTCTAAAATCACATACAATGACTTGGTGAGATCTGAACAGTCTGGTACATTATAATCATGAATTGTATATATGTATTTGCTAAAACTCAAGAGTTTTCTAAGCACTTAAATTGCCATTATTTTTTTTTCAGAGTAACTGATTGCACTTATCAGTCCTACATTTGACAGAGTGTCCACATAAATCACAGAAAATGGGGATATGTATGTCTTGTGATATGACAATGGAGATATTACTACATTCTCCTCATTATGAATCATTAGTACTGGCTTAGTTTCCAGCTTTCATGTGGCACTTTCTATTTTCATCAACTAATGTATAACAGCAATGATAACTATCTGAGTTTTCTGAATCAGCATTCTCTATTTTTTCTCTATTTTCTATTTTTTCTCTATTCTGTATAGTATTTTTTTTTTTTTTTTTGCTATTTTGATTCCAGGTACACAGCAGCCTCCAAGAACCTTTGAAAAAGTCAAATTTCCTCCAGCAACAGGGTCTTTGCAATTCTTTTTATGCAGAATTCTACATTTTCCCCCTGTAAACCATATTCTACATTTGCTTTAATTACCTCCTACTCATTCTAGATTTATCTCAAATGTGATTTTACTAGGAAACTTTTCTAATGTCCTTAATAACATAGTCCAAGCACTAGAACATCTCCATAAATAGTTTTTAGTCCAGTCACATACAGTCGCTCACCAGATTATGAATGAAAATAGAATGTTGAGCTAATTCAGTAGGACTTCAATGCATAAACTTTGTTGTTGATGATTTTCACCAGGGACAGACATGATGTGGTCAGAATTATATTTTACATGGATAACAACAACAGCAAAAGTAAAATAAAATTTGACATTGACTAAAGGAACATTCAAGAGTAAAATTGGTGGTTAAGATTTAATGATTGACTTGGCATGAATAAAGGGAGAGGAAGAAGTCTGAAACAATTTGTGGGTTTCTGGCTGGATGACTCATAAATGGTGAGGTGCTGAGACAGAAGAGTTCAAATGAGGATGAACAGAAGTAAGGGAAATGACAGCTCCTCAAACACAACTGGCAGTTTAAATAACAAGGACATATTGCTAAAACTGTTAAAGACTTTCTAAGAAAGATAAGATCCAGAAACAAATAATATCTCAAGGAAAAGAGAGACATTCATTGAAACAAACTATGCTGGATCCTCCCTGGTGTCACAATGGGTTAGGACATAGAAGCTAGCCACAGCAGCTTCAGTGCAAGTTCAATTCCCAACCCAGGAGATGATCCTCATGGTACAGCAGACCTCTCCTGACTCTCACACTGCTTCCCTCAGCAGGGTACTTCGTCAATCTGCCTGCTCTGTTCCCCCACTCCATCTCTCTGGTGATTCCTCTCACTGCCCCTAAAACTCTGGCCCGCACCCAGTTCTGTATGCATCAATAAATGAATCTCAGAAAAAAAATAAAATAAAATAAAGAAACTATGCAACTTAATCATACAATGACAATATTTTCATGGAATGGTAAGAGACAGAAGACCAACAATATAGGTGATAAAATGCCTTACATTTGAAAGTCCCATGTATTGGTACTACCTATAGTAAATGTTATGATTAAGAATTTTTGCTTGATCAAACTTTAAACAGCCTCCTGAATTATATTCTATACCTTTCTGTATATTTCCTTATACAATCTAGCTTTTGCAAATGCTGTTAAAGCAACAACAAAAATCCTTACACTCAATATATGACTGGGTTGCTCATCATTCACTAGCCTCCAGGTGATGCAGGACCCTTCCTGGCCTACCTGTAGCAAGAATTATGAAAGAGATACTTAGCTAGAACCCCCTGATGTTACCTCTTCATAAATTTCCACACACTGACTCCCAATCCTACTTCTCAACTGTAAATTCCCATAACCCACCCTATATTCAGGATTGAGTACAATCTCTCTTCTTCCCTATAAAATTACATTGTAGTGATCCTTCCTAAAACGATGATCCTGAGTAAAGTTGGCCTTGAACGTTGAACAAGTTTCAATGAATGTACATCAACAATCACCCCATTGTTATTGTATAGTAGTAATTTTGAATTCTTTTTAACACATTTGCACCTTTGCTACAGGAAAATGTAGTGATTAAAAAAAAAAAAATGTCATGTGGCCTTCCCTGGTAGTGCAGTGGGTTAAAGTGGGTAAAGCACAGCACTAAGACGCTAAAGCCACTTCAGCATGAGTTCGATCCATGCCCTGGAGGTGATCCACATGGTGCAGCAGACCTCTCCTGACCTGCCCGCTCCTCCCCTCAGCAGTGCCCTTCGTCAGTTGGCCTGTTCTGCTCCCCACTCTGTCTCTGGTGAAACTTCTCACTGCCCCTGTACCTCTGCCTTGTACCCCAGTTCTGTATACATGAATAAATCTTTTTAAAAAGTGAAAAAAATGTGGAGAATTAATCACACAGTCTAGTCACTGTGCTAATAAGGAAATAGGACATGGAAAATACAAGACATTGCTCCAGGATCACAAATTTGATGAGCAGTGGAAAACTAATAATTTTTTCAGAATGACTACAAATGTGACTAGAAGATTTTCTTGCCCCATTAATGACATGAACCTTTGGTAGTCCCATGGAGTTCCTAAGGCAAACATAAACTTTGGAATCTCAGCATTTAATATCAGTCTCTTCACAATGTTAATATGAGAAAAGTGTTTGGACACAAAACAAAGTTACAAATAAAGTTTTAGAAATATTTGTGAATATCACTAAAGAGATCCCAATTCACACACACACACACACACACACACACACAAAGTCCCTCAATTCATGTAGATCTCTAAAGGAGGGATATGAAAGGCAGAGGCAAGCAAATGAAAAATATAGATAATAGTATATTAAGAACTATATTGGAAAAAAGCACTTCCATAGTGGTGGAATAAGGACCTACACAATTCTGATCATCCATAAAATCACTATAAGTATTAAGGAGATTTGTCAAAATCAAAATTTTCAGAATTCTGGAAATTAACAAAAGGCTTAAAACAATCTGAGCTATCTGATTTCAAGAAAAAAAAAAAAAAAAGACTGAATCTCTGAAAGAGTAACGCCTTTTCTGGTACTTTAAACTCATCTTATTCCTATCTTCTCTTTCCCAGATGAATCTCAAGGTCATCTTGAAGATCCACAGACTCCCAATCTTAATATCTCTTAAAACCAGCAATCAGGAAGCAGATAGAAAGAACTGAAGAAATTTTGAGCTCATCTCACAACCTGCTCAATTTACAGAGAACTGGAATATAAGTAAATATTTTCCAGATTTTTCTCTGGAAAATCTTCACAAGATTTGACTTCTTATGACATGACACAGAACTTACTTGGTGAGAAAGACTATTACCCCAAGCTAGTTTTGGGGCAACAATTGCTAGGCATTAGAACTACTTGAAGTAGTTCTAAGTTTGAGGGCAAAAAAAGGAAAACCAAAAATCTGAAAAGGGAAACTGGGGGATGGGATGTCCAGACTAGATGTTGATGGTGCAACAGGTTGAAGTGCAGCACTGAAAAGCTGGCTGTGGCTGCTTCAGTGCAAGTTCAATCCCAGGCTTGAATGGTGACCCACATGGTACAGCAAACCTCTTGCCTTGCCCACTGCTCCTCTTAGCAGTGTATTTCTGTAGATATGCCTGTTCTGCTTCCCACTCTGTCTCTGATGAATACCCTATACCCCAATTCTATATGCATAAATAAATAAGTCTAAAAAAAAAAAAAAAAGATGAAACCTCTGAAGCTTCTGGAAGTCTTGAAAACCAGGCACATACACAAGACTGTGTGCATGCCTAGGGCTAAGCATGCAAATGGAAGGAGCCGCTAGCTTTCATCACAGAGTGGCAATGCAAGAAGGAAGTAAAGACTAAGATAAATTGTAAACCACCAATGTTAAAGCTGTGTCCTGATATTTGCACAAGGGCCCTCAGCAAAGACCAGAGATTTAATGGTTCAAGGCATTTAATGATATCTCTGGCTATAAAGTGTCAATGCTGAGTCAACTGAGCAGAAATTAGAATGACAACTCATGAAAAAGAATATTGACTTCACAGAATTAATTTTTTTTAAAGTCATGGAATATAAGACAGCAGTGACAAATTCTGGAAGAAGTTTACTTGAAAATTAGAAGAAAAGTTTCAAGTCACATAGTTGGAAAGAGCTGATATCTAGATTAATAGGCAAAGGATTTAAATATATACACATAACCAGTAATCACAAGAAAGTATACTCTATATCATTAGTGGTTAGGGAAATGCATATCAGAATCACAATAGGACATCTCTTTAGTCTCACAATGGTAGCTAAAATAAAAAAGAGAGAGAGAGAGACATCATTATGTGTCATTACTGTGTGAAATGCTGAATTATCATACATTCTTGTAGGAAGTATGAACTGTGCAGCTACTCTGGACAATAGTACAACAATTTCTGAAAATGCCAAACTTAGATAGCATGTGACCCAGCTATTTCATTCCTGGAATTATGCCTGTGAAAATAGAAAACATAACCCTATATACACACATTCTATATACACATGTTCATAGCTGCATTATTCCTAATAACAAAAGGTAGAAACAGACAAGGTGTCCATTAACTAATGAACCATGAACACAAGTTGGTCTGTATAATATGATTTTATATAATATGATTAGAAATGCCATATCATATAGGTAGAAAAAGGAATAACATACTGATATAAGAAACCACATACACACATTGAAAGCATCAGGCTAAAAGAAAGAAACCAGACAATAAAAATGTATTTTTTATTATTTCATTTACATTAAATATTCATATTAGACAAATTTATAGAGACAAGATCAATGAAATTTTATGGTGAAATAAACAAACAAACTTATATTTAGAATTAACCAGCTGGACTGACTTTAGATGATCCTAATTTATATGGCAACATCAAAATTATCATAGTCATGAGCCAGTGGAATATGCCTTCTCTCCATCAGGTCTCATCAGACTCGTT
Source organism: Condylura cristata (assembly GCF_000260355.1). Lineage (NCBI taxonomy): Eukaryota > Metazoa > Chordata > Mammalia > Eulipotyphla > Talpidae > Condylura > Condylura cristata. The sequence continues at coordinate 86,122,447 of NW_004567103.1, forward strand.
GACCTTGGCCACACAGAAGTCATAATTTCACAGTTCATTTGATCTGGTGTCTGCTGGCCTTGGCATCCACAATGAAAATAGTTGTGCTGTTGTCTTCTCTCTTCTTCATGATTAACTCTGGTCAGAGGGAACTTGGTGGTGGCATGGCATAGTGACCATTTCTTCTCCTGGAGCACTCTTTCAAAGGATGTGGGGTGCCTTCAGAATCACAGTGTTTTGGGCTTCCAGAAAGTGTGTGATGTGCAGATCTTCCCCTCAAGTGTCTGTGGATGCCTGTCAGCTTTGCTTTCTTGGCCCTCAAAGTTTTTGCATTGGCTTTGGCTTTGAGAGGAGTGAGGGTATTCTTCCTCTTTTGATTCCATCTTTGCAAATAAAAGTAGTGATTTTCAGGGGATGTAGAGGGTTTTGTTTGATTGACTACTAATGTATGTAGGGTGACTTTTGGGGCTGCTGAGAATATTCTGATGCTAGTGGTGATAGTTATGCAGCTCTGTGAATACACTCAAAGAACACTGGACTGTATAGTTTTAAAGGACGAGTCTTAGAGAATATGAATTATAATTGAATGAAGCTGTTATTGAGAAAAATGAAGGAAAGGAGGTATTTTCTAAATCAGGGGAGAAGATAAAGCCATTGTGCCTTGAAACATCTTGTGAGGACTCAGTGCTAATGGGGTAGTGCTCGGGCATCCTTCAGGAATTTCACCTCCAATCTGCCTGTCAGTAGGAATTACCACGATCGTTGTTAGGTTAAAAACAGGTTTTGATTAATAATACGTCTTCATCGTTATCCTTTATATTTTTCTAGATGATAACATTTTTCAATAATCACATGTGCCCACTATCTCACATTATAAGCTAAGCCATTTTTGGAGGTCTCTAAACATAAGCACTGACCATAAAAGTTTCCTTAAGATTATTATTGAGATTACTCTATTATATTCATATTTGAAAATTCAGCATAAATCTCTATCACATTTCAAGATTGTCATAATTATCTTTTTTAAAACCCAATTATTTTTCAATTAGAAATTCAAATAATCTTCCAAGTTCCTCTGTTCACCATTCAATGAGAGAGCTACTCCACATAGATAATCCATATAAATGATTTAGCTATAATCTCAAGTATGGTGTAATGAGAACATTCATGAATATCAACCAAAATATTGTGATAAGAAGACCAAATTCATTAATAAAATACAAAATGATAAATATCTAATTATTGTTAACAAAAACCTCTATTAGGTGCTTTTAACATTTCATTACTTAAATGTTAGTGTGGAAGAAACAGAATAAATTTTTATAAAATATTTATTGCATTTGGTCATCACCTTCTATTTACCAAAAGCTATGAGTTCATTTATGATCAGCTTGAACCTATCTACTTTACTAGAGGAAGCAGGGAACGGACTGGTTAATAGTAAGAACAATATATGTGAGAGCACCAAGTACAAAGAAGCTTTGTTCATTCCAGAGAATATTACTACAGTTTGTTATCATGCAATCTATAAGGAAGATACTTTATTTATTTATTTAATTTGATCCTTTAAAAACCAGCCCCACACTGCTGATATTACACACAGGAGGGAAATATGACTCATCCTAATAGCTGGCTCCTGGAAACTCACAAAGTCTTGAAATAGCAAGACTTGACCTCCAGCTCTTTTCATAATTCCAAGTCTCTATAAGCATTTGCCTTTATGGTTCCTGCCTTTTTCAGCATTACTATGGTGAAGAACATGCCCTAAATGCAGTGTGGTGGGACAGTAATTGGGAATTGAAAAAGTAGGAGCACTAAACAAGGGACATCTCATTCATCCCTGATAACTTTGCTTGACTTGCTGGCCTGTTCTCGTGAAATGTTACTGAGCTAATTAGGTATTTCATGTTGTGTTTCTGTGCAGATCCTAGCAGATGACCTTCAGAAAAAAAAAAAAAAAAAAAATAGATCCTAAACTACGATTGTTATGTGCTATGCTCTCTTGCCATTTGTTATGTGTACTATGCTCTTGCTCAACCTGGGTTGAGATGGAAGTCTACTCAGAGACAGCCCCAAGTTCTCAACCTGAGTCAACTCTTCAGTAATAGTTTAATAGTGCACTATTTTCAGTTCACACTACAGATGTAGGGGCAAAGTTGATGCTGTGTGAGCAGAGTACCACTCCTTTTACTTATTAGCTTTTCAAAGTAGAAATTTATATACTCATTCATGCTCTCTATGGGCATTTCCTAAACGTATGTTGCATATCCAGGCGCTAACAAATTATGATGTTGCAGCATACATTAAAGACCCATCTCACCTGCAAAAGTCATTGGTAATATAACCAGTGAGTAAAATCCAGCACACATGTAGGGGAAAAACAAAATAACAGAATAATTATAAGCATATAATTAGGAAAACTGTGATATTTTAAGAATTGCTGTTCAGGGCTTCATCACTTAGTACTCAAGTCTTCAAACATGCTACATTCAAATGTCTCTATTTTCTTGTCTATAAAATGGAGGTGATATGTTCTTTCTGTGTTCTTACATTAAATGAGATTATATATACAGAGTGCCTAAAGCAACCTTTGATAAATCATTCCAGAAATCATCTAGCCAAGGTAGAAATCACTCTAGGCAGAGAAAACTGGAGATTTCCTACAGGAAATTCTGCTGGCCCCAGCTGGAAGGACCCAAAATATTGTGCAATGACAAATGTCATATTTTCCCTTGGTTATCCATACCCTCATCAGACCTATAAGTACTTTTTTATCCTTCTCATTTCTTTTAGTATACAGGATTTGTCAAACATCTGTCCTTGTGTGCTGTGTAACTTGAGCTAGGACACAAATTACCTTGACACCCTATTACAGAGAATGGAAATGCTATTTTCATGTATCTGCTAATAGCTGTCCTCCTCAATAGCGCCCATGTGACCTTTAAATATCACAGAAGCTAAGTGGCAAAGGAGAATAATAATGGCATTTTAATTGATTGGTAAATTATTGAGCAGCGTTAGCTAATACTGTGTAACACCTCTTCCCTCTCCCTGCCCCACTCAATCTCACTGGAACAAATCATTATGCTCTCTGGAGGGTTCCTGTTTTTCTTACATGTGAATCTATGATCCATTTGACCCTGTCTTCTGTGGTGTAACATATAGGTTAGCTTAAATAAAATGTGCAGATAAAATGTTAGGGAAAATAGCTATGTGGAAATTGTATGCTACAAAGTAAATGTCACTATTTAATACACTTTTAGTTCTTATTATTCAGAGTAAATCATATTCTAAGTTTATTTTTGATTTTTTTTTCTATTTAAACACAATGTTTAAAGAACTTTAACAATGAATATGAAGTTCCCTCTGGGAATGATTCTCTAGGGTTTCTAAATGGCTGACTCTGATAGTAGTCACCACACTTTGAAACTGATCACAAGGGAGCAAATCCTTGTATTATACTATAACATTGTTAATTTTGGAAGTATTTTGTTAGTAGAAACCCATAACCCAAATGCAATACTCCCAGATCAACAAAACTCTCTTTGACCTCTTTAAAAGTATTCAAGGGCCTTCCCTGGTCCCTGGTGGCACAATGGGCTAGGACACAGCACTGTGAGCTAGCTGCAGCCTTTTCCATGTGAACTTGATTCCAGGTCCCACAAGTGATCCACAAGGTGCAGCAGACCACCCCTGTTTCACCCGCTGCTCCCCTCAGCAGAGTACTTTGTCAATCTGCCTGTTTTGCTCTCCACTCCGTCTCTGGTGAATCCTCTCACTGCCTCTGAACCTCTGTCCTGTACCCCAGTTCTGTATACATCAATAAATATATGTATATATTTTTTAAAGTCTTCAAATCTTCTGAAACCTTGCAAAGTTCACTCCTTGTTGGAAACACTAAGAATTTGGTCAAAATGAATATCAAGACTAAAATCTCTTTGCACAGTCTTCTATTTTAAATCCTTTTCTCTCAACTAGATATTATTTTTTTAGGAAAGCTTTCAATTCTCTGACACTTTTCTTATTACACAAAATGGAGGCAATGAGAAGTACGGCAGAAGTGGGGGGAAAATCACTGGGACCATCTATATGACCTTGAACAGTACCTTCACTAAGTCTCAATAATAATGTGAAATTTTATGTAGTTGTTACAGGAGAAATAAATAAACCTCATTTTTTTCTTGGACTAGATGTTCTAGGGTGAACACAGATCAGTTCTTCGTACATCCCATCTAAGGAGGCCCTATTGCTTTAGATGTTGAGAATATAATCAGCAGGTAATCCTCTGTCCCTTTGGAGTTTGCCAACATGGAAAGAGTTGTCTTTTCCAGGACCATGCACTCTCAGAGAAGCTTACAGCCATGACTGCATGTCAGTTTCAGTCAAAAGCAGTAATATTCTAGTGGTTTTATATGTCACTGTATGTACCTCAGAGTTCTTGGTTGGGTTGACCTCAACTTTGTCCGGCTTGTTCTAACTTCTTTTGCCTTATCCTAGTTCATCACTTTCCTGGCTATTGGTGATTCCTAAATCATACCCTATCAGGACTGAGATTCAGTCCCATCTTCTGCTTCCTAGCAGTATTGCTTGATACAGCCTAATCTTACAGTTAAGTCTTTACTTTTTCTTGAGGAAAAATGACCCAGACTTCTTGATTCCTGTATCATCCTTCTTTTGCATTATCTTCTATCTCTCCTCCCATGAGATCCTTCAAGCTAATGTCACTGTGAAACTCAGCAGCCTTATTTCTCTCTGTTCTCAAAACACTCACTCACACACATCCATCACCACCAACAGAAGCAAAGAACAATTGAACCTCCTCATCCCCACACCACAGACTCTCACATTTCTTTGTCCTCCATGACATCTCTCTCTCTCTCTCTCTCTCTCTCTCTGTCTCTCTCTCTCTCTCTAAATATCATAAAATTCCTTTACCTCTTGAAAATTTAACTCTACTTCAACAGTCTGTAGTATCTTTAGTTACGTTCCATGTTCCAATGTTACACAGGGCTTGCTTCTTCACATAACCACTGTTTCATGTTATAAATTTTACACCTATCACCCATATTAGTCTGTAAACTCACAAGGATAGGGTGAATAATGGAGAATGAATGATATTTTCAAAATGTCATAATATTCATCTTCCTTGATTATTCTCCCTATGTTACTGTTCATGTTTTAGAAAATTCTATGACATTATTCCAATCTAAGAGGAGCTGGACTATGTTTCTGTATATCTGTTAAATAATTTTGTACTCCCAGTCCCAACAAAGGCTCAGAGTATGCATGGGCTAAATCTGCAATGTATTTAATCATATCTGTCACAGCTAAACTCACTGTCTTCACAGGCCAATTATAGTGATGGCACAGACTAGAGGTGTAGGGGGTGAGAGGATTCAACAGTGACAAAGTGGGGATCAGAACAGGTAGATCCACCAAAATATACTACTGAAGGGAGCATCAGGCATGTCAGGAGAGGTCTGCAGCACCATGTGTCTCACCTCCCTGATTGGAGATTGAACTCATGCTGAAGTGGCTGCAGATAGCTTCCTAATGCTATGCTTTAAGCCATTGCACCACGAGGGAGGTCCCTGGAACCTTCTTCTTGACACAATGCTTAACAAGTTCACTCAGTAAATAATTCAACTTATACACCTTCTACAAGTTCAGTATGAACATGCTGTTGGGATTTAGAGAACACAGAGGAAATACCAGTAGGGAGTGGGCTCCAGAGGCAGGTTCAGATGCCAGGAGCAGGTTATGATGTCAGAGGGGGCAGCTTCAGTGCAGTGATCCATGGAAGGCAATGTAAGAGCAGAAGTAAAATAACAGGAGAGGTTCATTCCTGACTCAGGTGACTGAGTGTGGGCAATTTTGATACTCATTTGAATATGAGGATACTCGTACTCACTTTTTTATTTACTGTGGGAAACTATATTTGAAACTACTGGCCTAAGCAACATGACCTTACTGAATACCTTCTGTCTGTCTGGGAACAAGATGGTAGAGGATAGCTTTACTTACTCTCCAATTTTGCTTAGAAATAGTCTTGTTTTATGACCACTTGTGTTTAGACTAGTGTTCCTGCCTTGATAGTTCTGTTCTCACAAAACAGCCATTACCTTCTACAAACATGGGTGGGAGTTTTTGGAGATTTTCTACAGTCAGAATCACCCACATTAAGAAATGATGGTCTGTTTTTGAAGGCAGAATGACTTACAGGTCTTGAATAGTTGGGATTCCTCACTAACTATGTATGAGTGAAGAAAAGCACAATTGTAGCCCCAGAAACTTAACAGTAAGTTCTGAGTCTTGAAAGAGATAAGGTGAGGAGTCTTCTCCCTCGTTGCTGATCTCCAAACTTGATTCTGCTTGCTCTCATTAGCCCTGTAGAAATTATCTTTAGTACAGCTGTAAGCAATGCAAGTGGAAGAAAGGTAAGTGTTGTATCACCAAGCCACAGGGCCCAGAAGTCAATCAGATGATGAAAATGTTTATATATATATATATATATATATATATATATATATATATATATATATATATATATATATATATATATATATACACAACAGGAAAAATAAGAAAATAAGAGGTGTCTTATCCAGTACTCAGTGGTCTTTCTCAGCCCACATATCAACATCTAGATGGGCCAGTTAGAATGCTGACTACCAACTGAGATTATCACACATTGTAGACTAGCTTCTCTTTTCTGCCTTTGGCAATGGCTCACAGGCCAGCAATCTAGCTGCCAGTGGTGTCTAGATGTCTCTCAGGGTTCACCCTGGTTGTCTGGGCATTTAGTCATGAGGGGTTGGGTAACTGTGTGTGTTTTATTGGGGAACCATTACCCTTTGTTCTCTTGTCCCTTCATGAACACTAATTCAACCAAAGTTGTTTCAAACACAGAGTCTCCTATGCATTTATGTTCCCAGATGACAAAATTCCTTCAGAGTATGCAAGTTTGGGGGTGCTTGGGTATCCCTTGATCGTGTGCTAACAAATCTAAGACCAACATAATTTATCTTCCTCAAAGATGAAAGTGTAATTCGGCATTATGGATAAAAATCTCTAGTCCCAGATACTAATGAAAGAGGCTTTTTTTTTTTTAATCAACTGTAAATTAAGGGGTCAGTGTAACTGAGTGAAGTACCAAGGATAGAATGAGGAATTTGGCCTGACAAGGAGAACTTGACTCAGTCGTCTCAGAGGATAAAAGGTAACAGTGGGCCCTCCCTGTTGGTGCAACGGGTTAGGACACAGCACTGCAAGCTAGCCTCAGCCGCCTCATTGTAGATTCAATCCCCTGTCCTGGAGGTAACCCACATGGCATGGCAGACCTCTCCTGACCTGCCCACTGTTCCCCTCAGCAGTGTTCTTCATTGACCTGCCTGTCTTGTTCTCCACTCTGTCTCTGGTGAATCATCTTGCCACCATTGCAACTCTGGCCTGTACCCCAGTTCTGCATGAATAAATAAATAAATATAAAAAAAAAAGTAATGGTGAATCAAATGCTAAGAGAGTAAGTGATGGAACAAAAAACAGGAAGTTTATACTCTTTACAGAAAAAGCTGGGCATTTCAGGAAAGAAAAATCAGGAAAGAAAAATCCATGGAAATTTGATATGTTAAGCAGACACTCTTACACTCTTACACAAGATTTTTTTTCAGTCAAAAGTTCTCTAGAGCTAAGCAATGCCCCTTCCTTTTCCAAGAAAATCAAGATCATAGTTCAGAACATCAGGAATGTGGAAGAAGTAAATCCCTCAATAAGGCCTTCTGGATTTCAAGAGCACCAAAATAAGAGAGAGAAAGAAAGGGAGGGAGAAAGGGATCAGGAGAGAGAGAGGGAACATACACAGGCACAACTTCAAACTGAAATCAAAGGTCATATAAACCATATTCAGGATGAAAACCATTTGGAAAACATTAGACAGTTGAGCCTGAATCATTTCTGCTATTTTGTTGTTTGCTTTTCTTTTTCACCTCAATATGGTCATTTTAAAGATCTCCACAGTGTTTGATGCTTTAATTTTCTTCCCTGTGTATAATTTGTTTTCAGTTGAAGTAACATCTGTTTCTGTAGCTAATTAAGTTATTAGATGCTGATCAATTTAATAAAACCACAAGGCTTTCCTGACCTCTTTATGCATAATCAATGAATTTAGATGCAAAATGTGAGAAGTTTACTTTTTAAAAAATTATCTGAATCTTCCATTAAGGTAGTCATTTTATAATTATGTGGTGCTTGCTATTCAAACACAACATTATGGAAACACAGATTAGTCAGTCATCACAGGGTAACAAGATAGAGGCCAGGAAAGTGGTTGTTCTTGTCTCTGTCCTTGAACCAGTCTCTTCTGAAACACATTCATTTTGTACCTCCTATAGTAGATATTACTACCCCAGGTATTGTAATAGTTGTCATTTCTAGAATGTTCTAACACTTAGCATATATTTTCCATGGTTAATCATCCCTATAATCATGCAAATAATTATTAATAGTTTCTATTTTACATAATGGCATAGAGTAGGGTTTTCCAAGGTGGAGTCAGAGTTGAAACCTCAGCCTCTGGTCTCTGGCATCTGGTTTCCATCTTAAACTACTTTCTTTCACCTTTTTATTGCAACATTAATTGGATAACAAACAAGTACATAGGGACATTATTTCTATATTTTTCAATTTTTGCAGACGTGATAGTTTTGAGGAAGCAAGTAACTTTTATTGCCATAAACTTAAAAAAAAAAAGTAAGCTCCAAAATCTCCTATTTCTGGCATTTAGGCAACTAGTACATAGACCATCTTCACTATGAGTAGAGGGGATAAATTTTCAAGTTGACAGCCAGTGAAATAATGAATCATAAAGGGAGGAGATAGAGCAATGTCAATAATAATTGCACTATGATGATGTTTTAGTCACTGTAGAAATTAAAATATCCCCTTTTAAAAGCCAGAAATGACCTTGTACATTTCTAATTAAATGTATATGCTTAAAAAAAAGTCATGGAAAATTAAATTAGTAAAAGGAACTATGTGATTACTGTGAAAGCTAATACTTTTTACTTCGTTTAATTTATGTCAATAATAAAGGCAATTATGGTGAAAACAGTAGTGTAATATAATTGTCTTTAAATCCTTAAGACACAGCCAGGAGGTGAGATACAACCTTGTCACATAAAATAATATTGATGATCAATGAAGATACAAAACTTGCAAACTGAAAAGTGTAAAGAGCCAGATCAATATAATGTATTATTTGGTAATATTTTGTGTCAATTTCTATATGTTATTGACTATTAACTCTCCATCCTCACTCCCTCCCTTTCTTTTTCCTTTTTCTTCTCCTCTAATAGGATTTATCCCTTTTGTATAGTCATTCCAAAATCAATTAATAAGTATTTTATCAGTAAAAGTTCAACACAGGTGCAGTGATACATTTATTGATCAATTATTTTCTTTCAAAGCAGAAATGCACATGGACTGCCAAACCATGTTCCTGCTGACTGCATTCCCTGCCTTGTTGCAATCTCTCATCTTTGAGAAGAGGATGATTGGATATAAGCACAACACAATTTTAGCAACTTCTTTCATATTCCAACAGCAAAAAAAAAAAAAAATCAGAACATGGAGTATGTTGAAATTAGCAAGTGGTTCCTAGAATTTGGCATGTAAATGTACTTAAATTAGACCTCAAAATATGTGGATAACTTACATACAAATTTAATACAAAGCTAATTTCTATTTCACAGACCAAGAATCTTAAGTGTACATTTCCATGAATTTATAATGCTCTAGGCAACTGCCTAATTTTCTCTGATACTGTTGTTTTATAAATTTTCTATTCTATTTTTGATATTTCCAGTTCTACATTCACATATAGGTATAGTTGTATGTGTGTGTGCATAAATATATACATATATACAAATATATGTATTTCTATAACTCAATTTTGTTATGATGATTTTTTCATGTGAGATGACAGAAGTTCCTCTCACAGGAGGAAATAGTGAAAGAATAAAAATAACACTCTCAAAGAGCTCTCTTGATTTATAGGAACAATTAGCATGAATCCCGGTTTACTCTTTGTTGGAGACTGTTAAGGTCCATGCCATTGTCCTGGTGTTCCACCTGTTCTAAAAACCTTTCTCTTGACTTTCCATATTAAACTCAGTTTATTTTTGAAATATTTATTACTTTTTAATTAGGGTATAATTCAAATTCAGGGAAGCTGAAAGCATTAAATGTGCAACTTAGTATGTTCTCTCCTGTGTTTACCACTGTGCAATGGGCACAGCCATCAAGAGGCAAGAGGCATGCCAGTCATCGCTGACTTCTAAGGACAGGGTCAGGGAGGCTTCCCTAGAGAAAATCAACATTCTTACCTCAATATCATGGGTTTGTTTTATTCTATTTTGAACTTGACAAAAATCATAAATAAGTAGTGTTAAAGCATCCTAAATTAATCCAGGACATGTTTGCTAAATCTCCACTCTATCCTTTATGCTTCTTCCAGTCTCCTCACTGGTGGTGCAGTAAGTTAAAGCACAGCATATGAAGCTGTCTGCAGTCACTGCAGCACAAGTTTGATCCTCGGCCAGAGAGGTGACACACATGGCAGTGGCAGACCTCTCCTAATCCAGCTGCTGCTTCCTTCAGCAGTGTGTCTCAGTAGATCTGCCTATTCTGCTCCCTATTCTGTCTCTGGTGATCCTCCTACCCCTGCACCTCTGGCATATACCCTAGTTCTTGTACCCTAATTCTTGTATACATAAATAGATGGATCTTTGGAAAAGGAAAAAAAAATGTATGATACATATGCAGAAAATGGTCCTCACTTTATGCATAATTAAATCTGCAACGTATTCAGACACAATGTGTATTTCTTTTCCACATCACTTTCAGATACAAGCAAATTTAAAAACTCCTTTCAGGGAGTACACACAAGGGACACACACACAAATCATGTGCTGTGGGCAAGAGCATCTTGTCTCTTGGCTTTTGGGAGCAGGAGAAGAAATAATCATCACAATTGTTCCTGATGGCCATTTAGTGTTTTGTCATGCTGCTTGGCATAATTAGCGAGGCACATAAAGCTTCCAGGTCTACTTTGGTGGTCATAGTGAGCAAGGAAGGGAAATAACATCTTACATATCCAGGAAATATCATGGGAGAAATGAAAAGCTAGGCGATCCTGTTGTAGAAAAAAATAGAGATTGATCTGAACAGTTTTCCCACAGAAATTTGCTCATTTATTATATGGTATAGAGCTTCAACTCTTTGCCAAAATTTTAGTAACTTTTTTTTTTTATCTTGCAGTAAATGTTTGTAGTACTAATGCTTTTGAAACAATGAAAGTATATTTGATGAAATATAACATAATGAATTTTCATGCTCCAAGAAACTTGATAATGGGGATGTAAGTTGCACCAAATATGTGTCAACATTTATTTTTAACCAAGAGAGACCCAAACATTAACATCAGGAGACCAAATTTGACTAAAGAAGCATCATTATCTACTTCAACCATCAGTAGCTATTTTAAATTGATGCCTAGAAACAGTTAACAACATAAGTAATGGTGAAATACTACTCTGATGCATTTTTTTTTTATTTTTTCCAAAGATTTATTTATTCATACAGAACTGGCGTACACGTCAGAGATGTGGAGGGTGAGAGGCTTCACCAGAGACAGAGTGGGGAGCAGAACAGGCAGATCGATGAAGTACACTGCTGAGGGGAGCAGCAGGCAGGTCAGGAGATATCTGCCATGCCATGTGGTCACCTCATGGGGAATCGAACTCATGCGGAAGTGGCTTTAGTTTCTCAGTGCAGTGCTTTAACCCGCTGCGCCACCAGGGAGGGCCTGATGCATACTTTTTTTGTAGGCCAAGTTAACATTTGTTGTAACCAAGTTTCAACATAATCCTTCAATGATTCCTGCTTCTAGGCATTCACACTCTGGTTAAGTCTTTCTCTTATATGATAGAAATGATAGCACATCACTTCCAAGTTAATTTATTAAAGACCAAGTCTTCTGTCATTATCCCTCTATCCTCCTCTTCTTCTCTGTTGTCCTCTTCTTTCTCCGTTTCTTTGACCACCCTCTTCCCTTTTCTCTCGTTTATTCCTAGCACTAGTAGGAACTAGTTGCCATAAGTACACCTAAGCATTTTATCATCACATGTAGGGTTCATGTGGAGAGAAATTGAAGTCTCTGGCCAATAAAAAAAGTAATGAAGAATTCTAAAAGTAAATTTAACAATGCTGTGTAGGATTCTTCTGGAATGAGGACTAAATCCATGCTCTACAACTTCTCCCTGTAACTGTAATTTGTAGTGTGATATGAATTCTGGGGGGGGGGGGGCGCGACCAGAAAAAAACTCTAAACCACTCTTAATTAAAAACAAGACTTTCCCTTAAATTACTTTTTGTTGTAATAAAAGAGTTAAGATTCTTAAGTTTGTAATTTTCCAATCATAGAATAGAGCTATCAAGCCACATTTGGGTGGTAGGTAGGGTTGAGAGGGAGAAGGGAAGAGATTACTACTCACAATTATTACTAACCATTGACAACATTCTGTAAATGCTTAGACCTTGAACATATCTTGGTTCATCTCTGTCTCAGTCTGACCTACAACTGTCTTTACTGATGAATAACATTCTGTCCTCATATTTTTTGGTACTTTAAAATTCTGCTTAATCATGCCTTATTAATTGGTGCTGAACAACCCTGAACAAAGTAATATAACAATAATTTATAATTTTCATGATTTCTTGGGTTGACTGGGCTTTGAAGTATGGTTTTCTGCTCCATGTGGCATTGACTTGACTGCTTTTAGCTGGATTAGAAAAATGTGTTTTCCCTCATCTCTCTGGTACCACATAACTTTTCCACATGACCTCTACTTTGACAGCTTGGACTTCTTCATGGCATCATGACCTCTGGGCACAGACATCGCATATGGTAGGTTGCCTCAGTAGCAGAAGCTTCCACATAACATTTCATTCTATTAATCAACAAATTATGAGTCATTCAGATACAGGAAAAGCAGTGAAAAGATTCCATTCTAAATGAGAGGTATCTATACTCAGAGGTGTGCATTCATGAGACCTTCAGTAGAAAGTGAAGCATCATGATTCTTCTGACTCCACTTTGCTCACTATCCAAACAATCTTACCACTCTAGGTGTTCCTTGGATTTTAATTTTCTCTTAACCAGTTAACAAATATAACAAGTCCAGTTAAAATTTTTACAGAGATGTTATCAGTTTAATTACCGTTCTTAGATGTTCAAAGGAAAAAATATCTCATATTTCATTGACCACTTTATTCCTGAATTTGGTGCCAATATTTCAGTCATTCAACTGTGCTCTCTAAGGGTGAAAACAGGTGTTAGAGTGATGACCAGCCTGAGATGCTTCATTGGAGTTCATTTGTTGGTGGGGGTGGTCATTTCCCTCAGATGGATGCAGACAGCAAGGCACACAGCTTGTCTAGCCTGCTATACACTAATGTCTCTTAACTAATGAACCAAAATGGGGCATTGATTATGTAGTTATCTGGTTCTTTAATTTTCTCTCTTTAAAAGTGTTCCTCACTGATCTAAAACCCCTCTGCCTATCGAGTGAGATAAAAGCAATCCATCACAGAAAAATCAAGACTGAATTAAGTTATTTATCAGCTTTGAGGAAAATGAGCCGCTTTTCTTAATTTCTTACATTTGAACAATGCAGTCACACATACTTTCTGTAAAACACAGATCCCTTCAAAATAGCTAGAAATGTATAGAGTGAACAAGTTTCTTTGCTGAATCATATACCCCTACTTCTTTATCCCACAAATTTATTTTGATTGCTTCAGAATGTTATTTCAGTATTCTGTGTTTCTTTCTTTTCAAAATTGATATATATTTGTTCAGGCAGAACTGTGATGTAAGTCTAGAACACCTGCTAGAAAGCTACTGTTAAATAATGAGGAATGAATATTTGATTGAAAAGAATATCAAGAGTTTATTAGAAAACTGGTAACTGAAAAGACTGAGATTTTTGTGAGCTGTTAAAATTTTCAGTAAATTAACTGATTTCTATTAAAAGTATAGCAAGTCATCTCTTTCTCAAAAAGTCTCCTTCTGGACAACTTAGGATACTATGATATTCTAAAATGATGACATGCTGAGATGACTTCATGTATCATACTGATCATTATTTACATATCCACTATCTACTTGGAACTTTACTAAGTATTTGAGATATCTGTACTCATGAAGCTCAGATAAACGAAAGATGTATCTTAATTAGGATGTATAGCCACTATAAAATGTAGTTAAAAGCACACATACAAAAATGAGCCTCTTCTAGAAAGGAAGGAAGAAGTAGAAAGTGTTCATGTAAAAGAGAATTTTTTTTTGAAGAGAAGATTTAAATTTGAAGTTGTTATTTTATGAAAGTCTTGTCATCAGTACCTGACACTGTGTTTCTTTTCTACAATAGCCATCAAGATGAGGATTTTAGAGGGTATTATGTCCATTGAGTTAGTTTTCTGATTTGTGATTTAAAAAAACATATTCAGTAATTGATTTCTAGTTTACTAAAATATGGTCAGAGAACATATTCAATTATTTCAATCATCAGTTTATGGACCACCTGCAATTATTTTTAGCAATATTCTGTGGGTGTTTTTAAAATATATATATATAATATATATATATATATACATATATATACTTATATATGTATTTACTATATTAAGACTTCAAATTTTGTATATTTTAATTCATATTATTTTAGTCATTGAGGTAATCATATTAAAATATATTATTAATTTGGATACATTTATTTAGAAATAAAATAAGGTCTATATTTTCTTTACATGCATTCATAGAGTAAATAAATAGTAAATTTACTAGAAACATCAGTCTATAGCATGAACAAATAGAAAAGGATGGATATGGTAACATTTGACTGAAAGACCATTCATTTCTCAGTGCACTAGTAATTTATGCTTCTTGTACTTTCCCTTTCATTAGATGAAGGAAAAAAATAGCCTATTAAAATACTCTTGTTTTCTTTAAGAATGGGGTAATTAGATATTAAAAATATATGAGGTCCAAATGACGTCAACAGCATCAAGTCACAGGTATCAATATTTTACAATCTTTTTATCATAAGTATTGTGTCATACACTCTATTGATTTTTGTGCCTCATAAGTTTGTGATGTTATTACTGATGAACAATAAAAATTATATATTACATAAAAAAGAAGAAGTAACCAAGTTTCATATGACAGAGATTCTGCCATGTTCTTTCAGCTGCTCTGTAGATAATGCTGAGCATATGTTCTTGGAGAGAAAACTCTCAATCTAGTCTAAATAAAGCACTGCTTTATGACTAATGGGCCTCCAGAAAAGTTGATCATAATGTGCTATAATTCAGAATAGTGAAGTGATTTGTGGTCTTTGTCCTTAACAGCATTTTCAAGGTTATAGCTCTCAAACAGTGGAGTCTCTATTGTAAGTCTCTATTGACATTGGTCACCACTGACTGAGAGGATGACAGCCTGAGTCTCTGACATCCACAAATTCACATTCTAGTAAGTTGTTATTCATTTGTAGTATGTTTTGGTGGAGAATCATAATGAATTGAAGTTTCATAATGAAGTTTTAAAACCTTTCCTTGAATTCAAATTTTAAAGTTTATTCTGAAAAATTTCTCTCTATAAATGTGAATTCATAAACAATAATTTAAATTTCCTCTTAACAATTAAAAAATGATAAATTGAATCTGGAAAGGATCGTATCAGATTGTTAAAGGAAACCAATATCAATATAAATATTTCAGTGATAATCAGAATTTATGAAACAGAATTTTGAGTGGTGATTTCACTGTATTTCTTAAGAGTAGGAATGACTAAAAATACAAGCTTATGATGATTTTCTGAGAGATTTGCTTCTGTGTTCACTTTTATATTTAAACATCAAAACTAGAAAATTAAGTATGGAGAAATTTAGAATATCTCAAATCACGACCTTTAAGGGGTCATCTCATTGACAAAAAAAAAAATAGAAACAATATTTTGAATTAAATTTAAATGCAGCTTGCCAAAATTAAAAAAAAATAGAAACAATATTTTGAATTAAATTTAAATGCAGCTTGCCAAAATTTATGGGAAGTGGCTTAAGCACAGCACACATAGAGATGTACATAATATTCATATTAAAAAAAAAAATAACAAGAGATATTACGTTTATCGAGCATGATAACATAGACATCTACAGAACCACACTTCCATGAACGTGTTGACAATTATACCAAAAATACACACTACAAATAAATAAATATTTATTCAAAAATGTAAACTGAACATTAACAAGAACAGACTCTGACATATTATTGTGATATCCTCACTCCACTCCACCCTCCCAACACAGAATGTGAGATGCTCCACTCCAACAGTTTATTCTAAAAACAAAGGACTCACTTGAATATGAAGCTTGAAACTATGAAGCACATAAAGGAAAGCATACGCGACACTCTCCACAATTACCCTGATGAAGTCTTTGTGGATTCAGCAAGGGAAACAAAAGTGGAAATAAGCAAAGAGGACTACAGCAAATGAAAACACTTTCCCAGAGTGAGAGAAATGGTCGTTAAAGTGAAAGTGCAGCATACTGAAAAGGAGAAAATATTTGCACATCATATATCCAACTAGAGTAAATATTCAAAACTTACAAATGCAAATCAAAGCAGCAGTATGATATCACCTCACCCCTATGACAATTGCACAAAACAGCAAATGTGGATGAGAGATTAGAGAAAAAGGAACCCAGTGAATTTTGGCAGGAATAGTGGTTCAGGTTCATGGAAAACAGTTTGGGGGTTTCTCAAAATATTTTTTTTTAAATATCTACTATATAATCTAGCAATTCTATTCTAGGTATCCACCTAAAGTATATAAAAACAGTCCTTCAAAAAGACACAGACACTAAGTCAAACCAATACAAACCCTTGTGTTCTGACTCAGGCCTGAGGTTACCTAGGGAAGAAAGTTGGGAGCAAAGTGTAAAGGGGTTCCAATGGACTGTAATGGAGGATAATGGTACTTTGCTGATGGGTGTGATGTTATTTACATTTGAAGAGGTGTGAGTTTATACTCCTAAATCATATACATTGTTGTAAAGCAGCATTACCCCAAAAATTAGATAACTACATATATGATATATGATGATAGGTAGATAGATAGATAGATAGATAGATAGATAGATAGATAGATAGATAGATAGATAGATAGATGATAGAATTTAAAATAAACACAAGCTGGCCCTAGCTGGTGGTGCAATGGGTTAGGACACAGCACTGC
>NW_004567103.1:86140081-86158889 GCF_000260355.1 Condylura cristata
CATATTCTGAGCCTTGCTGACTGATGCAGAGAATAAGCTCTGGAAGAGTGTGGTTGAATGGTGGGGTTTCCCTTCTTATTTCCAGACCCCACTATCAAGATGGAGGGCACAGAGCACTGAAGATAAGGGGAGAATGAAAATGAGATTTTCACCTCTTTGGATTTCCAAAGAAAAATATAAACCCAATATACTCACACAAATAGCAAGTGGAGGCCATTCTACAAAATAAGAAATCTCACCATATCTCATCAAAATTTCCAAAGGCTCCAACAACAAGTACAATGTGAGAAATTGTTTCAATATAAGGTAATTTAAGAAGCTGTGACAACTAGTTGTAATACAATATTATTTTTTCAGATTTATTTATTTGTTCATACAGAACTGGGGTACAGGCCAGAAGTTCAGGGGTGAGAGGCTTAACCAGAGACAGAGTGGGGAGCAGAAATACACTGCTGAGGGGAGCAGCAGGTGGGTCAGGAGAGGTCTGCCACACCATGTGGTCACCTCCGGGGCAGGTGGGAATCGAACTCATGCAGAAGTGGCTTTAGCCTCTCAATGCTGTCCCCAACCCGCTGTGCCACCAGGGAGGGCCACAATATTCATTATAAGACTCTGGCACACACACAAAAAGTGACATTAGGGAAAACTGAGGAAATCTAAATGTGTGAACTTCATATTGGTCCGTTTGTTGTGGTCGATATGCCATATTAGTGTAAAGTGGTACGAAAAGGGAAATTGGATATAGGGTATATGGCAGTTTTGTTTTATCTTGTGATTTTGTTTTTTTTACTATCTTCTCTGTGCTGTATTTCCAAAAAGTTATTATAAAATATATCTTTATTAAATAAAAGGAAAAGAGGGAGAGAAATGAGAGAGGCAGAGGGGAGATAGGGGAAAGAGAGATTAGAGAAAAAAATAGATGAAAGAAAGGGAGGGCAGAAAGAAGGGAGGGAGGGAAGACAGTGGAAAAGACATCTGAGACTGTAGGGATTTTAGTCTAAAGAGACGTGAATGTTTTTGACAGATCACAATTGAAACTTACTAGTGAGTGGTTTGTGGAATAAACCTTATTCCTCTTTTTAAATATTGATAGAATTTGCCCATCTTCAGTCTTTTAGAAGCTCTTTTGTCCTTACATGAGCTTGAAAGATCAATGAAACTTATTTCACTTAGAGATCCCCTGGAGATTCTGGTGTGTAATTTAGATGGGCCAGAGGTTTAAAGTCATGTAAAGCAAATATGTGTACTCTTACAATCTTTTTATCCATCAGGAGTTGATTTGCTTTGCCCTCAGAAATGTTCTCTCTACCCTTTTTATTCCAAAGAATATACCTCTTGACAAGGAAGAAAGGAACAGAGTAGGAGTTGAGGATTTGTATTGCACCCATATAACTTATTTTAATGTCTTTGTTTGTTGTGTCTCTAAACACACCTAAAAGTTTACCCCTCTGCATATGGGTGCATGTATGTTCAAATGCACATATGTTTTTGTTTGGCATCAATTACTAACTTCAGACATAAATGATCTGGCATTTCTTAATTGCATTTGAAATCCACCACTATATAGCACTGTGCTTTCATCATTCCTAAACCCCAGTAAGCTGTTTCAAAATCAAAGCTCAGAGTCTAGGTACATTCCACAAATAATATAGAGTGTATATAGGTTTGTGTCCATTTTCTCTTAAAAAAAAAAATGTATATATGGAAGACCTTGAATGTAGGCCAGAGGTGTGGGGGGTCTCTGGAGAGGATTAATCAGAGACAGAATGGGGAGCAGAACAGGCAGACCCACTGAAATACACTGCTGAGTAGTAGGCAAGACAGAGGAGGTGTTCTGCACCACATGTGGGTCACCTCCCTAATCAGGGATCAAACACAGGCCATGGCAGTGATAGTGCTGAAACTTAACCCCTAAGCCACCTGGGAGGCCCACTCCATTGTCTCTTAATGAATCCAAAAAAATCAGTCACCTTCTCCAACTTTACAAAGGATTGAGATCCTAACAGATGAAATTTTTATTTAAAAACCTCTTCAGTGGCTCCTGCAATGTATGCAGTGGGAATATTTAAATTAAACAGAACACCATGAGATTTCTAATCCTCTTGCAGATGGTGTAACGGAGATTTCGAAAAGTTTCAAAGGCTCAAGGATCTAAAAAGGTGATGTAACCATACATGTGTGACACATGCAACTTTATTACTTAAGTAATTATTTTGGGTCTCTTCTATTTCTTATCCCAGTCTTGTGTTGGGATCAAGTCATACCCCCAACATCCTTCCTGTGAGCATTTATCCATCAGTTCCCCATGGGGAAGGTGGAGTTAGGAGTGCATTAAGGATGTGCCCAAGGAGAGAAGGGAAGTATGTGATGATGTAACTTTCTTGGACAGTCCCAGAGAGTGCTGTGTGGCACCACTATGAACCCATCTCAGGATTAGGGCCAGGAAGCAGGGTTTCGAGAAATCACATATCGGGATCCAAAGAAAAAAAAAAAGAGAGCGAGAAAAAAAAAATCACTAAATATGAAAGAAAAGGCAAAATGTCAATTACAAAAGAGATTGCTTAGAGATTGAGGTTGCTGGTGAGAAAAATTATAGGGGAGCAAGGAAGGTGGCCCTAGGGCAATCTCAGCCAGAATACAGAATACAAAGATTTTTTTTTTTAATTAACCAGTGGTAGTGGTTTGTCTTAGGTACAAGCAGACCTCTTAATAGGGGATTACTGAATCTGGCCTGTCCAACAAATTCAACACCAGAGTCTAGGATGCAGATGATTAATACTGAAGAGTACAGTTCTGGGGTCTCTCCAGCTACAGGCTATATTTGCAGTCAGATCAACTAGAAATCCACTGGGAGGTTGTAGTGAACTGGAAGCTGACAACACCAAATTGTAAGATTCAGAAAACAGTTCAAAAGTTTCCTCTAGGTAATAGCCAGGCTTTGCTTCTCCCACCATCAGCCTGGAGAAATATCTATCAACTGTAGTTCCATGGTGTAAACAAGTCACCATGGTTAGTTTAACAAGTCACAGTAATGGATCTTCGGGGCACACAAGTGGAGGCCCAACTTCCTTGACTTAAAAACCTGCCTCATGGGCTCTCCCTTGTGGCACAATGGCTTAAAACACTGCACTATGAAGCTCTCAGAAGCCACTGCAGCATGAGTTTGATACCCTACCAGGGAGCTGATCCACATGGTATGGCAGACCTCTCCTGACCTGCCCGCTGCTCCCCTCAGCAGTGTACTTCGTCGATCTGCCTGTTCTACTCCCCACTCTGTCTCTGGTGAATCCTCTCACCCACCACACCCCTGGCCTTTACTCCAGTTCTGTAAGCATAAATAAATAAATATTAAAAAAAAAATAAAAGGCTCATGTTAGCTATGCAGTTTATTCTTTAACACTGGGCCACTTCTTTAAATGTTTCTAAGGGGATAAATACTATATCTCAAGGTACAGGGTTACATAATGTGCAATAGAGTAACCGTCAGTATTAAAGACTCAACAATTGGCTATCAATTTGTAAAACCACCAATATAAATGCATTAAATTAAAGTTAGTGTTATTTTTTATTGCCTACATTCATCTGTCATTTTCTATTTATTTAGGAAGTGCTCCATAGAGTCATCTGTTTCTCCCTAGGAGGAAGGGAGAAGAGTATGAAACACCAGGATTCAATATCAATGTTACTATGTTCTATCAGCTTCCATCTTATTTTTAGTAAGAATCACCAGGTTTCTATTTCTCTCTCCTTCTCTTCCCATCTGTTCACACTTCAGTGATAAGCACTCAGTGATCAAAGAAAAGAAAAGCCATCAGAATATTGAGGCTAGGAAAGCCAGGTTTGGAACACAAATAAAACATCTTCCAAGCACATTGACTACTTGTTAAAATATAACTCTGTCTCACTCTTATAGAGATTTTTTTTTTAAAGTCCCCACATCTGAATTCTCCATCATAGAGCCATTGTCATTTTCTTATGAAGTTCTGACACCAAGACATGGGATCATTTATGATGCTGCAGGAACATAGCATAAAATGGCCAAAAAAATTAATCTCTCATTTTGATTTAGTCTTCTCTTCTTCTCTGTAATGACTTTGGAAGCCATCCTATTGACCTTCTCTGCTTTTGTTCCCATCAAAATCGATACAGTATGCAATGTCATAAATTTGCTTTGGCTGGCTTTCAGTTCATTGCCAGATCAAATGCTCCCCCTGTGAACTGGGTGATAATGAAGTTGTGGGCAAGGGGCCTCCTATAATCAGCAGTCATTATAGGAAGTGATAAATAGGCATTCACAATCAGTAGTGGAGGGGAGATATTGATCAACACGTAAACTTGGAAACTTAAACTTTATCTGGAGTTCTATGAACAAGGGGTATTGACTGCAAACTACCAGGTTCAAATAACTGTCTTAATAAGTTTCATTCCAAATAGACCAGAGAGAATACCCATAATATACTCAACTGAGTATAATGTTCCCCATGGATCTACATGAAAGACCATACTAAGAATATATGGAAACTTTGGAGGCTAAAGCTCAACATTTATTTATCCTTCACCAGCTTAAGAAATAGGTTATTTCCAGTAGCTGAAAGTACCCAGCTTTCCACACAAAAGCCTCACCTCCCCAGGGCCACTAACATCCATCTCAGAATTAACTCCAAGTCTAACTTTGTGATAATGATTTCCTCTCTTTTCATTGTGTTGTGTCATTTATAGATGAAAACATCAATAATGTGTTGTAAATTTTGTGTTTTCAAATGGTTTTTAAATTAATTATAATTTGTATAATTTTAAATTCACTAATAAAATTTGTTTACTATAACTTTTACTTTGTTACTAAATTATTTTTGAGATGTCTTCCCGTTCTGCATGTTACTATGCTCTACTCACATTCAGTCTTACAATTATTGTTTGAACATGCCACAGTCCACCTATCCTTTTTACTATACTTAAACATTTTCAGGTTTCATGTTTATTTTATGTAATTATTGCTTAGAAAACTGTAACAAACCTATCCCTAGATCTTGTTCTACTAATTCTAATAAATTTGTAGAATTGATTTATGCTTCAAAGCTGAAAACATTGACATTTTGATTGTAATTTCATAAAATGTAAGCTGATTTATAAGTAATACTTTTGGATAGCATTGTAGTCATTTGATTATATATATTAATATCCTGATATTACATTTTATTTTGCATGTTATGCCTAGTATTTGCTATATTTTATTAAATATGTTTTAATGACAATTGTAAGTTGTATTAGTACTAATAATATACCACAAAAAAGTGGTTTAAAACAATAGAAACTTATTTACTCATCATCATGGAGACTAGAAGTTCAAATTCAAATGGTCTGCAGGGTCATACTTCCTCTGGGACTCGGGGGGGGATTCATTTTGCCTCTTCCTAGCTCTGGAAGTAGCTCTAGAGCTTTGTGTCCCTTGACTTGCAGCTCTGTTCCTCCAGTTATCATCATGTATTGCTTCCCTCGTGTCTGTACCTGCCACGACAATTCATACTGAATTGCCAGAGAGACAGTGAGGAGCATAGTTTGAGCCAGTGAGTGATGTTCTGGATGAACTCCACCCCAACTCCACAAGATCCCAAGCACCTTGGATTACAAGCTCCAGAAAGCCATGAGCCAGAATTCCTGAATGGGAGAACAACTAGGAAGAAGGGAAGTGTATAAATAAAGAGAGGTGGAATGAAGGAGTGAGGAGACAGATGAGAAAGACATGTGGAAGAGAGATATGTAGACAGACTTGAAAAAGATATTTGAAAGAGACATGTGGGTGAGAGGCACATGGACTTCAACATTTTAGCAGACACAACTGTAACTGTTATCTTGACTTCATGGATTGAGTTCTTTCTCATGCTTCCTGCCAGAGGGTGCTTTAGATCTGTGGCAAATTTTTGAGGCTTGATGTCCCTGATTCTGTTATAAAAAGTTTTGCTGAGCATTTGTTCATAAGGGAATGGGTAATTTTTGGAGTTTTACTGGGAAAATGTTATTTGAAATCCTTTCATATTGCTTTCTTGGTGCACACCAATTCTATTAGAAATCTTGCATACTCAGTCTTTGTGCATACACAGATGGCCAGGTCTCCTTTTAAAGCATGTACCTCTTAACAATTTAGGGTCCCTGGGTGCCCCTTGATTGTACACTAACAGAATTAGAATTCATCTTACTTGCTATTTCTGTAAAGCCCTTATTTCTAAATAAGGTCACATTTGCATGTATCGGGGTTAGGACTTGTGTATATCTTTTGAAGTGACGCAATTGAACTGATAACAATATTTTTATCATTCTATTTCTAAACCACCCTTTTATAGCACTATAGAAATGTGAGTGACTTTACATATGGATGTAAATTTAGTAAACTTCATAAATTTCTTTATAATATTTATTAATACTTTTATCTTTAATGGTATCAGTGGCAAATATTCAAACATCTGTTTCTTCTAGTATTAATCAGGTTATACAGAGAAATAGAACAATATGTTTTTTTTAATTTAAAGTATATATATATATATATATATATATATATATACAGGTATGTGTATATATATATATATATATGTGTGTGTATGCATATATGCATATGTACATACATATGTATATATGCATATATGTATGTGCATGCATATATGATCATCAGGTGTTGTGATTTTGTAGGCTGAGCAATCAAAAGATTCACTGTGTGTTTCCAGTGTAAGTTTGAAGATCAGACAACCAGGAGAACTGAAATTATAGGCTTTAGCCCAAGGGAAGATGAATGATGTCCCATCTCAAGCAATCATATTTTAAGTTCCATGCCTATCCCATCCCATTCCATTCCACTGAAACTGGATAGTCACTTAAGGAGCAATCTACTTTACTGAGCTGGCTGATTGAAATGCTAATTCATCCAAAAACACCTCACAGGCAAACAAACACAGGGTAATGTGGAATCAATATCTGGGTTCCCTGTCACAGTAAGTGATACAGAAAAATAATCATCACATATCCTTTCAAATTTTTATAACATTAGTTGTCTTTCCTTGATTTGCCATAATGTCTGGAAACTTTATTAAAAAAGAAATAAAGTAATAACAATCTGTATCTTCATCTTATCCCTGATCATTAAACTTCACTATTAAATATATGACTTGCTCTAGATTTGTGAACATATTCTAGACTATCCTGAAATACCCCACCTCCTGTTCTAGCAGATAAGAGACTAAGACCATCTGCATAGATTAGAAATCAAATAGACTCTCTTTCTCTGAAGTCAATGCAGGAATCTGCTGCCTGAAATTAAAATAACCTTTGAGTTCACACTAGTGACCAATGAGCCATATAAAGATTTAATAAAAAGCACTTAACATTTGCATCCCTATAGTGTATTCTTCAGAAATCAGGGAAATGATTAAAATCTAACATTTGCCTTCTTCTATACATAAATAGCATTAGAATTTCTTTTGGTGCAAACAACAGAAAATAAAAACACAAATTTTGCATTGCATAATTAATTAATTAAGAATAATGTCATCTTTGACATCAATGAATTACTGTTTGTCTCTATGTAAACTAAACATAAAACTTGTGATGGCTGGAACAGGTCTTACTGAGTAAAATCTGTTAGATATCTTTTCAGGTTAGAACTATCTTTTTATGATATTCTAAGCTCTTTCGCTTCAACCATTGAGACTTGAGTTTCAGTCAACAGATTTTATTGGTCAGTAACTAATTAAGGGAGTTATTTTTTAACTCTTAACAGAGGATAATTTTTGAGTAACACGAATAACAATTACATTTAATAAAATACTTTTTCTGTATTTCTTAAAATGTATACACACACACACATACATATATACATACATATATACATACATTATATATATATATATATATATATAGTTGAGTATAGTAAATTATAACAATCATACATTTTATATACAAATTGGAACTTTTCTGGATATATATATTTATACATGCTAATATTCTATGTGATATCTTTTATTATCCTAATCGTTGCATTTGTACTCCTAAGTGGATTTGTAGAGGGTGCCCCAGGGAAAGGGGAGGTTCCATGTTCCCTGCCCCACCCAAAATGGGGTGGAGCTACTCAGAAAAGAGAGGAAGCTGGAGAGAATACTGGAGAAGGAAGAATGCAGGATGGGGAGCCAGAAGGAGACCTGAGGGAGGCATGTGGAGCAGAGAGACATGTGAAGAAATTGCACTGACTTCTTTGTTCTGGACTGACTGAAACAGATGTGGGTGAGAGACCAGTGGGGATGTTAACATGGCAGTGTTGACCTTGATTTTGAATTTGCTCTTTTTCTTTCAGAATTTTCTTAGTATTTCTGACTCTTTTCTACAGGTCCCCACTGGAAGGTGCTTTAGACTTGTGGTGGGCTTTCAGGCCTTGCTTTGGGCCAATCCTGTTTGGGTGAACTTTTACCCTCAAGGAGATAGGTAACTTTGGATGCTTGATCTAGAAACTACATTCTTTGTATTTCTTATACTGTACATTAATTATATTAAAGTTCCTTTCCATTAAAGACCTTATATTTTTTTTTCTTGATGCTATAGATGGCAGAACCTATTTAGAGCAGGCTGATTTGGGGGTTCTGGGGTGCCCCTCTCCCAGCCCTTTGACACATTGATTTCCTTCTTGGTTTTGGGATAAAGCTGCTCTTTAAAATGAGTAGCAAATGTTTTCTATCTTTCATTCTTCAAAATGTTACTGGGCAAAGGATATAAAAACTGTCACCAGGTCCAACCACCCATCACCACAAATGCAAAAAAAAAAAAGTCTTTGGTTCAGTGAAAGACGAAAAACAATGTATTTTAACCAATAGGGTTAAAGGAGAGAGAGAACAAGCAAGACAGAAAAAAAGGCCCTGTTACAGACAGTGGCACGTGGAACTGCAGCTACACAAGCACACAGGGGCTGGCAGGATCTGCCCAGTCTGGAGCTGGGATCACTTGGGCAAAGTCTTACCCAGGCCTGTCACTCTGGGGCAGAAGGGCCAGAGTTATATAATCCTGACATTCTTTCTAAAGTGTTTTAGAATTGCTCAATAAATCAGAATTCTGGTCCTAGAATTTTTTTGTAAGAAGTTTTTACTTTGTGGGAGAGCAAAATCTATCATACCAAAGTGTGTCCTTTTGATGTGAGGTTTATTTTATGGGAGGGTCTCGCAAGGATTGATGGTAGTTGCCTTTTGTGAGAGCAACTGGTTTATATAATAGAGATGTTGTCTCCCTTAAAGGAGTCTTTCTCACTGAAATGAGAAAACCTGATCATATTCTTTTTAACAGGGAAGGCAAAATTTACATTTGTGTAACAGGCATAGCTTTGTATAGGGTCCAACCACCCTACCCTCACTGACCGCCCCAAGTCTCCCCTGTCTATCTTTATCTTACTCAAGAAAGTATCTGAAGTCATGTGATCCAGCTACTATTTTATTGAGTTTACAGGTTTACAGTAAAAAAAAAAAGTTTAAAGATGATATACATATTATTAGTAAATTTGATTTTTTTTCCTTTTCAATCTTTGATGCTTATTTTATTTTTTTATTATTTTTCCAAACTCTGAAAACAAAGGGACACAAGATAATTTCCCTTGTGCTCCCATAGATTGACTTTTTAAATAGTATTAAAATAGATTTTCTATTATTTTGGCGTTACTTCTGATAAATTGTAATTTTAAGAATGTGATGTATATAATGTTCAGATTTATTGCACTATTCACTCACACTATAATATCTGATCAGTAGCAATGTCCCTCTTCTCATTCATTATGCTAGCTATGTGTGCCTTCAATCTTTTCTTCTCTGTTAAGTATTGCTATGGATTTATACATTTCATTAGTTTTTTTTTTTTTAAAGACCAATTTCCACCTTGGTTAATAATCTCTTTGTAATGTTTTCCATATTAATTTCACTCTTATCGTTAATATTTGCATCGCTCTACTTTGTTAGAGTCTATGATTTATGTTTCTTTCCAACTTTTCCTGTTTTATAATGAAAACTATTAATTACCTTTAAAGAGTTTCTCTTTTTCCAAGTTTTGTTAGTATTTTCATTTAGCTCTAAATATTTTGTAATTTCTGTTTTGATCTATGAATATTTTTAAGTTTCCTTTTAAATTTACAAATATATTGTTTATATTCATTTTATTGTAATCATTTATAATTACATAATTTAATTATTAATATTATTGCATTGTAGTCAGGGAATGTAGAATATATAACATTAAGCTGGAAAGTATTGAGTTACTAAATTATCCAGTGCATGTAACTTTTTCAAAAATGTTGATATTTTTATAAATAAGTACATTTTCCAACTCTCAAAATTCATCCCTGTTTATATAACTCTACCTCATTTTCTCTCATGAAAGAGTAGCTTACTGAGGAATATGTTTCAGAAAAAGAAAACTCCCACCAAATTTGCAATTTTAAAATTGTTAGTCTTTGTTTAACCAGACATTATTCTTTATAGCCAATCCTCTCTTTTAAATATAAAGTAATATCTACCTGCTAAATCCAAAGTTTTCTTATAGAATTATTCTCTTTAGTGCTATTAATGTTTCCAAATGTCTTTTATCTAAATATACTGTTTTTTTCCTAATCAGTAGTTCATAGAATCTATTTTCCCTTCCTTTAAGATATTGAATTGTTTTTGTTTTGTCTCCTGAAATCATGTTTTTGTTTCATTTTGTTTGTTCTAAAAGCTTCGTCTTAAACTTTTTTTTTTTTCACATTTACAGATGTATTTGTATGTATCTCTAATGTTGGAGGAATCTTATGCCTTGAATAAGCACCTTCCACTGGTGTTTTACATTCTCCACCCCTCCTCCAATGCCAAAAACATCCCAGGTGCCCAGGACTACAACTCCCATCATACCATGAATCTGTCATAACTTGACTTCCTGAAGGAAGTGTTGCTGGGAACAAAGGGCGGAGTTAAGCCTTTACTGTTATAAAACCAAGCCATGTGGGCTTGCTCTCTCTTGCTCTACCTGCTTTCAGCTTACTCCCAGAATTTCAGGTCAGATGGTATTACCAATAAATCATATTAGTGAATTAATCTCTATCTGTAGCCCATCTTTCCTTTTTTCCTTTTAAATAATGTTTTATTAATGTCTCTCTGTTTGCCTACTCTTGACTCTTACCTTGAATTCTTAACATTCAGGTAGGAACTCACACCCAGGTCACTGTTCCCTTTGGAGCTGCCCAGTAACACTAACCTCTTACTAAGTGGCTTTGAGATTTTTATTTTCCTTTATTACATATTTTTTTTAAGATTGATGTATTTATGCATACAGAACTGCATTAAGGCGTAGGGGTGATGAGAGGATTCACCAGAGACAGAATGAGGAGCAGAACAGGGTGACTGAAAAAGTATACTGCTGAACGGAGTAGCGAGCCAGTCAGGAGAGGTCTGCTGCATCATGTGGGTCACCTCTAGGGCGATATCAAACTCATGCTGAAGTGGCCTTAGCTTTTTAGTGCTGTGCTTTAACCCATTGTGCCACCAAGGAGAGCCCTATTTTATATATATATTTTAATCCCAAGCTTCTTTTACCTTAAACTATCTTTAAGTTTGCTTTATTTTCTATACTTTTTTTTTTAAATATTACATGTTGTTTACTTTTTCTTTTAGTCCTGTTGAACCAATATAAACACATTCAAATTCTATTTCAAGGCTTCTATCTGGGATTCCTTTATTTCTGCCTAATATATACTTTTAAAGAATCTACTTTTAAATATATATTGATAAAAAAGTTTTTTTTTCTTTTAAAATTACTTGTTATCCTATTTTTTTTTTAAATTGTAGAACATAGACTAAAAGTTATATTTAAGTTCAGGATATTCAAGATAATATTTCATTGTTCTCTTGCTTTAACAATTGCTTTTAATAAGTTAGATCACTTTAAAGTATATTCTGTAGTTGATCCATCTTCTGTCTGTCTATGGTTGCTTTAAAATTCTCACTTCCTTTGGTGTTCAGCAGTGTTACCATAACATATCAAGTGTTAATTTTTTAAAGATTATTTTTCCCTTTGTTGTTCATTGAACTGCCCTCCTGAATACGAGAGTAGTTGAATGAATGACATAGTATGCAGAAAGCAATGGAACATCATAAGAAGAGATTAATTTCACACAGAGTAACACGGATGGAATATGAAGCCATTAAATGAAGAGGAGGAAAGAGTAAACAAGACAAGAGCCTAAAATGTATCACAAAGCAGTTAAATAAAATGTTAACATTTATATAAAACACCATAAAAGAAAGAAAACATTAAGAATTTATATAAAACACCATAAAAGCATAGTCAGTTACAAGCAAAAACACATACTTCAAGCATTTCAGAATGACTGTTCAAGCAAACAGGGAGAAGGGAATAGAATAAAAATGAAGGGTAAGTAACAAAAACAAGCAAACAGACAATACATGGAGAGATCTTGCACTGATCACTATGGACAAATACACTAAGTCAAAAATAATGTTAATTCAAATATTTGCATGTGAGGTCCAAGCAGTATGTGTGTATAGTTGGGTATATGTGTCCATTCAACAAGCAGTTTCCATCACCAATTTTTTGTTGAAATTCATAATTAATATTTTTTCAACTTTTCTCTAAAGAGTTCTTATTTGTTCTTCATTCAAAATGTTTCCCTAGATTTCTAGAGAAGGAAATATGTGTTATTTAAAGTATTTAATTTACCCGATGTTTATTTACTTCACAAGTGGCATAAGAGTGGGGATACATTTTACCTCTCTTGGCACAAAAAAGCAGTATTTTATTATCACAAACTGTAACATGAATAAGTTATGACTTAAGTTATAAGTTATAAACCTGCCTTTATATCTCTTCCCTTGATATCAGTTTATAGTTGGACCCCAGTCAGAAGCTGTTGTGCAGAAGCCTACAGCACCCTTATTTCACCTGGATTATTTTTATGATAATCTTAATTGAAAGGCAAATATTGCAGAAAATAATTACACACCAGCCTAGACCATCTCTTCAACCAGGGTATGCAATTTTGGCATAATGAGGTCTTTAAAACTTTGCTCATGATCAGAGAAAATTTTCAATCCAAAGGAAAAACTAGCAAGTTCTCTACCACAGCCATGATACCAACCTCTGCTCCATCGGCATTGTTGTATCTTTAATTAAACTGTTTCCTTCACAATTCCATATAGTTCCTGTTTGTTCCAGTATTGCTGAAATCAATCTAAATGTCTCATAAAGTCTGAGTAGTAAATTCTCATATTTTTTCCTCTCTCCTCTTTCTTCTTTCCTCCCTTCCTCCATGTCTTTGCTCAATTCATTACTTTCTCTATGTCTGTTTTTGCCTCTCTCTCTATAGCTATCTCTGTCTCTCCCACTTTACCTTGCATGCCCTCCTCACTTCCTTTCTCCTCTGAGAGAAGGATTTCCTGTATTCCACCCCTTTGTCGGTATCAGGAAATTTCCTCTCTTCACACATCTAACACTAAGCACCTGTATATGTCCATTAGAGCACTCATTAGCTGTAATTTACTACAGAAGATTGCTTTAAATCTGACTGTATGAAAAAGGAACTTTCCTACACTGCTGCTGGAAATACAAACTTATCTAACCACTATGGAGAGCTGTGTGGAGGTTCCTCAGACTACTTAAAAAACGGGGTTATTCTAGGACCCAGCAATTCCACTCCTAGGAATCTATCCAAAGGACACAAAAACATTAAACATTCAAATTAATGCCTGAATCCCTCTGTTTTTTGAAGCTCTATTTACAATAGGTAAGACTTGGAAACAACACAAATGCACCAAAATAGTTAACTGGATCAAGAAAAAATGTGGTACATATACAAAATGGAATATTATTCAGCAATCAAAAAAAGATTAGCTAAGGCCATTAGCTGCAACATGGATGGAGCCGGAAAGGATTATGCTTAGTGAAATAATTCAGAAAGAAAAAGAAAAAAGTATCAGATAGTTTCACTTATAGGAGGAATATAGGGGAAACAAATACAGAATCAGGGCAAAATAATAGCAATAAAAAATGCAACACAACAACAAAAAAATAAACAAACTATAAATCAGAGATATTCAGCAGAGGAAGGGGAGAGAGAAGGCTCAAAATGCAGGCAGGAAGTGTGTAAAAGACTATGGTGACAGCACATTGGTGAGTCGGTGGTGGAAATTCTATGGGGACTATACCTGAGAAAAGAAAGCAAACATTTTACAAAAAATAACAAAATGACCCCAGCTCACAAAATTTAGTATCCAATTGATGGTTTATTTAAAGCCATTCACTTTCAGAATAGTTTTGAAAACTTGTACTTAAGAGCACAGTAATTTAACCCAAAAGGAATATCTCACCAATGGAATTTCAAACCAATCATGAGCTATTAGGACACATACAGAATTTGGGACATGCAGTGAAATGGAGTGCTCTACAAAGTACAGCAGAGGAATGCCAGCCTCTGAACACATCCCCCAAAATGTAATTTACCTTTTGTTACAGTCATACTTAGAACTACACAATCAACCTTGTCTCAGGAACACATAGAAGAAGTTTCTGCTGATGTTTTTCTCTCCGTCTCAGAGCTTTGATCCACATAATATTTAATGGACATTAGCACTTTCCATACTGAGTAATTCAAAGTTACACAATAAAAAAGACATGAAATAAACCACTGGAACTGAAGCATGACATTCTAATTTTCTTTAGCTCCCATGTCTTAATAAGCTCTATGTGACACACGCCATCACCTCTGGAATTTAGTTTCATCATACAGTGTTGTAGAAGTCCTTGTGTGATTAAATATGCACCACAGTCTTTGCTCTCTCTGAAAGGTACTTCTTTTCTCTGAGTTACTCCAAGTTTAAATTTCCCTAACTCTGGTGGTTATTGACTGAGTGATTAAAGAAATGATGGAAAAATAGAGATGAAGACCTTCATGAAGTCTGTGTCTATTAAGGCCTATAAACATGACATGGCTATATTGCCCACTGTAGTATGACATTTCTTTTTCTTCACTCGTGGATCTTAGCTTTGGCATGATAGCAACTAATCTCAGTTAAGTCAGGGAAAGATATGTTATCATTAATCCCATTCCCTCATTTTGTACTTGTTTTATATGTCCAAAAGAATGACCATCTAGAATGGGCTAATGGACAAAATATTCTTCTTTTGTCTTTTTTAGCTACTGAAACATAAAATATCAGTTTATTAGTTAGGCATTTACTGACTACCTGCTATATGCCAGGTACGGTTCAAAGCAGAGACATAAAATCCCCCAAACTTTCCTTAGGGAAGGCACAGTGAGCTGAGAAAGACACATGCATGAAGGTATCATTATGTAGATCCATTCAATTCTATTCCCTTTCACTATAGGTAGCTTTAGATTGGACCATATGAGTAATAGCACAAGCAACTAAAAGAAAAGAAGGAGTAGGAAAAATAAGCTGGTTTGTGATTCCAGAACCTGGGAAAGCAGCAGGGTTATCTATTCTCATTCAACAAAAAAGTCACCCTGTACTTACTTCCTGCACACCAACTTACCTTGGCAGGCTGCCTGGTTATGTGCACCCCTCACAGGGATCACAAGAAAGCTTACCTGTGATATCCACAGAGCCCTGCACCATAGACAAGATGAATTAGTTGGGAGTTCTTCAATAATAAATGGTGAGAGGAACAGTTTCTTTTCCTGCCAAACATGGGACTTCCAGATTCCTCCAATATCTACAAAGAAAGGCAGATTAAATCAGCAAGAGGGACTCAGATACAACAAACAGCCTGTCCAGAAATCTCACTTTTTCTGTATTTGCCTAATATTCTTTCCTCTCCCCAAAGACTCTTGGTCATCAGGACATGGCCAACAGGATGAATTAATGTGACTTTTACACAATCTTTTCCAGAAAACACAAGATGATAGATCATTTCCTAAATTATTCTTGAGTCTAGTATTGTCCTGACACTATAGTGTACAAATGATAGTGCAAGAACTACAAAAGAAAAAGAAAAAAACTACAAATTACCCCCTATGAAAACAGACACAAAAGTCCACACCAAATATCAGCAAATCAGTCAGTGTATAAATATAAACAGACCCCATGACCAAGAAGTGTTTATTCTAGAAATGCAAGGTTAGTTTAACATTAAAAATCAAAGAACACATCAAAAGTGAAGTCAAAATAAATGAAAATTAAAGAATGGAAAATCCATTTTTAGTCTTGAGAAATTTGCACAACTTTTTTTTTTTTTTCCAGAGACTAGACCAATCTACATTCTACATTCCCACCAAAAGTGTATTTTTTTTCTTCACACCTTCACTAGCACTTTTTTGTTGTTGTTGTTTGGTTGGTTGGTTGGTTGGTTGGTTTATTCTATTATTTTTTAAAGATTTATTTATTCATACAGAACTGGGGTAGAGGTCAGAGGTGTGGAGGGTGAGAGGATTCACCAGAGACAGAGTGGGGTACAGAACAGGCAGATCGACAAGTACACTGCTGAGGGGAGCAGCGGGCGCGTCAGGAGAGGTCTGCCTCGCCATGTGGATCTCCTCCGGGGCAGGCAGGGATCGAACTCATGAGGAAGGGGCTTAAGCTTCTTTGTGCTGTGTTTTAACCCACTGCACCACCAGGGATGGCCCTATTCTATTATTTTTTTATATAAGCCATCTTCACAGGCACAAGTTCGTATCTCATTGTAGTTTTGATTTGCATTTCAGCTGAGGATAGAAATCCTGTACTGTGAATAAAATAAATAAATGAACAAAAATGCTTAAAAATTAACTTAAGGGATAGAAAAGGATACATGAAGCAAATTTTAACAACAACAACAAAATATCTGGAGTTTCTACAAAGTACAATTCCAAACAAGGAACACTGTAAGTGATAAAAATAATATGGGCCTGAACTGGATCAGTTAGAAGGAATCAGAGAGTTTTCTTGTAAAGAAGAAAACAGTCAAGCTAAGACTTAAGAACTAGGGAGGAGTGAACTAATTCAAGCCAGGCTGAGAGTGGAGAGAGGAGTGAAAATTCCAAAACTGTGGTAGAGAGTAATCATGAATGTAGCATCCACAGAATGGAACCAGGGTGGTTGGCACAGAACCAAACCAGATTTGTGACTCAGATGAAGCCAGTAAGAGGGATAGGACCCAATACTTATGGCCTATGTTGACAGTTCCTCAAGTAGGGAACATCGATCCTGTGAGCAGACTGAGTCAGTCAGCCCATGACGGTGGCAGGACAGATGGAAAGAAGAAGAATCTGAGAGTTGCATACGGGGGAAACACATGCCCTTTTTATGCCTAAACCCTTGCTGCAATGTCATCCAGAACTCTTAACTAGGCAGGATCCTATGAAGATGTCTAGAAATACCTCCATACTTGACTAATATGTCCGACACCCTTGATGTGTTGTGTTTGTATGACGAAGTTTTTCAGTTTAAGGGACTTAGGTAAAGCAAAATCTTAGTACAAAACGGTATCAATTTTAAATCTAGTTGTTTATTTATTGTGCCTTCCAGTTTTTTCATATTTTTGCAAACATCAGGTGGTCATTTTTTAAAGCTGAACAATGCATCATTGTGTGGGCATGGTGTCTGCACACACACATAGCACACACCACACCCCATATTTTCTTTATTCATCAATTTACTTATAAGTTATTTCTATATCTTGGTTGCTGTGAATTATTCATTGAAGAACATAGTGGAGATATTGCAGGCACATATTTCATTTTCTTTGGATATATACCTAGAAAAGAGGTTGATGGATATAAGATTGCTGTATTTTTTTTTTTTTTGGATCTTTTGGAGATGACCAGACTTTTTTTTTTTTTTCATAATAGCTGTAATAATTTGCATGTCCTATCAGAAACTGAATTATAACAGTAAATAGCTTGTTTATATAAATAATATAAATGATTTGGAAACTTACATATCTCTTATAACTCAAAGAACTGTAAATCACTATTCCTTTAATTTTCTGATTAAAACTTGTAACCATATGCGGTACATTAAAAAATATTCAAATCTGAATCAAGGAATAAAAGGCATTGTGTTAGATGATAATTATACCTCAAAATATGATATGAAGATATTTTTACATCCTTGAAGCTAGATCATGCAGCATAGCTATTTAGATTGAAATTAAGAGTTTGAATCAATTTCTAATGTTCCTTTCCCTCCCTTTATAAAAAATTAGTATCTATACAGTATTTATTTTAAGATATAAAAGTTTCTTTCAAAAATTATTATTTACTAAAGGTTTAAATATAAGGCTTTTGACTTTTAAGTTTCATTTATTTTAAAATTATTTTTACTGAATGATTCTACCTAAATCAAAAGTCTTGAAATAATATTTTACACCATGTCTTGTAACTGGAGCTATAGTCTCAAGTTATACCACCCATTTCAGTAATTCTCCAATAGCAAACTTTACCCCACCAGCATCAGCATCTCCTGGTAATCTGCTAGAAGTACTTCTCCAACTCCACATCAGTCTATGTAAATCAGAAAGTCTAAGCAGTTTGTGTTTTAGCATGACCTCCTATATGTATATTAATAAATAAAATAAAATAAGCCCAGTGATTTAACTCGTTTCAACAGCTTCTATCAGAAAGACTTGGAAATTTCCTTTGAAAATAGTCATAGTGGACGTAATAAGGGAGATGCAAATTAAAACCACAATGAGATACCACCTCACCCCAGTGATAAAGGCACATCTTCAAACAACTAGCAACAACAAATGTTGGCGAGGATGTGGAGAAAAAGGAACTCTCCTGCATTGCTGGTGGGAATGCAAACTA
>NW_004567103.1:86159439-86163202 GCF_000260355.1 Condylura cristata
TGGGAGGGAAATGCACGGGACTATGGTGGTGGCACAGGGGTGATTTGGTGATGGGAAACCCGTGGGGATTACAATGGAGATGAAAAAAAATGTGCAAAATGATGTAAAAATAAACTTTTTAATAAAAAAAAAGAAAGAAAATAGTCATAGTGGAGGAACTTGAAAAACAAATCCCCTTTATATATTCTGCCCAGCCATTTCCAAGATAATCATGGTCACAATGGTCAGGAACTTGCCTTTCTCTTTTTCTGTTGCCTTCCTAACCCTGAGGACAGTTCTTGGGACATGGAGGACACTCAGCATTTGCTGATTGAATATGAAATGATTATTTTGACTGTCATTTTTTTTTTTTACTTTGTTTTTTATTATCAGTCTTTCAATTTATTTTCAACTGAGCTTATTGCCTTATAATTCCTGTATGGATGAGTCAGTAGAATAATGATGGAAATCAGTATGGAACTATATCCCCCCAAAATAAATAAAACAAAATAGAATTACATGCTATTCAGTTATTCCATTTCTGGGTAATTATCCCAAAATTATAAAAACAATCACTGAAGAGGTAGAAGTAATCACTCTATGTTTACTTCAGATATTTGTTTGTTTGTTTTTACAATAAACAAGAACTGGAAACAAATACCAACTGGCAAATGAATAAAGAAGATATGGTATATACACGGTATATACACATATAGAATTGTATTTAGTGTGTGTGTATATATATATATATATGAAGATGGAGTTGTGCTGTTTACCGCAACATGGATAAAACTAGGAGAAATTTTACTTAAATAAGTTAGAAAAATAAACACTGTATAGTTTAATACATAAGTGCTATATGGAGGCAACAGATTGGCTAAATAAAAATTAAAATTATGAATTATAAGACCAATTAGTACTCATCAGGAGGGTAGGGGTAGTGGGATTAGATAAATTCAGTAAAAAACAAAGAGCTACTGATATGGTAAAAGACAGAAGCAGTAGCATGAAGAAGGATGGAGTTGAACACTTAGCAAGCAAGTTTATATGGTAGATACACATGTTGACTCTCAATGATAAACAACTTATATAATACAACAATGTCATGTCAATTCAATTAAAAATTGATAAGGAAGATAAGCATAGTTCTTATTTTTGACATTCATATTCCTACCTACATGCTGCCATAAGGAGAAATAATTATTGTAGAAAAGTGAGCTATTCCCACCAATTTTTTTTTAAAGATTTATTTATCTATACAATCAGAACTAGGATACAGGCCAGAGGTGCAGGGGCAGTGAGAGGATTCACCAGAGACAGAGTGGGGCGCAGAACAGGCAGATGTACTGAAACACACTGCAGAGGGGAGCAGTGGGTGGGTCAGGAGGAGTCTGCCATGCCATGTGGGTTACCTCTGGGGTGGGGTTCAAACTCATGCTGAAGTGGCTTTAGCTTCTAAGTGCTGCATTTTAACCCACTGTACCACCAGGGAGGCCTCCCAGCAACTTTTAAAGAATACCTCATCATTTCCTCTAGCTAAATGTCATTCCCAGATAAATAAATCTTTATCTGAGAATGGCATAGCTTAGTAGGTAGTAAAATAAGCATGGACTTAGTGAAAGGTTTCACTCATAGCAGGAACATAAAGAAGAGGAGGGAGAGAGGAGGACAAATAATCATGATGAACAACTAAATGCCAGAGACATTTTACAGGGGTGAAGTGGGGAATGGGATCCAAAAATGGGGTGTGGGGGTGCACGGGACTATGGTTTTGGCAGACAGGTGATGTGGTGATGGGAAGCCCATGGGGATTACAACTGAGATGGAAAAAGGCACAAAATGATGTAAAAATAAACTATTAAAATAAAATTAAAATAAGCTTGGATTTGATCATCATATCTTAGGACTACAGGACTCAAAGGAATTTTAAATAAATAATTTATCTAAATGAGTGACTGGATTAATTGTTATTTTTAACATTAGCTCTTCTGTTAATATCCCTGGGTGAATCCAAAGACATGGCTCCTTCTCTAGGTGTTTGGGCTTCATGTACCCTTCAGGTTGGTGGGCACCTAGAGGCTAAGCAAACAACATTCCCTCAGCAAAGCCAGTATTCAGTCAAAAAACATGACAGAGAAAACATTAACAGCAGAAGGTGGAGGAGCATATGTGTAGAATGTTATCACTAAGAAAATGCACTTAGTTCCTTAAACATTCTACTGTCCAGCTTTGTAAGTAGACCGTTGAATATTTGTTCCAGTAAAATGTCCTCACCTTGATTACAAGTTTAACCTTATATATTCTGAGGAAATAGAACTCTTGAAAAACCTCCTTTCTTCTTTAATGTTATAGTTTGATCTTGTGTTTTTTTCCTCTTTTCCTTTACTTCTACAAACCCAAAGTGTAAATATTTAAAGGCTCTTGAAAATCAACTGTTTGTGTGACTATAAAGAGAAAAATTACACTATTCTTCCACATTCCTCCAGAAATTTGCTTCCCTGTGTAAGAGACTAGAATATCACTAAATGATTATCCCTGCTGTTAAGCAGCAGGATGTCACACAGGTGAAGAATCAGATGCTGCAGCTACATTCACTGTATTCAAATTCATATAATTCAGCTACATTTTTTCAATCCCCTTCAGTATAGAGTGGAAATATTATATACACATATATGATTGTTATGAAGAATAAATTAGTCAGTATGCACACAAGGTCCAAGAGTAATTTAGGGTAAAATGTACACACAATGTAAATGTTAGTTGCTATTTAAGTGCAGTAATAAAAAGAAGTGGCATGAGGCAGATGCCACCTCTGGGACAAAGAACAGCATTAAACTAGACAATTAATAAAGCAACTGCATTTGAGATGAGAATTTAAGTATTTAAGCACTAGTGTTCTCAATTATTATATATGGATGAGTTTTTTTTTTTTTAATATCCCAGGTAATTAAAATAGTCTGTGTTTGTGTGAGAGAGAGTGTGTGTATGTGTGTGTTTGTGTGTGTGTATTGTAACCCACAGCATGGGTGTAGAGACCAGGACATTTCAACAGGATATGGGGAGAATTCTGATGGCCATTTAAATTATACTATTGCCCATATCCTCCTGAAAAATATCCTGCCATGTACTCCATCTCAGATTTTTCTCCGAAAACCCAACCTAAAGCACAGGGATCTATGGGGCCAGGTTTTCCAATGATTAGTCAAAGACACTGAGGTTTAGATGTGAGGGGAAATATTTTCCTATAAAAGCAAAAATGATTAATTCATTCTTCAAATTATAATTCTCCAACTACAATTCCCACATTCATAATTATATACATGAAGAATATTCTAGATCTTCCAGGAAGTTTTATTTAATGTAATTTGGACTTCTGTAATAACTAGATGCAACTTTATGTTTACATACCCACAAGTATAAAGATTCAAATGCATTTCAAATCAGAGACAGCTCATTTCTATTCCAGGTGTTTAAAAGTTTGACTCAGAAAATATAATCAACACCATTCACATGTAGAATCCAATATTCATATTTTCAGTCAATTCTGTATTTAATTTTACTTTTCTTTTTGTGATTTCCTATAAAGATTTTTAAAATTCAATGCATATGTTAAGCATGATTGTGTAATATAGCTTATCGATGCTTTTGACACATGACAACACTTTTCAATCTTCTAGGAATCTTTTCAAAAATAAATCCTTACCCTCCCAAGCCAGGTAGAGCAGAGACTCTTGGGATGCATTCTTAGCATCTTATATTTTGAAGATTCTCCGAAGGACTATAA
>NW_004567103.1:86163442-86164446 GCF_000260355.1 Condylura cristata
GCTCCCCTCAGCAGTGTACTTCGTCAATCTGCCTGTTCTGCTCCCCACTCTGTCTCTGGTGAAGCCTCTCACCGTCCCTGAGCCTCTGGCCTGTACCCCAGTTCTGTATGCACAAATAAATAAATCTAAAAAAAAAAAAAAAACTATGCCACAAATAACAAGAAAATAGCAATTATTAATTCAGTGATTCACTCCTTTAAAAAAATCCCAGAAACAAACATTCTTGAGCATTTGCCGTGTTTCAAATACTGAACAATGAAAATCATGAGTTATTTCATTTTGAGGAGAAAATTCTACTGGGAAGTGAGGCTGGATAGACATAATTTTAAAAGAAATTGAACTTTATTACTTAATAAATGTTTGTGCAATTAATAAATCTCAAAATCTTGCTAACCCATACTATTGGTTTAGCGAAAACTTGCTTGAGTTGGTTATAGTCAAAATTATGCAGAGGGAATAGAACGACTATTGAAGATCAGAGGGGAAGAAATATTGCAGCAGAGGGAACAGATTCAGAACTCAAAATACTCCGTTTTATCGAGGTACTACTCATAGTTCATGCAATTTAAAGGCAAAGTATTAGTTTATTTTCACATTAATTTATGGCAACAAGTTCCAGAGAATTTTAGAAATAAAACATAAGCTGTTCTATATGAACTGAAATGTTTATGAAAATGTTTGTATAAAAAACAAATGCTAGGTGATGGTAACAATTTAGAATGGCATCTTTATCTTAAGCATTATGTTAGAAAGTTTATATATACTACTCAATAATCCTATAAGGAAAATAGTATCATCCCTGTTCTTCAAGTGAGATAAATTAAGCTCAGAGAGGATAAAGTACTTAGATGAAGTTATATCTCTTAAGAGTGCAAATCAGAATTCAAAATTATAATAGGAATCCAAAATAGCAGAAAGTGGAAATATCTATATATTTTTTTCTATTTTCATTATTATTATTATTATTAATTTTTTAACATCAAGGCCTATAAGAATGTTGAATA
>NW_004567103.1:86164546-86166412 GCF_000260355.1 Condylura cristata
CAGAACAGGCAGATCAACGAAGTACACTGCTGAGGGGAGCAGCAGGCGGGTCAGGAGAGGTCTGCCGCGCCATGTGGTCACCTCTGGGGCAGGCGAGAATCGAACTCATGCG
The DNA here is from genome assembly GCF_000260355.1 of Condylura cristata. Taxonomy (NCBI): domain Eukaryota; kingdom Metazoa; phylum Chordata; class Mammalia; order Eulipotyphla; family Talpidae; genus Condylura; species Condylura cristata. The sequence continues at coordinate 86,164,659 of NW_004567103.1, forward strand.
GAAGTGGCCCAAGCTTCTTAGTGCTGTGCTTTAACCCGCTGCGCCACCAAGGAGGGCCCATTTTCATTATTATTTTTATAATGAGCTTAGAGATCTGAAATATTCTAAAAATTAATTTTAAAAGATTACATTCAACTCAATGTCATACAATGAAAGCATAATAAGAACATTACATTTTATCGGGATGCCTTCATAAATAATACAAATAAAAAACTTAATATTTGATGTATAGTTTAGCTTGTACAAACAGGTTGTGGTGATTATTGATAATTTTGTTATATTATTAATTTAAATATAAAAAATATTATATATAAATTGTGGTCATGTTTCACAGAAATTTTAGCAAACTTCATGTTTTCAAGAATGTCATCCTGCATTATATTTATGACTATGAGATAGAATATTTTAAATATGAGGAAAGAAAATGGTTTTCAGGTTGAAAAAAAAAAACACAGACTTTGTGAATAATAAAGATGAAATTCAAACAGTAGCATAGGCTGACAATTGCAGGTATATTTCAGAGATTTTAATCAAGTAATTTCCTTTTTTTAAAGATTTATGTATTTATTCATACAGAGCCGGGGTACAGGACAGAGGTGCATGGGTCTGTCACCAGAGACAGAGTGAAAACGATTCCATGTTTCTCCTGAAGGTATTTACCATAGAATTGCAAACATAACAAGATGGGAAAGTGAATAACAAGACTAAAGCAGTTTTTTATTTATTTTTAAAATAAATAAATTATTTATTTATGTGACAAGAGCTGGGGTATAGGCCAGAGTTGTGGGGGTTGAGAGGATTCACCAGAGACAGAGTAGGGAGTACAAAAGGCAGATGTGGCCCTCCCTGGTGGCGCAGCTGGTTGAAGCACAGCACTGAAAAGCTAAAGCCACTTCCGCGTGAGTTCAATTCCCACCTGCCCCGGAGGTGACCACATGGCGGCAGACCTCTCCTGACCCGCCCGCTGCTCCCCTCAACAGTATACTTGGTCGATCGCCTGTTCTGCTCCCCACTCTGTCTCTGGTGAAGCCTCTCACCACCCCTGAGCCTCTGGCCTGTACCCCAGCTCTGTATGCACAAATAAATAAATCTTAAAAAAAATTTCAAAAAAAATAATAAAAGGCAGATGCACTGAAATATATAGCCGAGGGGAGCAACAGGCAAAACAGGCAAGACATGATAGGTCTACTATGCTTTGTGGGCAACCTCCCCGGCCAGGGATCAAACTTGTGCTGATGTGGCTTTAGATAGCTTTACCACTAAAGCAGCTTTTAAAGAAGCTGAGAATCTAAGCCAAACTTTTGAGAGCTTCCACTGCTATGTACCCAAAGAAATATATATCCAAATAAAATAAAATGCAAGGAACCTATATCAACACCTAAGCTTACAACTGGAGTTTTAAATGACTTCACATTGATAGCAGGAAAAAAATCAGAATAGGTGGTGCATTAAAACATAGGAATTCAGTCTCTATAGCCCTGTATCCCAAATAGAAATTTCTGACCTGGTTCTCTATATGTCAGCCAAATTTAAATTAACTTTTCTGTGAAAGTGTATAATGACATGTGGTATCTCTATAATAAATTTACATACAATGTCTAGGATTCAGTATAAATTATCATCCCAACTAGGATTTCATGACACTGAGATAGTGTCATAAGAAAAAAGAAATGAAGGAATACATAGAAATAAACTCAGGGAATAAAATAATTATAAGGTGTGGAAGTTTATTATGAAGGAGAAATCAATAAAAA
>NW_004567103.1:86167082-86174317 GCF_000260355.1 Condylura cristata
CAGAAAAGATAGAGCTAGACAGAAAAGTAATCTGCAGACAGTTCTTCCCCCTGAGTATTCAATGACAAACTGGCGAAGGCATACATGTTAGAGCACTAGTCAAGGCTTGGGGAGAAATAACCTTAAAGTATTAGTGAGTTACCTGTAATGTCTAATTTCTTGTTTCCAATCTTGCTTGCAAGGAGTTTGGAACAAGTGAAAAACTGAAAAAAGAGTAATTCTTATATCTGTGAAACAAATGAATTTACAGGGCAAATGTTGCTTCCCAAATATCCCAATGACACAGAAGCCACTGTGGGGACAAGTTCCAGTGTAGAAAATCTAAACAAACTATAACTAAAAATTGTTGGAGCTGTTGTTTTGGCAAGTCTGTGAGCTAAAAAAATTGAGGGGGATCCAGTCATCAGGGAGTTCCCACACTTACCTGATATTTTCTTTTTCTTTTTTTTTACTCCTGAAATCTACTATAAACTCAGATTAAATAGAAAAAAAGATTCCTTATTCTTTTGACTGGGGTAGGAGAAATGAAATATTTTGAAATACAACAAATTACTCTGTGATTCCTAGTAAGGTCTTCCTTCAGGAGTTACTATGCACCCAGACCCTGCACTTCTGGGGTTTATAAGAGTCTGCCTAACATAGGAAAACGAAAAAACCCAGCTTCATTCACTTGCAGTTTCCTATGTAGTTGAAGGGAACTATCCAATTCCAGCCCTCTAGCCAACCTGCCCCCTCCAATGTAGGACAAGGAGGGTAGGTGAGGCCTTATGATGCTCACAACACACAAACAAGTGCTCACTAAAAACAATGACCCAGTAACAGGGCCACAGCACTCTTTGCTTCCAGCACAATTCACTGATAAATTACTAAAGACCAAATTACCATAGTAGTTCATTTTATCCATTATGTCGTGTCTGACTATTAAGGAAAAAATTTACTAAACGCTTCAAAAGGCGAGAAGCACAGTATCAAGGGACAGAAAAGGTACCAGAACCTCAATCAGATATGGCAAGCACTTCACAATTATCAGATTAGAAATTTAAAACAGCTGTGACTAATATGCTAAGGGCTCTTATGGATAAAGAAGATAACATGCAAGAACAGAAGGACAATGTCAGAGAGATGAAAATCCTAAAAAATGAACCAAATGGAAATGCTAGTGATCAAAAACACTTTAACAATAAATGGAGACTGCCTTTGAAGGGTTTATTAGTACAGCAGACCCAGCTGTCAAAAATAATCGCTTAGCTTGAGGATATCTGACTAGATATATACAAAGTAAAAAGTAAAGAAAAAAAAAGAATAAATTAAAATTCAGAATATCCAAAAAGTGAAGGGCAGTTAATGTGTGTGTGTGTGTGTGTGTATATATATATATATATATATATATATATATATAAAATGTGTGTATGTAATATACTTACCACACAAAGAGAAAATTAAAGTGGTAAGAGGAAATATTTGTAATATAATGGCTAGAATTTCTCCAAATTAACCCTGTCTACCAAACCCTGGATCCAGAGTATGCCAAGGAAGGTAAAAGCTAAATACAAGATACTTAGGAACATAATGTATAAGCTGTAGGATATTAAAGATAAAGAAAAATCTAGAAATAAGCCACAAGAAAAATAGATAAGACTTATATTTAGTTTTTAGGTTTTTTTTTTTTTAGAAACAATGTGAGTAAGAAGATAGTCGAGTGAAATATTTAGGGCTTGGGAAAATTTTTCCAACTTGAATGCTATATTTTGAAAATTATTCTCCAAAAAGGAAATACAAACTTCCTCAAACAAAAATTGAGGGTATTTTTTTCCAGTAGATATGCCAGGCAACAATTTGTTAAAAGATATTAATTACAGAAAAAAAGATGTAGATAAGATGTTTGAGCCCATTTAAAAAAATAAAAAAAAGAAGGGTGAAAAGAAAAAAAAAGGTTAGCTAGGATAATAAAGTTAAAATTAAAATTTTATTATTTTATGATTGCTCAATTTTATGATTATCATTATCACAATAGTGATAGTATACCCAATTATGTATGTGTATATGTGGTACAGATACATATATTATATTAATGCTGCATATAAAATAAAATAACTGACAGCAATGATACTAGGGACAAAAGGAAGGATTTAGGATTGTTCTGGTTTGTAAGATAGTTACACTTTCTGTACTATAGTGTTATTGAAAGGAAAATTAAATGAATTGTAAATGTTTATTACAAACTCTAGGACAATTATGAAGAATTTGAAAAAAAGTACATAAACTAAGAAAACAGTGGAAGTAAAATCATGTAAAATTCTCTATCAAAAGCGCAGGACAGAAAAGAGTGGAAAATGAAAATAAGAACAAAGAATAAGTGCAACCATTTGAAAACAGAAACAAATAAGATAGCTACTAATTAAATAACCATGATAAAAAAAATGCTACACCAATAATCACTATCACAATGAACATTAATGGTTTAAATTTACCAATTGAAATACAGAAATTTTCAAAGTAGACCAGAAACAAGATTTAATTATATAACATGAGAAGGCCACTTTAAATTTAAAAGCACATAAAATTAAAAAGTAAATGGAGAAAATATACCATTCGAACATTAATAAAAAAGAGACCAGGAAACTATATGAAGTTTAGAGCAGATTTTAGAGACAGGAAAGTAAAGAAGCCAATTTTCCACGAAGACTTAATAATCCTTAATTCTATGCGCTTAACAGCAAATCATAAAAATATATGAAGCAAAATCTGATACAATTATAAGGAGAAACCGATTAATCTACTACAATACTTAGATATGTACAGACACATCAGGCAGAAAATTAGTAAGGGCATGTTTGAATTTAACAACACCATCAATTAACTGAATAGAATGGGCATGTGGGGTATACTATGTCGAACAATACCTTGGCAAACTTGAAAGAATAGAAATCATGCAAACGTCTGCTATCAAACCACAATGGAAGGAAACTAGAAATATTAAAACCAAACTAAGTACAAGAAATTAAATAAGAAAAGTTAGAGCAGAAGTTAATGATGTTGAAATTAAGAAGTTAATAAAATCAGTGAGAGTAAAACCTGCTTTGTTGAAAAGAACAATTAATTTTATGAACATCTAACTGGGCTAAGTAAGAAAAAGAGAAGAAATTGCTAAAATCAAAATGAAAGGGGATATTATTTCATATCCTATGGACATTAAAAGGAAAATCTTAGAATACTATAGCAATTCTTTGCATTCAAATTTGATAACTTATATGAAATACCAACCCCTTGAAAAACAGAATCTGACAGACACACACAAGAATAAGTAAATTATTTGAATACATTTATGTTTATTAAAGAAATTGAATCAGTAATTAATAGCTTGCAAAATGGAAAGCATTAGGCTTTGATAAATTCTCTGGTGACTCCTACCAATGAACTAAGGAAGAGACTATAGTAATTCTTTCAATTTTTAGAAGCTAGAAGCTGATGTAATATATGCTGAGTCATTTTGTGAGGTGTGTGTGACTAATATCCAAACCAGGTGAACACATTACAGTAAAAGAATACTATAAACCAATACATGTCATGTACATAGATGTGAAATTATTTGACCAAACAGTAATAAATAAAATCTAACTATGTATAAAAATAATGATATACCAAAAGAACACGATTTCTACATCATTTATGCAAGACTGGTTCAACATTGAAAATAAACTACTTCAATCAAACACATCAAAAGACTAATAAGAAATAACACATTAAGAAAAAAATACATGACAATAGATACAGAAAAAAACACACATTAAATCTAATAATCATTCATGAATAAACTTCTCATTAAGTTAGGAATAAAGTTTTCTCACCTCATAAAATCTATGCTATGACACTCTATAGCTAATATCCTAATAAATGATGAAAAACTCAACGCTTTCCCACAAATATCTGAAACAGGCAAGAATCTAATACCTCAACAGGTTTTTTTTTTGTTTTTGTTGTTGTTGTTTTACCATCAGGCTGGAAGTCTTATCTAGAGCAATCAGATCAGAATAAAAATAAATAAATAAATAAATAAAGGAATATACTTGAGAACTTAAGCAATAAGACTATGTTTCCTTATCAGATATGATTCAGTTCTCTGTGTCAAAAATTTGCAAGAGTGAACAAAATGTAAACTATGACAACTATACAAATGTCAGTTTCTTTCCTATATGCCAGCAGTTAGCACATGAAATTTTAAACTAAAAACACAATAGCATTTATAATAGCACCTACACAGATGAAATGTTTACATATAAATTTATTAACAGATGATAAAGATCCCCACATGAGGTAAAATACAAAACTCTGATGAAAGATATCAATAAGGTGCTAACTGAAAAAGAGATAATCCACATATCTGGAAGACTTGATATTGTCAAACTGTCATTTATTCCCACTGGGTCTAAGGATTCAATGCCATCCCAATCAAAATTCCAGAAACATAACCATATGAAAACTTAAGTTAGAAAGGTAAGTTACTGGAATACCTAAAATAATTTTGTTGAAAATAATAGTAATAATAATAATAATTTTGTTGAAGAAAAATTAATTTGGAGAACTGGCACTACCCAATTTCAGACTACCTATGAAGCTACAATTTTCAAGACAATGTTGTAGGGGTCTCCCTAGTGGCTTAGGGGTTAAGACTTGGTGCTATGGCCACCAGGGAGCTGACCCTCATGGTGAAACAGGCCTTTCCTGTCTCAACACTCCATCCCCCTCAGCAATGTATTTCAGTCAATCTGATTGTTCTGCTCCTCAATCTGTCTCCTCCCACTCCCTTCACACCTTTCACCTATACCCCAGTTCTTCAATGCAAAAAAGAAAAAAGGCTACGTTGTATTAGTAGCAACAAAAGTAGACACATAAGAACAATGGAACAAAAGAAAGAGCCTATAAATATACCCACATAAATACAGTGAAAGGATCCTTAACAAAAGAGCAAAGGCAATTACAATGCAGAAAATATGGTCTTTGGACAAATGGTGCTGAAACAACTAGAGACTGACACACACAAAAATAAATCTAGACACAGGCTTACACCTGCAAAAAAAGTAACTCAAGGTGGGATCACAATGTATAAAATATAAAACTATAAAACTCTTAGAAGATACAGTGGAATATATCTAGATGCCCTTGAATTTGACAGACTTTTTTACTTGCAATGGCAAAGGCACAGTTCGTGAAAAAAAGAATTAGGTAGATTTCATTAATGTTGATTTTATTTTTTTTTCCCCCTCTGAGAAAGAGTGACAATGATATTGAAAGTGAAATGAAATGAACAGATACACACACACTGGGAGAACACATTTGCAAAAGTTGTATTGAAAGTGGTCTTATTCAAAATATACAAAAATCTGTTAAATTCAGTATTTAGAAAATAAAACACTAAACTAAATTTGAACCAAAGATCTGAACCGAAATTTGCCCAAAAAAATATTTTGATGACAAGCAGATATAAATTTATACCCTAGGGTCTGTCTCCTGTATCATCAGAGAAATGCAAAATAGAAGGTAATACCACACACACATTAGAATGGGGAAATTCTGGAACATTGCCAAGACCAAAAGCTGGTGAGAAAATGAGCACTATAAGTAGTTAACCATTGCTGGTCAGAAATACAAAATAATATAGTCACTTTTGAAAGCAGTTTGTTTATACTGAACGGATTCTTATGAAAATACTATTACAACATGCAAAACACATAAAGATAGTATGAATATCCATAATTAGGAATATAACAATGTGTCTAGATTAATAAAAATGAAGTATCTTAAAAAGAAAGAGAAAAAATATTTGAAAATGTAATGGCCAACTTTTATTCTAAACAATTGTTCATCTGAGTATTTTCCAAAAGGAATTTAAAACATATGCCCACACAGAATCATAGTCATAAATAATCACCATGATGATAGATACCCTTCAGTAATATATATGTGTGGGCCATAGAAGTAAGTAGACTTGTGGGGGTGTGTACATGTGTAAATAGATAAATGAACTGCAGGCTACTCAGACATGTAATATTAACACTTAAAAGAATCAAGCTAACAAATGAAAAGACATAGAAAAAACTTAAAAGTATTTTACTGAGTGAAAGAGGTCAACTTAAAAGACTGCATGTGGTCCTCCATAGTGGTGCAAGGGGTCAAAGCACTGCATTATGAAGCTCTCCAAAGCCACTGCAGCACGAGTTCAATTCCCGGCCCTGGAGGTGACCCACATGGTACAGCAGACCTATCCTGACTGCCCAGCCCGCTGCTCCCCTCAGCAGTGTACTTTGTCAGTTGGCCTGTTCTGCTCCCCACTCTGTCTCTGATGAAACCTCTCACTGCCCCTATACCTCTGGCCTATAACCCAGCTCTGTATCCATAAATAAATAAATCTTAGGAAAAAAAAAAAAGAATGCATGCTATCTAATCCCAACTATATGCATGCTGAAAAAAGCAAAACTGGAGAGAGCATGAACAGCACAGTAGTGCAAAAGATTAAAGGAAGATGGAGAAAATAATAGATGTATTTTTAGTATAATAAGATATTGCAACGATGAATGCATTTGTCATTATATCAATATATATGTCAAACCCTATAGAATGTATAATATCAAGAGTGAGTCCAAAGGTAAACCATGGAATTTGATTGCTAATGACATGTCAATATTTGTCAACCAATGATAACACATGGTCCACTCTGGTAGAAGATACTGACCACTGGAAGTTATGCATGTGGAGGGCAAACTCTTGTTTTATTTTATTCAGTTTTGCTATGACCAAATACTTTGATGAAAAAATAACGAGTGTTTTTATAAACAAATGAAATAAGATAAAAACACATACTCACCCTAGTGCTCAGGCAGTACTAGTAGTAGTGCCTGCTACTATCTAACAGATTGGAAAATCCAATGAGTCATTAGGTAAGCTACTCAAAAGAATTTTATCAAAGTAGTGGGCAATAATTTACCTCAGAATAATAGCAGCTCTTACACCATATAACAAATATTAAAAGTAGTATTCCATTCAAAATTTTTGAAAATATTATAACTGTATCCCAGAAAAAAAAATCAATAATATACATATTTTTAATAACAACAAATAAGCCCAGGATCCCAGCTAGGTAAATGGTGCTCAATTAAAAATCACTTGCCAAGGCCTTCCTTGGTGAAACAACAGGTTAGGACACAGCACTGCAAGCTAGCTACAGCCACTCACATGTG
>NW_004567103.1:86176887-86219896 GCF_000260355.1 Condylura cristata
GAATTTTACAATTATTATACTTGAGAAGATAAAGCATACATTGTACAAAAAGGAAGAATGATATAAAGACTATAGATAAAATAAAAGACACTATTTGTATGGGAACCTCCTTGGTGGCACAAGGGTTAAGTGTCAGTTTTATCAGGCTATCACCAGCCACTACAGTATGAGTTTGATCCCAGTTCAGGGAGTTAACCCACATATGGCACAGCAGACCTCTCCTGTTTCACCTGCTGCTCTTCCAGCAGTGTATTTCAGTAGATCTGCTTATTTTGCTTCATACTTTGTCTCTGGTCTACATATCAGTTTTTATACACCAAAACAGAAAGAACTTTACAAATAACAAAATTGTTCAAAATCATTGAATCATAAGTATACATATAATGACTCATGTGTGTGTGAGTATATCTCCAAGTCTGTGTGTGTGTATTAATGGAGAGGAACAAAGTTAAAGGAACAGACATTTCTTATCAAAAACAATGCAAGACAGTGATGGAGTATTTGAAAATACTATAAGAAAATCAATCAATCTAGACTTGTCAGTGAAAATAAGTTTCAACAGGGTAACAAATTAAGAAATTTGTTAAGTTAAGGAAGTCAATCAGCAGCAAGAATACACTATAAAATTATTTTATGAGATCCTTAAAGGAAGCAAAAAACAAAAAAAGAGGACAAATTAAAACAAGAGTATAGTAAATGGGATAAAAGCATTAGAATTGATAAATATGTAGGCAAATATATCTGATTTTTCACATTTTTTATATATTTAAAAGGCATATGGCTATTTAAACAAAAGTGACAGAGATGCATGCAAAAACTAAATTTATAGCAGTTGTAATACAAACACTAAAATCAGAGAAATTTTATAAAATTCTTAAATAATATGTGAAGTAGTAAGATATTTGGAGGTGAAAGTTGAAAAGATATACTATAAAACCCCAAACAGTCATCAACATAAAAAAACAAAGTTATATCCAAAAGAATAGTAAAGAAAGTTAATTTGAATCTTAAAAAACAGTAAATTAAGCCCAAGTAAGACAGGAAAAGTGATTTAAAAGAATGCAAAACAAATGGAACAATAAAATATATATTGAAATTGTTCTTGCAAAACTGTATCAATATTCACCTCATCAAATGAGCCAGAAAAAAAAAAAAAGAAAGAAAGAAAAAAGAAAAGAGATTATGAAATTGCTTGGAAAAGGAACATTGGAACATTTAGCTATATGATGCCTGCACTAAACTCACTGTAAATATGAAGAAACTTATGCTTTATTTTGTTAAGTTTATTGAGATACCATCACTATAAAATATGACAATATTTTAAAGCTATCGGTTTATATTTTTAAAAATAGCTTCACTACCAAAGGACCAATAATTTTCCATAGAAGCTATGCCATACTACTACTGATTCAAATAAAGCTAAAATATCTTTACCTGTATCAAAAAAAAGTAGATTTCACTGCAGCAAAAAGTTATTATCAAGGATAAAGGATAAAGGAAACTTCATAATGAAAAATTAATATATTATTTTAAATTATATAACAATCCTATTATTATATAATTATTTTAAATTATATATTAGAATGGCAGAAATTTAAAATATATGTTGCATATACCATATATCTCACAAAGGGCTGATATCAAATGCTTATATATATCTCTACATATAGAAAATAAACACTACTATTTTAAATTAGACAGAAAAATGAAATAGAAACTTCTCTGAAGAAGACATACAAATGATTAACAGGCACATGCAAATATGTGCATTAATTATCCCTATTGAAATTCAAGTCAAAACCACAAAGAGATAGCATCTCACACCTGTAAGAATAACCCATATCTAAAGGACCAGAAACAATAAATGATAATGAAGATATGGAGAAAACGGAATTATTTTACACTGTTGATTGGATGTAAACTGTTCCTACTTCAGTGGAAAACAGTTTGGAGTTTTGTCAAAAGATTTCAAATGGGTCTGCCATTTGACACAGAAATTCCATTCCAAGGAAACAAAAACATTAATCTGAAAGGAAACCTGAATTCCTATGTTTATTGCTATCCTATTTACAATAGTCAAGATATGAAAATAACATAAATATCCCCAAACAGATGACTGAATCAAGAAGATAGCGTATCTATAGACAATGGAATACTACTCAACAATTAAAAAAGATACAATCATACCCCCTGCAGCAACATAGATGGAGCTGGAAGGTGTTATGTTCAGTTTAATAAGTCAGAAGGAAAAATAAAAACTTAGATGGTTTCACACATAGGAGGAATATAGGAAAACCAAATAAATGGTCAAAAAAAAGATAAAACTTGCAAGCAAACTATAGATCTGAGGTATGCAGCAGGGAGGAGAGAGGAAAGGGCGTCAAAACAGGGGCGGGGAGAGCATAACAGGCTATGGTGATGGTTCCTGGGTGATATGGTGGTGGGAGATTTATGGGGACTACATCTGAGCAGAGAAAGTGAAGTATGCAAAAGTGAACAATGATACATGAAAATAAAAAAGAAAAGTTTAGTCAAACAAAGCCTATTCTTATAAAAATAGTCAAAACAACACAAGCCTGATAAAAATCATGTATAAAAGCCCTACAACAGCAAAACCCTACACCCAACATCTTATTAAAGACTAAATATTTTTTATGAAAATGATTTACTAGTTAAATGTTTGTATTTTTTAATATCTAGAACTATTTGGAATATCCCTTTAAAATTTGATTTTATAGAAAAAATAACAAATTCTGGATGAGTACAATTATCCATATTTTTCTTAATAGAAACATAACAGGAAATAGCCCTTTAGACCTAAAAGTGAACTTGGTCTAATTGCAATGATAATTGTTGCATTTTTATTAATTTCATGCAAGCATTATTGAAACATGGATGATGTTATACTATAGGAGTGTATCAAAACCTTGGATAATAGAAATTTACAGTTATATTAAGCTAAATAATTTCATCAAATATATAGCTGCAACCACTATTATATGCAATATATAGTATGTAATAATTGAAATATAGTACAGGAAAAAAGTTGGCCTTTATATGTAATATAGAGATGATTTGTATCAATAGTAAATGGACTTTTACAGGAACTTTAAGACTTTCAGTAATGCCTTCTCATGTCTTTTGAAAATCAGTGCCTCCAGTGAAGAGCATGATGCTCAGAACATGGTCATTAAAGGGATTAAAAATTTACAGATGTTGACACATATTTTATAAATATATTTTAATCATCATGATGCTTCTTAGCAACTTTAACATACCTAAAATGTTTTGAATCACAAAGCAAATGTTTCTCTACCAAGTTGCCCAGATCACAGAGCTCTCACATACAATTATTTTTAATGATGTGTTAAATGCACTGTAGTTCTCTAAAATTTAACAACATTCTACATACATGTGTATCTTTTTAAAAAAACAAAATTTATTAGAAAAGGAAAGAATTGTTTACAATTCACCATCCTAAATAAAATGCTGACACAAAAATTAAATGAGTCAAAGTAGCTCAGACACATGCACTTAGAGTGCAGTATGATTGTGTAATTATGCATTAATAATCTGTACCCTTAACAATAGCATGCTATCTCAAATCAGTAAGAGATTTGAAAAATTTCTTTGTTCATTATTAAAATTTTACAAATGGGGAACAAATACTCAGAGAAGGGGTTTTATGACCAAGCCCTCAGAGTCTTAGTGGCAGATTCAGTCCCAGAATTAAGGTCTCCTAGTTCCAACTCATGTATTTCTCTTTCTACCAATTTGTGATGCTGACTTTATCTTGACGTTAATAGTCGAGTCCTTATAAATATTTATATCCAAATGGAGTTCAAATCTTCCTTCGTGAACAGATGCTTCTATGGCTTCTTTCCATGACTCTCTCTGGGTTTTCACTCTGAAAACCAGGTGACCTGTTCACATAGGGGGAGCAGAGAACCTTGTACAGATCCAGATCAAGGTCTTTAAATATGACAACAGTGTGAGGCAATGCTAAACATTTTCAGAATTATTTGTGTTGCTGTTTTAGTAATTAAAACTATTAGTAATGGCAAATAAATTTTCCCATTCCCCCAAGCAATTTGTAGTGATATAAAGTCATTAATACTGTATTTCATTGATTGAAATTAGTGTTAATTAATTCACTTTGTCAGGTTGTATGTTTACCGTGTCTAAGGACATTTTTCTTCTCTCATTCTATTATTGAATGTGTTCAATAATATTTTAAGTAAAATTTAATTAAACAAAAAAACAAACAAAAACTAATGTAAATCATGATTAATAAGGACAGGGAGGGGCATCCTATCTCTGTGTGTGGTAGTACAGTTATTCATCACATCGCATGTGTGGTATAGTGAATTATGCAGGACAGGCTTCTGCCTTTGTTGGAAGAAAGGGGCTATCCTTGCTTTGTAAAATTTTAAAAATGTTTGCCCAAATAGTAACAGCAGGAGGGATCTCCGTCTTCTCTTTATTCCCTAGCACACAAGCCCATCTGTGATTTTTACTTATTAATTTCATGCCATCTCCTTTCCTCTCCATTCTATTTTAGCCATCTCCACTTCATCCTGCCCTTCAATACCCTTGTCACTCCCTGACTATCTTACTCATCCTTCAGATGGTAGTTAGGGTGCCCTCTGTGCTTCCTCAAGTCCCTGCCCTCCTTCCATCATCGTCATCTTACCTAATACCACTTATCTCCTGACATCAGCAAAGGTCAGTTATATACAAGTTTGAAATACTCAAGTAGGAAAGTGGTAGTTAACACAATTGACAGGGACCTTGGTCTCATGGGGTTTACAGTCCATTTAAGGAAGGAAGATTCATCAATCATACTTCAAGCATTACAAGCCCACAATATGCGGCGCTCTGTTTGCAGCACCTAACAGAAATTGCTGTTATACTTCTTTAGCATCCTGATCATGTCTGAAACATATCTGAAATAGAAGTCGTCACACACACACACACACACACACACACAAATAGAAAATGAATTATTTTATTCAACCATTGAGCACATATATGTATAAAGAAACCTTGGGTGAACTTGACTTATAATCACTGTTATTCTAGGGACTCTTCCAGAGACCCTGTAGAATGTTTTAAATAGCATTCTGCTTTCCTGTGCAAACACTTAAAACACCTTGGCTTTCTCAGTCTTTCATGGAAGCTGATAAATTCAGTTCTCATTTAATGTGTATTTCATGGAATATAAAGTTTTCTTCCCCAAGGTTGTTCCTTACGTTCACATACACTGTCTTGGAGATGGACAGGAAAAGATTTTCAGAGTCATATAGGTGAACCACTAGTTTTCCTTTGCTAATGAAGTCTTTCTCCAATCTAACCAGGCCTAAATTTCAGGACCAACTCCCTATGGTGCAATGATAGCCTCTTGTAGAGCTAGTATATAGGTTAATGTTTGGCAAATGTGTATCCAAATGACATGCTGTTCATTTCACAATGCAGTTTCTGATATAGTAGGTCCAGAAAGAAGCCTGAGATTCTGCATTTTTACATTTCTAACAAGTTCCAGGGTGAGGGCAATGCTGAGGACTCAAAAGTTCACACTTTAAGGCACAAGGATATAGAAAACACAGAAGTTAATATGCTTGATGGAAATGTAGGATATTTGTAATGTTACAACATCAAATAAATCAGTGAAAGGGCAGAGATGTCTACAATTCAACTTAATGTGTTTTTTTTTTAAAGATTTACTTATTTATGCTTACAGAACTGGGGTGCAGACTAGAGGTGCAGGGGGGTGAGAGGATTCACCAGAGACAGAGTGGGGAGCAGAACAGGCAGAATGACCAGACTGACACTGCTGAGGGGAGCAGCGGGAAGGTCAGGAGAGGTCTGCAACGCCATGTGGGTCAGCTCCCTGGTGGGGCATCAAACTTGTGCTGCATTGGCTTCAGAGAGCGTCATAATGCAGTTCTTTTAACCTGTTGTGCCACCAGGGAGAGCCCTTAATGTGTATATTTAAACACAAGCTTTGATTTTTAGAAGTTGCAAAGATTCTATCTATCATAAAGTTTCATAAGAAACCTACTCCTGTGGATCTTGTTTCCCTGCCCATAGGAACATATGTCTTTAAAGACCCAGTGGAGACATAATCAAGAACAAATCCCAACTTCCACTCCAGGTTACTCACCAAGGTCCCATCATGTATTTCTTTGGTGAGCTTCTAGCCACCTTATCCCAGCCATCAGCATCCACTATAAGAGCATGTTTTACATCAGGGCCAGTTTTCATTCTGAACCCTGTTACAGGTGTAATCATTGAATTATAGCCTAAAGCTGCCATCAGAGGAATGCCCCAAACCCAATGCCTGAAAAGAAAAGTAAAAAGTTTCAAAACAAGAAAATTAAGTAATGAGATGTTCTCTTTAAAGCTAAGAAAGTACACAATTGTGTAGCAATATTCATGCCTTATTACAAAAAGCAGGGGGAAGTATATTACCCAACAAGCTTTTACCCCAAAGTGCCATCAGTGAAATGGAAAAATCCTATTGATTGTCCCCGAATACAATGGAGTTCATCCAACAATCTCTGGGCCTTTCTTTTATCATCAATTTTTTGTTTGTTTGTTTGTCTTTGTTTTTGTTTTTCCTTCACATTTTAAGTCCTACAAAGATAGAGAGGTTGTGACCCCAATATGCACCAACACAGATTCAAAGTCTGGTCTCCCCTTGTTACAGTGACAGTATACCCTATCATACTCCTCCTGAATTATTTTGTTTGCTTTATTATCTCTCCTCTTGGCAGTCCCTCCTTTGTTTATAATTCATGAAATAGCAGCCATCACACCTTACAGGGTGACAAGCAGCTCACTGATTTGAAATGTTCATGCTTAACTTTTTTTTTTTTTTATAAAGCAGGATTTTTTTTTCTCACAGTTCAAGTATTTGACTATTGTTCTACAGTCAGTAAATTTGTTAGTGATAACTGTTCAAAATCTTAATCTTTTTTCAAAGTGTTATACCACAGAGATAATACTTAGAAAGTCATTTGAAAGGTTGAAAATCTTATATTAATATAGGACAGTCATTTAAGCCATAGGCTATTAACACTTAAGTTCATAGCATATTTAAAATAGTAGGTCTTCTTCCCTAAAATCATTTCTGTAAGGTGATTATTTTTTTCTTCAAGAAATAAAAGTATGATTTTTATTACTTTGGAATCTCATAATAACATTAGGAAAAAAAATCTCAGTTTTATAAGAAGCTACTGTAAGCCTGACTTTTAAAGGGAGAAATCAAAGAGATTTAAAGGAGGGTTCCCCATTATTGCTACATCTTTGAAACTTAGTTCCTAGAAAACCCAAGGTCTATCTTCTACTGTGCTATTCTAGCCTAATTTGGAAATTGCATCACTGGTATCAGTCATGCCTTTTCTCAATAAAGCCTAGGAGTTGTCCCATAAGAAATACTCATTCTCACTTACACATCAGTGTACCATTAAGACACACCAGTAAAGAATCCATGGCTTTTAGTGTCTAGTTTTATTTCTTCTAATTTAAGGAATTTTAAAAAAACTATAATTTAAAAGGCAAATATAGTTCCTCTTAATAAATGAAAATAAGAATGTTTTAATTACCTGAATTTATATTTTGTTAATATGAAATTTTTAAAAAAGATGTAGTCTTAAGGATAAAAGGTAAAATAGTATTACTTACATATTAATGTCTCAGGAAGTAGCAACAGGCTTTAAGACCACCATCTGATGCTACTTGGTATGATGGGATTACTTATAAGCAAAGGGTATGACAGAATAGAGAACTGTTAGACTCCATAGAAAGGGGCTGGGTCATCACTGGGTTGGTTCTCTGGAAAACCATGATGACTGTAAATAATATAGGGAACTGTTGTGTAAAAATCTGGGTGTAGGGCTGGAGGCTTGGGAGTGAAAGAATTTACCAGAAACAGAATAGAGAACAAAAAAGGTAGAATTATTGAAATATCCTTCAAGGGGACCAGGGTGAGATGGGAGATATTGTACACAAGAAAGTTTCTGAGACTCTTGTACTGTTGTCCATGACTTTCTAACTTGGAGAGTCAATTTATACTACTTCTCTGCTGGGATTTCTGGCCTTCAACTCTGGCCGTTGACACAGAATATGTGAGTACTGCCCTCTACTTCTGTATTCCTGGTGCTGGGCTGTTATTTCTGGTTGGGTTGGCTTCTTTCTTGATGCTACTTAACAGTGACTGTCATTCTATTTTATTGGGAATAACATTCTTCCTTGCAAGTATTCCAACAGGAAATAATTGAGATAAGTATAGGTACATGTAGAGTAACAGATACAATATTATTTGAGTATCTACCTTAAACTGAAATCTAGGCTAAGAACACTTTCATAACTAAATAACTATAAGTTCTACTGTTTGAAGATTGATAGTATGACTAAATTAATCCACTTGCTCTAGATAAGATAGCTGATAAATATTAAAAACAGTTTCAATTTCATGTTTTGATGTTAAATCTCATACAGCATAACAACTGACATCCACTTTAACTAGCAGTTATAACTTTCTACTTTGTTTTTCTTTTCTTGATACCCCCATCAGGTATCACCACCATAGTGTAACCCCTACCAAATAACTCATAGACCAGTGTGCTTCCTTTCCTCCTTATTCTTACCCCTTCCACAAGCACACCACTGCCTTGGTGCTCATTTCTATAATCAGTAATCAAGGGCTAGTTTTTAAGCTTGTCTTTATATGACTTAATTTAGTTACTGTTATCATTCTTAATTTCTTCTTTTTTTCTCATTGTTTTATGTAGTAGGACAAATGGCTTTGTATATTTTGCAAACTGATTGTTTTGATTAGTTTTCCATGGAATTGAGTGTCTGTACATATATTATCATGTAATCTGTCAATAATATATTTTTTTTATTTTCTCAGAATGTGGATTCCTTTTAATATTTCTGATGTCTGATTGCAATTATCTGGAACTTCTAGTACTATGTTAAATAGTGGGAGTGAACATCCTTATTTGTACCAGATCTTAGTGGAAAATCTGTAAATTAAGTTGTATTTAAAAAGGAAAGGAAAGGAGAGACAGAAGCACATCTCCTTTTGGGGGAAAACATATAGCATGAGTGTTTGTGATATTGATGACAGGTATCAGATATGAAAGAGATCTGGCATCCAATCAGAACCAATGCATTGAGGTCACTTTTAAAGGAAAGGGTCCTGGAAATTTGAATGGGATATGTTATAGTTCACAGTTCAGCTGTTTGGAATGATATGGTCAATTTGTTTTAACAACTTTATTTCCATTGTGTTTTTCTGGGTGTTTTATCTATTATTTAGAATTGCTGCTTCTATCTAAGAATATTATCTGAGCTGAGAGCTCTCAACTATTTACCAATGCCTTCGATCTTCTTTCAAAATTACTAAACACTGAGATGTTTATCATAGTAGGATGTCTATGCATATGAAGAAAGGGAAACAGATTTTTAAGAATGAAAATCACAGGTTCATGCAAAATGGAATCTGACATCACATTGACATATCACATCTTGCCTGTGAATACTGTAAGACTTTCCTTTACCTTCCACAACTTTATTTTTCTCCTCTAGAAATTGTAACTAGAAATAGTTTATGCCCACTGGGTTATGAGAAATTGGGCAGAAAAGGACTGATTTAGTGTCTAGAGTGTATAGATAAAGTCAGGTGATCTCGTGAGCAGGGCAGGTTATCAAAACTAAGGATTGAGAAGAAAGTGATAGGTGGGTGGATAAAAAAGGCCCTACTTGATTTAAGGCACTTTCAGGCAATAGATACCAGAAGTTGGGGAGATATCTGATGAAACCTTGAAGAGGTTTAAGAGTCAGCTATAAATGCTCATCAAAACCAGAAAACACCACTGCCAATTCCCATTCACACTCACATCTGCTTTTTACTTCCTCCTTCCTTCAAATGTTACTATCTAAACTTTGGGAGAAGCTGAGAACCAAAGGAATCGACATGCTTCCTTTCTATAGAATTCTAGTTCCCAAAAGAACTGGACTGGGGAAGAAATAAGTTTCACATTTAAATGAAATTCAAAGTTTGATTACTATATTGGACTGAATATTTTAATTAGATGTGAAATTATTTCAGTGTCTTCCCTTAATAAGATTAACTGAATAAGTTATGAAGACTGTCACATATGTCACTTGAGGGATGAGAAAATGCATTTAATGCCTTTGAATATGTGACACAGAAAAAAAGATTATTTTCTGCTTTCACATAGCAACAGTGTCCCAATTGTTCAATGTAATGGATTTGAGGAATGGTAAGTAGCTTGGCTAGATAGATGGATGGAAGGCTGTCTGGATAGATGATTGATAGATAAATACATCTATGTTTGCATGTAGGTATAGATATATAGATATATAGACAAACAAATGATTGATAGATGGACAATATTAATCATAGCCTTACATTAAACACTTACTAACTGCTAATTTCCAACTCCCAAAATTTTACTCTTTTGGCAGGTTTATTTTTATATGGGTAGATATAGCAGGTAACCAGAAGCTAGTCTTAACTTAGATTCTGAACCATGATGAGGATAGGCTTTTCTTGAAAATTCCAGAAAAAGTCACCCATGTTTAGCCAATACTTAAAAGCAAGAAATCTTAAGATTTATACCAATCAATGTATAGAGAAGGAACTGTATAACATAGTATTCTTATGGATCGCTGGGATTTATTTCATTGAGTTACTTGACTGATCAGAAAGTGGATAAAAGCGATTCTGTAATTTTACCTGCCCAGTTAAGTGTTCCCAAGCCATCTGCCACAGGAAGCAGGGGTTTAAATGTAACTTAAATAGGCACTAAGTCAGAATTCTGAGGAATCCTAGGGAGAAGAAATGTGGGTTTATAAAGTGTCAGATGCCATCTGGGGAACTGAAAGTAATGGGAAGAATCATTCATACGAATTAGTAGTATATAAGGAGTTAGAGTCACACAGTGCTTTTCAAAACTGTGAGTTAGATATACTCTCTCCTGTCCAGCCTGGTGCTGAGCAAGTGATCCTTCTTGGAATGGAGACTGTCGGCCAGAGAATGAAATTGTGCATGAAGGGTCAATGCTGTGCCCAGGCTCACCTGACTTAATCACAAGGCTCCTGCTTCCCCTCTCACCACACCTTTCTCTAGACCTGCACAGCTCTGCTCTCAACCTCATGGTATCTAATAAAGACCTTCTCTGGCTATGTCTCTCAGACAAAAAGGGCTCTGTTACTTCTTATTCTTAAAAGAGATGGGTCAGAGGTCTCATTTAGGCATTCTTTCTGGCTGGCACCTTGACTTGAATATCTAGTCTGGTATTTCAGAAATTCCCCTTTCTGGGCCAGGTGTTTACCCCGAACCCCCTTATTATTTTTTTTTCTTTCTAGTTTAGAGCTAGAGGGCATCATTTTAACCTTCTACTTTATTCTTATCTCATCCACAATTGTGTTTACAATGTTATCTACTGGACCTCTTTTCCAAAGCCAGACTAATAAATCATATCGATCTCTGTGTAACAGGTGATAAGAACTCCAACCTTAGCATTAAAACAATCACTGGGCCCTCCCTGGTGGCACAGCAGGTTAAAGCACAGTACTAAGAAGCTAAAGCCACTTCAGCATGAGTTCAATCCCCAGCCCTGAAGGTGACTCACATGGCATGGCAAACCTCTCCTGACCTCCTCACTGCTCCCCTCAGCAGTGTACTTCAACAGTTGGCCTATTCTGCTCCCCATGCTGTCTCTGGTGAATCCAATCACCACCCCTGCACCTCTGGCCTGTAACTCAGCTCTGTATGCATAAATAAATCTTTAAAAAAAAAATCTGTGGATTTGAGGGCATCAGAACTCAAGACTCTCATCAGAGTCAGCAGTCAGTGCAGTTGTCCTCCCCACTTGTAACTGGCAGCTCAGCCTACAATGTTGACATCTACCTTAACATCAGCTATGTCTTCATTACCTCTTTCTTTAATGTGAACTTTGCCCTTCTTCATCTCCATCCTCTCAATTTGTCTCAGTCTGGGACATAATTTCTGATGGGGTCAGAACCTGAAGTTTTCCAATTATTTTTCACATATTTTGTTGTTTCTTGGACTTGTCTTGTTATCTTAACAATATTTTAAATAACATAATTTTTGTTTTAATGCCACCCAAGTTTGAATTCTATATTCACTACTGTGAATAATTATATTACACAGTGATGAATACACTAGAAAGCTCAACCACAAGATGCTTTGATAAGAGAAGTCCTTCTACCCTGACCTTTATTGCCATTTATACTCTAACCTTGCTAGACATCAAGGAAGAAGCCCTCTACTTCAAGTACAGCTATTGAGCACATCTCTAATCAAGAGATTAAAAGCAATGTACCACAATAAAGCCTAACTTAACAAGTCCCTAGAACTCATTGATTCTTGGGAAAGTAGTGCAAGTATCAGACATTATCTATGCCAGATGTGTATCTATGTTACATTTATCATTCTCTGTGGAAAACCTATCCAAGCCTGTTAGACTGTCAGGATCTATTTTTCAGTTTTAAACACAAGTGTGTGCAAACAGTTCTTGATAACAGCTGATGAAACATAGGAAGAAACTCAGAGAGGCTAATCATCATGGAAGCAATAGCAAGTGCTCGTGACTTCAAATAGCTCTCTTTAGGCTATAGATGTAATTGAGTAAAGGAAGATGGATAGACACTCTATCTTATTTCAGCGAAGTCTCCCAAACTAGAGTACTCCTGTAAATCTCTGGATCCCTTGATGTTGTTTGACCGTAAAATCTCCTGTTAACACATAATTGTTTATCTTGGAATACAGGTGATCCTTGGACCAGAGGCTATGATTTAATCCTGTAATTCTACCCTTTATCTCTTTAACCCAACACAGAGCACAGATCTATAATTGCATATTTAATTTATTATCTAATGCACACAATCTCGACGATGTCAAGCAATTGCTTTTGAAATTGGGATCTGCAATTTCTACGACAATTCTATCTAAACACAATAATTTTAATTGCCTTGCTTTTGTTTTACTAGTATTATAAGATAGAATATAATACTCGGAATGACTACATGACAACCACTCATGATTCAAGATCCTAAGTTCTATCTCGGTTCTTAAAATTATACTTTTCCTTCCCAACTCTTGGACCACATGATGAAAAGATGAGGCATCTGAAAGGTACCCATAACATCAATACCAGCATTAATGAGAACTAAGGAGATAGTAGTCCATTCCTTTCAAATTTCAATGCATATTACAGGTCTGACCTATCCTCATCTCCCACTCATTATAACTGGCTGCATACCTGTAAGGAGGAGTGCAAATTCCAGTTTCAGAAGCAAAGATAACAACCACCAGGGATCACCCTACCATATCCAAATATTATATAAGCCAATTCCCTGAACAAATTTCTTTATATTATAAGCTAGTCATTCTTCTTCTTTAGTTGAAATTATATAAGAAATGATATATTACCTTGCTTTTATAACTTTATACTCTTGTCACAAACTTACTACTAATAAATATAGTAAGAACAAAGCAACATGGAATTTTATGTTTTTTATTCCATAAAAACTTGTGTTTTGGCAGATTTTGATAACACTATAATTCTAACTTTATTTTTTTCAACTAGGCCAAACATTACACAGGGCTTTAAGGTGATAGATGTAGTTCCTATAAATTCTTCTTGAAAGTTTGACAAATAATTATACAAGTTATAGCACAGAATTTGCCTTTGGCAGTTGAACCTGAAAATCCTTATCACCTGATGTACAGTATAGTCATCGTCCCTGTTTATAAATGCTACCTCTTGCCTAAGCTTGCAATGACTTTGTCCCAAGGGATCATTATGAGTGACAGTCTTCTGGTTCTACAAGAAGTATAAATGTAGATCAAGCTATGACATCTTTCAATGGCTAAGGATAAACAAACACTGATATTAATGTCAGAGTGCCGATCTCAGAACTCTTTTTTTGACAGTATTCTGGACATTTTAGGCAGGTCCCATAGCAATCATACAAGGAAATAATTGATGAGTGTTGGTCAGTTAAATCCACATAAATGTAAACTTTTTTTTTTCATTTTGTATGCTCTTCTTGCTTTTAATAAGATCACTCCTGTTATATAAACCAATAGTAGGCCCTACCTGGTGGCACAGTAGGTTAAAGCACAGCACTAAGAGGTTAAAGCCACTTCAGCATGAGTTCTATCCCTGGCCCGGAGGTGATCCACATGGCACTGGAGACTTCTCCTGGCCTGCCCACTGCTCCCCTCAGCAGTGTACTTCATTGATCTGCTTATTTGCTTCCCACTCTGTCTTAGGTGAATCCTCTCACTGCCCCTGCACCTCTGGCCTATACCCCAGTTCTGTATGCATAAAATAAATAAATCTTAAAAAATAATAATAGGGACTGAAAAATCTGTCTGAATCTGGACAAGATCAAATCCTAAGACATAAACTTCATAATCATTTCTATAAACATACAAGAATCACTTACTCGTAGAAATTTGTTAAAAACAGAAAATTAATATAACTGTATTAATACAACTTCATACAACTATATTTTAATAAAATTCAATGCAGCTTAACACCTATACAAAAGGATATCTCTGCACAAGTAATGAAATCAAAATACAAAAATGAATAAATTTAGAACAGAACCTGAAGCTCTATCTTTACAATATTAAAGCCAAAGAAAGTGTTAGCAATAAAAACCCAATAATTCATAAGCCACAATATTAATGTCACTAATGTGAATATTGTTTTTGTGGTTTTGCATATAATTCTTATATTTTTTTGGTTTTATAGTTTTATAAGGTTTATGAGTAAACTATATCTAATGTTTAAATGTCTGTCTTTTGTGCACATTTAAAAAGCAAAAATATAGAAATAGTTGCTGTCGACAAATTGTACAAGTTAAAATATTATTTTCCTAGGATGGTTCTCAACCCTGCTCAGTAAAATCACATTGGGTGGAGAATAGTGAATTTCCATTGATTCTGGTTTAATTGATCTAAGGTGAGATACTGACCTCTAGGTCATTTTAATGCTCATCTTTAAATACTCAAGTTAGAAAAATAATTAAAATATAAAAGAAAAAAAGAACATTGTTACTGAACTGCATAATTAGTCTTTATACAACATTATACCTGACACATGTAAATTGATTTCAATTACAGCTGAATATAAAATATAAAATGTATGTTGACCCATTACAACAAACCTCAATAAAAGTGATGGAGTATTTTATATTAAACCTCTTATGAAAACATAATTATATTCAAATGTGGTACAACAATGTATTTTTAAGTGCATTCAACAATGGTCAGGTAATTAAATGAAAACTTTGAAATAATATTTGAGTAAAAAGTAAATTGTGAGATATATTAAAATTATTTTTACCTTCATGATAATAAAAATACTGTATATCATAATTTGAGAGATGCAGATAAAGCAGCACATTAAGGAAGTTTTAGAGCTTTAAATTGAAACATGCTTTAAAATCATTATCTATATTTCTACTCTAAAAATGTACAAATGAAAGCCAAGTTAAAACAATTTTCCATTGTACCTTTTGATTTTTGTGTGTTAGTTACATGATTAACTATTTACTACTAAAGCTTCAAAGAAGATATAAATGCCTGTTCTCAAATTCTACAAAGATTTGAAGAAGTAAGAAAATTCCCAAACACATTCCATAAGACCAACTTTATATTGGTCCCCAAACTAAACAAAGAAAGCACACAAAAAGAAAAAAAAATTTGGAAAATCAGACTCAACAATATATTAAGAAAACCCTCTGTCATGACCAAATGAGATCCATTCCATGGATGTAAGTGTGGTCGATCATATGCAAAAAAAAAAAAAAATCACGTGAGCAATTCCAGTGGTACTGACATATATTTTATGAGGTTTAACACCC
Source organism: Condylura cristata (assembly GCF_000260355.1). Classification (NCBI taxonomy): domain Eukaryota; kingdom Metazoa; phylum Chordata; class Mammalia; order Eulipotyphla; family Talpidae; genus Condylura; species Condylura cristata. The sequence goes on from NW_004567103.1 coordinate 86,192,827, forward strand.
ATTTATGATAAGAGAATTTAATAAAATGGAAATAAAAGGAGATATCTAAGCATAATAATATCATATGTAAAAACTAATGGCCAACAAAATACTCAATGGTCAAAACCTGAAAGCATTTCCTAAGAGTTTGAATAAGACAGGGTACCCACTTCTACCACTACTGTTCAACATAGCATCAGAAGTCCAAGTCCAAAACAATTAGGCAATGGACCTCCGTGGTGGCACAAGGGTTAAATCTCAGCACTATGAAGCTAATCATAGCCACTGTGAAATGAGTTCGATCCCTGGACAGGAAGCTAACCCACATGGTGCAGTAGACCTCTCTTGTAGCGGGTCTTATAATAGACCCACTGCTCCCCTCAGCAGTGTATTTCAGTCAATCCACCTGTTCTGTTCCACACTCTCTCTGGTGAACACTCACGCATCCCTACACCTCTGGCTTGTACCCCAGTTCTTATATGTGTAAATAAATAGCTCTTTAAAAAATAGGCAAGAAAAAGACATAAAAGCAGACCAAACTAGAAAATAGGTGAAATTAACATTATTTGCAGATGATTTGATAACATACATGGAAAATCCACATGACTGCCAAAAATTAAAAAAATATCAAAAATAATCAATAAATAAAGTGGCAGGGCACAAAATCAGTACACAACAATTTAATGTGTTTTTAGGTGCAAGCAATGAACTCAGTAAAAGAGAAATTATTAAAACAAGCCCATTTCAATCATACCATTTGACCAGTGTGTGTTAGTTACATGGGTCACTATATATATTACTAAAGCTTGAGTTGTATCTTTGAGATTGCTGTATTTTATATGTAAATTAAAACAAAAATAAACATATTTGAAGCAAAAATAGGTTTAAATTTTTGTGTGCCTTTTTTTTTCTGTATTGAGTATGACTGCCACACTTGTACACATGAACTAGAGGTGGGGGACTTTACTCACCTTTGGGTATCTATGCCTGAGTGAGGAAGTGAATCAATGTTTATAATGAGGAAGGGAGAAGAACAAACCAAAGCAGGTGACTTATGGCAATTTGAACAGAACACATTACTAAGTTTTACTCTAAATATCTTAATATTGTCCTCACTGAAGAAACCTCCATAAGCAAACTGAGTTTCTTACAATTCAACCCAAAATGATGTTATGAGCTTTTCTGTCTTTTTAAATTTGAAACAATAAAACTGGGTAATACCAAACATATCATATTAATAGCAGTAACTAGACTGTATAAATAACAAAACACTTTTGATATGGAAATTGATATTTTAGCTTTGCAATTACTTTCATTCTAAATGAATATGAAAGAGACAAATTATTAATATCCTGTACTCACGACATTTTGTCATTAATTCATACGTCTACTCTGAGTAGTAGGTTAGACATAAGAATATACACATTATGTATATATACCATATCGTCTTGATCTAGTCATCTATTTTTTGGGCATTTGGGTGGATTCCACATGTCCCTTATTCTAAGTAGAACAGCAGTAAACATGGGGGTACAGGTGTCCTTTGGGTAGATACCTAGAAGTAGGATTTCTGGGTCATATGGAAGTTCCATTTTAGAAGTTTGAGAAACCTTCAAACCGCTTTCCATAGTGCTTGTACTAGTTTGCATTCCCACCAGCATTATAGAAGATTCTTTTTCTCCACACCCTCATCAACATTTGTGGTTGCTAGTTGTTTTAATATGTGCCATTCTCACTGGTGTGAGACAGTATCTCATTGTGGTTTTGATTTGCACTTCCCTTATTACAAGTGATGATGCATAGGTAGTACAGCTGAGATGAAATAATGCACAAAACAAAGAATGATGTAAAAATAAATCTATCTAAATAAAAAAATGCACATTAATGAAAAACTGTCCTTTCCAAAAGCAAGCTGTCATTCTAGTTGGAGAAAAAAATAAGGAAGGAAGGAAATAGAAGAGTGGTTAATTGTATGACAGCAGAGAGATAAAAAGCTACTGTTAATTCTTTGGGAAAAAATATATGTGCAGTCTGGCCAGTTCTGCCAGAGGTAATTCTCTGCGCTGCTTACCTCTTGCCTTCATTCCTTATTGTCAGAGTTTTGCTCAGGTGTGTTCTATATACAAGGTTATATAACCGTTTCTTTTTGCCACATCCCAATTCCCAGTTTTTTAAAGACCCAGTGTAAACTTCCCCAAAGATCTTTCGTTGGTGTCTTTGTTTTTTACATCCCTACAGCTCTTATATCAATGTGTCCTTTTTCTACTTCCTTCCCAGGAGTCTATGTTGTATTGCATACCAAATATGCTGAAGAGAGCACAGACTGGCTTCACACTGGTGCTTACTCGCAGATTGGATTATGGCTGTCATGTAACAGATGCTCAAAAGTAGAGGCTGGTATTATTTAGCCAAAATTGGGGAGCACAAGCCATGTACAGACACTGATAGGTTTCCCTGCTGAAGGTACATGAGGAAAAATAGGGTCCTGTCACCTTTGACCCACTCTCCCTACCTGTACCCAAATGCATCCTTACTCTACACAGTCAGTGTAAATGTAGTATAAGCAGAAGACATGGTTTGCAATTTTTCTATTCAGCAAGTGTGCTGATGTGGAAAAACTATAAAATACAGTTTAGAAACAACGACTGTCGTTCCTGAATTTCTCCAGAGCAGCAATTTGCCAATGTCACTATGGAGTCATAAGGTATTGGCCTGAAGGGCAGAGATGAACACTTGCTTTATATCTATGCAAAAGGGAACCAGGTCTGATTCTACCTTCTGAAAAGTGTTGTCTCCTGCAACGAGATGAAAACAAGAAATCTCTGGACTGCTTTTGTATAAGTGTAATTGTCCTGCATATAATTTCTCTGTGCAGGCCACTTCTCTGCATGGGTGAGCAGTGGCATGTGAGTGGCACACCTGCATACTAGAAACAATGATTCTAGGTCAAGTGTTAGGGAAAGTGCTCTCCTCAGGCTCTGTTCTGACTTTATGTTAAAGTCAGACTGGTTAAATCAGAATGTCTAAGGGTGGGGCCAAGGTATTGGTAATCTTGGAAGCCCCCTAAGTGACTGCAATGTTACATAAAATTTAAGAATTGAGCCTTCTCTGGTGGTGCAGCAAGTTAGGATGCAGCACTGCAAGCTAGCTGCAGCCACTTCAGCGCCAGTTTGATCCTCAGTCTGATTGTTCTTAGAAGGCCAGACTTTACAACTGGGACATGAGCCAAAAGTACAAGTCACTGAGTTCTTCACCTGCATAAGTACAAGACCACCTGGGTTCAGGCCCTCCCTGGTGGCACAGTGGATTGGAACACAGCAATGCAAAGCTAGTGGCGGCCACTTAAGTGTGAGTTTGATCCCTACCCCAGAAGTGATACACATGGTGCCATGGTGCAGCAGGCTTCTGACCCGCCTGCTGCTCCCCTCAACAGTGCACTGTCAGTCTGCCTGTACTGCTCCCCATTCTCTGTGGTGAATCCTTTCACTGCCCCTGCACCTCTGGCCTGTACCCAGTTCTATATACATAAATAAATAAATCTTAAAAAAAAAAAAAAAACACCCAGGTTCAGGGAATGACAATCATGACCATGGGAGTTATTTAACAAATAGGGAAATAAAGAGTTACGAGGGCCCCAAGTGGCCATCTATTTTACCCTAGATAGTGTCCGCAGTGTTTAGAAGTCCCAAACAAAAATCTACTCTTCCAAGGTGGTGTTGTCCTGCCAAAGAAAGCCTAGAGCATGTAGCGGGTAGCGCTGGAGGTGCCCACAGATAGGGCCATTTTGAGCTTTAGCTGAAACAGCCCACAGACACTGGCTGAAGGTCCAGGTGAACATAACCAGACACTGGAACAGACAAAAGCAAAGGCAGCAGGCAGAGGATCAGCTAAACAGCTCTCTGAGATGCCAGGTCCTGTGCCCAGCACACCTCTCAAGCAACTGCAGCAACTGCACTGGAAGTGGGCCCAGCTTGCCAACACAACAAAGCTCTTCAGCTTCTCTCCAAGGTCAGCTGCTGGAAGCATTGTTCTTCTTTGCAAGGCAGGTGCAGAGTAGGAGGAGTCTAGGCTGGGGGTGTGTGTTTCTGGTTCCAGGGATTTCTCCTGTGCTATCTAATATCCACTTCTAAGGTCCCCACCCTAGATACCTCTTGCTTGTATCACTCAGCTTGGCTGGTACCAGAGGGAGGGCTGCCTGCAGGCAGCAACTCTTGTTGCAGGTGGGTAAACCCAGCACATTTTTCTAATGATTCCTGCTGATTAAGCAGCAATGAAAAAAGCACCAGTAACAATAGGGGTATTTATTTTCATGCATTCATGTGGAACTGGCAAAAAATTGTTCATAGGAAATACTCAGTATTTACTTTGACTACAACTAGAAAAGTGTCCAAATCCTCAAGTGTAATTTGCTTTGAAGTACATTTTGAGTTCTATAATTTGTCACAGACACATCATTCTTTTTAATCTGTCCCACAACTATAAATACTTATTTTTGCTTGTCTTTCCTGTCTATTCAGGAGACAAGCATTGACCCAATACAGATAGGCATCCGCCAACCAACCAGAACTTGTGGAACATATTTTTTGCTTATACTTAATTTCTTTCAGTTAATCACCTGGCTTTCTTCAGGCACTGAGTATCTCAGTGGCTTCTAGTCTCAGTTCAGAAAAACAGGTGGTGGTAGCAAACAGTTCCTACGTGACAGTTGAGACAGGATTTTACCAAACGCATTTCTTGGATATGCAAGGCCTGGATTTTAAACCTCTTTTTCTCAGGTATAAGCTATCATTTGAAATTTCATAAGCAATGCAGTTAATCCTGAAGCAGTGTGATGTCTTAAGGCTACCCATTGACCAGTTTTGGGTCCATTTATCTCTGCTACCTTTAAAGCAGTTTGAGTGAGTTTCTGTGTAGGTGGGTGTTAGCATGTTTACAACCATAAGTTAATGGATGTTGAAGAGAGATTTTCTGTAACGATTATTTTAGGTTAGCTAAATATCATTGTTACTTAAAAAGATTGCCTTACTTGAATTTGAAACCTCAGTAATAGCAAATAATTCAGAGTCTAAGCAGCAAGTATGATGTAGTTATAATTATCTGAATATGTTAACATTTAGGAACAGTCAGGCGCATTACTGGCCTTTAGAAAAATAGAATGCTTCATGTAGACACTAATTAATCAATAAAATCCTAATTGGATTCTATTAAGTATTGGAAGCGACATTTCAACTTAAATATTCCATGTTCATCCCTGACCCACTCCCAAGCAGCAATAAAAGTCAATTAAGGTGGCATTCAAATTCTAATTCCGAATGTTATCACCACCCTCATCTACATTAAAATTACAACAATTAAAGAGAACACAGTAAGGAATGAGTCAGGCAAGTCCCCTTCACTGACGCCTCATTTTTTGGCTGTTGCTAAATAATTCAACATTAACCAAAAGTGACTTTTAAAACAACATGAACTTTGGAATCAGAAAGCCTGAGATGATATCTGTACTCTACTGTGTATGTATCTGAGAACTGATTCTCTCTCTGTGAAATAGGGGTGGGCAGCTTCAGTCACTCAGGACTGTGTTGAAGATCATAGCTGGTGTGTGAGGGACTGCTGGTGTGTGAGGGACTCAGGGTGGTATGCCTGAGCCAGGCTAACTCTGTCCTGAGGTCTATATTCATGGATGCTGAGCTCATCAAATCGCACACACTGTTATCATCACAGAAATATATTACTTTAAGCCCCCCAAATTTTGTTTTAATCTGTGATTGAAAACTGTTACTGCTTCAGAATATATTTCCTCAGGAGATAACTGAATTTTATTGCTAGTACTTTTAGAACATGCAGAAAATGACCTCCTTATTGACTTTCATTGGACCTAGTGTACCATTCATTAGCAATAATATATGCCATATTGAAACACTTTTATAGGTTGTGAATTTCCTGAATTGTTCAGGAAATGTAATCCAGTGATTAACAGTACAAGATTTAGAGTTAAGCTTTCTCAGTTCAAATCCTACCCCTACAATTGATAAACTGTATGACCTTAAACCAATTAACCTGAGCAAGGTTTGATAATAAGCTGCAGCCGTGACAGCCCAGGAAGGGTTTTGCTATAGTCTCTCCAACATCAAAGCAGGGGAAGAGAATAGCATGTGGGAACTTGAGACCTTGGCTTTAGAATTGGCTCCCCATAACAGGCACCATAAATATGGTTTATTGGGCATCATAAAATGACTTATCTGGAATGTTTAAGCAACTATGTTCCTCGAGAAGGCAGCAGAACCATACCTATTACTCCTGGGAAAGGCACAACTTAGCTGTAAGGCCCGGTCTTATGTTACAAATATTCTGCTGACAATGTTGTGCTTCAGAGTGCACACACTAGAAACAAGCCAGCAACAAAGCAGCATGTGTTCTACTTAGTAGTGATTTTCTGTAAACAAAGCATTTAGTCAAAGGGATAGTTTAAGAGTCAAACGTTCACATAAATGAAATTCTGATTGTAAATATATCTGAAGTAGCACTGTTATGATGAAGTCAGTGAACTTCCCATTGCTAGTACTACATGGGTGATGCTATAATATATTGCTATTAGAGTTAAGACTTGCTCTTAAAACACAGTGTAGTAGCATGTAATATTCTAATATTGGACCTCAAGATAGTGTAGGTTGACTGCTTCAGGCCAAGAATGTTATCAGAATTATATTCCAAGGGACACAATGTCAACAAATGATTGAGATAGGCCAAAACCTCTCTAAAACTTTAGCAGTAGTTTAGAAATAGTCTTTTAGCAATATTTTTTCAGTGTAAATTAATGAACCCAACCATATCTACTTTCTCAGGATTTATGAAAACCGCATTATAAGTTCAATTTCAAGAATTTGGTCTTAAGCTCTATCTCAAAAAAATCCAATTTAAAAATGATTAATTGTATTATTTCATTTACATGAAATATTCAGAATAAGAAAATTCATAGCAGCAGGAGGAAGATTACAGTTATCTGAGGTTGGGAGGAGAGATGAATGGGAATGCCTGCTTAATGAGTACCAAACTTCCTTTGGGGTGATGAAAACGTTCTTGGAGAAGATGGGGCAGAGGTGAACAGAATTGCAAATTTACTAAATGTCAGTAATGGTAACATGTGTTGGGTGTATTTTATCTTCAACAACAAATCACAAAATCAATTTTAGGAATATTTCACCCTATGGAAGTTTGTAGGATTTCAAGTGTGATATAAATAGACTTAGAACTAAAACTGATGATCATTCTATGTGACTCTACTAGCTATTTGATCATTCTATGATCATTCTATGTGACTCTACTAGCTATCCTGACTACTGGGTCATCTGCCAGAACCTCTTGTACCACATGAGGTTTTTGCAGAGTAGGTCAATGAACATCAAGTAGCATTTGATGTAGGATTTGCAGAGTATTCACTATAGGACCTGAAAGTAAAGCCACTCATTAGATGACATGAGTGAATGGACACTTCTGGAGGTGGGTCTAATTGTCTGAAAAATAGTATCCAAATTTAACCCTTGAGATTTTTAAGACTGCCTGAACCTGTCTACATCCCCATCAACAGGGTAAGAAGGCTTATTTTTCTACATACTCACACCAGAATTTGTTTCTGGTCTGTCTGATATGAGAAATTCTGACAGGCATGAGGTAGTGTCCCATTGTGGTTCTGAATGCATTTTCCTGACAATAAGTGAACATTTTTCCATGTGGCTGTTGGCCATCTGTATGTCTTCATTGTCTTCATTGGAGAAGTTCCTATTTTGCTTTACTGTCTTTTTTTTTTTTTTTTGGGCCGAGTTATCTGTTGTCCTTCTTTTGAGTTGGATACATTTGGTATTCTACTTGTCAGATGTATGATGTGAAGGTATTATCTCCCATTCAGTGGGATGCCTTTTTGTTTTACACAGCTTTGCTGTATAAAGCTGTTTAGTTGGATGTACTCCTGATTGTGTATATTCTCTTCTGTTTTCCTTGCTTTTGGAAATGTGTCCATGAAGACAATATTGAAACGTATGCTGTGAAGTGTTTTGTCTATGTTTGATTTTATGTATTCATGTCTTACATCTAACTCTTTTATCCATTTAAAGTTGATTTAAAGTTGTGTGTGGTGTAAGATAGTATTTAGTTTCATTCTTTTGTATGTGGTTGTATGGTTTTCCCACAACATTTATTGAAATTTTCCTTTCGCTAATATATATTCTCAGCTCCTTTGTCATATATCAATTGTCTATTTCTAGGGTCTCAGTTGTATTCCATTAGTCTGCTTATTTTAGTTCTTGTACCATGTTGTTTTAATCAGCATCACTATATAATGCATTTTGAAGTTTGGAAGTGTGATACCAAACTTTGTTAGAATTGTTTTGGATATATATGATTTTATATGGTGCCATATGAATTTCAATAACATTTATAGTATTTAGGGCCTTCCTAATGGTGCAGGGGGTAAAGTCTCAGCACTATCAACCTATCAGCAACCACTGCAGCATGAGTTTGATTCCCCATGAGGGAGCTGACCCACATGGTGCAGCAGACCTCTCCTGTCAGGCTCACTGCTTCTCTCTGCCGTGTATTTCCAAAGATTCACCTGTTCTGCTTCCTGTTCTGTCTCTGGTTAATCCTCTCTCTCCTACCCCACATTTCTGGCCTACAGCCTAATTCTTATATACATAAAGAAATAAATCTTTATTTTTTTAAATGTTTGTACTATTTATTTGAAGAAAGTCATTGTAATTTTGAAAAGTACTATGTTGAATCTGTGTATTGCTTTGGGGAGAGTGATCATCATGAGTTTTTCTTTATATTCATTATAAGTTTATAATGAGAAATTATGAGAAATTTTATTTTGTACAATGGGATATTGCAATAAAAGTTTATGAAGTTTTTCAAAATATTTTCTTCTAGAATTTCTGGGGTCATTTCATGAACAAAAATACACAAAGCTTAGAAGCCAATTGAGAAAAGAAATAATAACAATTTTTGGGGAGCTCTATATTGTTGCCAAAATCATGTTATATCATTTAGGATGTTGCTGGGTTCATGTTATAGAATATGTTGCTGAAACTAATTATAATGGGATTTTACTGTCTGACATACAAGTCGTGAGAACTAGACTAGCTATGCATGACTTTCATAATGTTTTTCTCTGATCCAGGCACTTTCTTTCTGCCTCTGTCATGATCCTCAATGTGCTGATTTTCATTTTGATATGTGCTTCTTCTTCATTGCCTTATGACAATTTCACCCACAAGTATCCTAGTTTAACACAATGATGCCCAAAGACTAAATCTAAAAGAGCAGACAAAGACTTTTTCCCACATCGTTTTAAACTGGAAGAATATTATTTCCAGAAGCTTTATCAGAGACTTCTTTTTGTCTCGCTGACCAGAACTGGATCCAATGTTGTCTCAACTTCAAAGAAACTGAGAAATACATAAATGGCTCTATAATCTACAATTTGAAGAATAGTCTGCCAGCATGAAGTGAGGATGTTTTAAAATGCAGATTTTGTGATTAAGATATGATGAAATCAGCAGATAAGGAAATGACTACCATTGAAGCTTGTTACTCACAGTTCCTCAAGGAGGGAGGTTCTATTCTATGCAGGGTTATACAGGTATCACTACAACTGTCAGGAATCATAAAACGTGAGGGGAAAATGTGAGTAATCACTGTGTCACAGTTTTTACAGAAAAAAGCAAGGAAAACAAGTTAATCATGTTTAATATTTTCTAGTTAGAGTATATTTAGCAATTTCAGAGACACAGGGACTGGACTGCCCTTAGTTTTATAACATCCGGCTGAGGTTGAGTTAAGCAGGGAAACATTGTCCCTGAGTATGAGAGGTCAAAAATAAGATTGATTGTTTAGCTTCTGTATGAAAGATGCACTCTAGAATGAATGGCTATCTCTAGGAATTCTGCTAACCCTTGGAAGAGTAGTCAACTTTTGAGTCGGACCCACATTCAGAGCATTAAGAACAAAAAGATATAAAACTTCCTAACAACAAAATCCTAAAGAAAAAAATCAGGCTTTCTTCAGAAATCAGATGATTTCACTTGTGAATTCTCCAAAAGACTTAAAGAAACATTATCACAAATCCTTTTCAAATTCATGTAAAATAATGAAGAAGTGGGAACCCTCCTTAATTCATTTTATGAGACCAACGATATTCTAATATCAAAGTCAGGTACGGATAGTGCAAACAAAGAAAGTCATGGGCAATATCCCTGATGAATATAGACAAAAATTCTCAGCAAATGACTAACAGATGAACTTCAACAGCACATTACAAGGATCATGTTCCTGATAAAGTGGGATTTATCCTTGAGATACATGGATAATTCAACATTTGTAAATCGATAAGTGATATGACATTAATAGAATGAAGGATAAAATTATATGATCCTCTCAATAGGTACAGAAAAAAGCATTTGAGAAATTCAATATACCACATAATAGAAACTTTCAATGAATTGTTTATAGAAGAAACATCACAACAAAGTAAACACAATATATGACAGCCTCACAGATAATATCATGCTCAACAATGAAATGGTGAAAATTTTTCCTTATAAGATAAAGAATAGAACAACAGTGTCAGCTGTTATCTCTACTATTCAACAAAGTACTAGAAATTCAGGCCAGGACAAATAAGTAACAAAAAGAAACTAATAGAAACTAAGATAGAAAAAGTAAAATTGTCTCTATTTGCTGGTGACATAATCTTAAACAAACAAATATATTGATTCCACACACACAAATATTATAATTATTAAATTCAGAAAGTTGCAAGTTATAAAGTCAACAAGAAAAATAATTTGGATTTCTATATATGAATAATGAAACATAGGAAAAGAAATATAGAAAATAATCCCATTTATAATAGTATCCAAAATGATAAACTACTTAGTAATAAATAATCTGAGATGGTAAACGATCAGTACATTAAAAACTAAGACTTAAATTCAAAAAATAGAAAGACAAATAAAAATACTCTATTCAAAACTCAAAACAATTAATATTGCTAAAAGTCCTTTTAGCCAAAAATCATCTACAGATTCAAGGAAAACCTGCCCAAATGCCCATGGCATTTTATAAAGTAGAAAAAAAATCCAAAATTTATATGAAAGCACAAAATACCTCAAAGCAATCCTGATAGACAGGAAAAATGAGAGGGATAACAGTTCCTGGTTTCAAAATATACCACAACACTATACTATCAAAACAGTATGGTAATAGCTTAAAAACATAATGATAAAAGGAATCAAAGTGGAGAATCCAAAAATAAATCCATTTATGTCACAAAAAAATTTACATATGTCAATGCAGTCAAGAATATTCTGTGGAAAAAGATAGTCTTTTCAATAAATGGTGTTGGGAAATCTGGGTATCTACATGGAAAATAATGAAATTAACCCCCTAGTTAACACTCAAATAGTAAGTCAAAATGAATTTAAAACTTAAATATTAAAAGACTTGAAACTATAAGAACTTCTGGAAGAAAACATAGGGGTAAACTTCTTTATATCGATCCTGACAACATTTTTCAAAGATATGACACTAAAAGCAAAGACAACAAAAGTAAAAATAAACAAGTGTGACTAAATCAAACTAAAATTTTCTAAGTAACAAAAAAAAATGTTATTGTTATGAAGAGGAAACGTATTGAATTGAAGAAAAAACATATAGCAGCTATAGTAGATTAATATCATATAGCAGATTTATATCATTTTTATTTATATGCTATCATATATATTTATATAAATACACATACAAAAATATGCAAATAATACAATTTTGGAAAAACAATGTAGTTAAAATATGACAAAAGACCTACATAAACATTTTCCTAAAGAAGTCACACAAGTGGCTAACAGCTATATTGAAAAGTGTTCAATGTTACTAGTTATCAAGAAAATATAAACCAAACTCATGAGATATCACCTTAGATGTGTTACAGTCACCAAAAAGAGACATAATGACAAGTATTGGCAAGGATAGAAGAAAAGAGAACCTTCATGCATTATTGCTACAAACAAATTTATACTGATATTACCGTTAACGGTAAGGTGATTTCTTAAAAAAAAAAATTAAGTGCAGCTACCTTGATCAACAATCCCACTTCTGAGTATGTATTTGAAGAAAACAAATTCACTGTCTTGAAAAATACCTGAAATCAAATGTCATTGAAGCATTTATAATAGATGTCATGTAAACAATATACATGCAGATTGACAGATATCTGAATAAAGAAAATTGTATTCATTATATATACACACACACATATATATATATATATAATGAATAACATTATTCAACCATAATAAAAAAAAATCTACTGTTTACAATAATATGTATGAATCACACGAATATTGGGAAAAAAGACAAATATTGTGCAATATCATTATATGTGAAATCTAATAAAAACCCTAACTCATAGAAGCAGAGTAGAAAGGTAGTTGCCAAGAGCTGATGCCAGAAGATAGATGCTTTCATTAATAAATTCTGGGCACCTAATTTTCAGTATGGTAAGTAGAGTTAACAGTATTTTTATATATATTAAAGTTGCTAACAGAAAAATCTGAATTTTCTTTAAAATTATGGAAATGCATTATATCTGGTAATAGATATGTTAACTGGTGTCATAGTGGTAATACTTTGGGAATATATACCTGCATCGGACCATGGTATTATATGCCTTAAACTTATAAAGTTATATGTCAAGTGTACTAAATAAATACAGGAAAAATACAAAAACATGAAGAAAATACAATTAATAAAGAGAAAAAGAGGTTTTGCATCGTCTAGTAAATCTGTGTTAAGTATTGCAAGTTTTAAGTTCATGTGGGGTTTTCCACTACCAAGTCAACATCCAAAAGTCAGAGTGCCTATGAATAATGCAGGCAGGCTATCAGAACAAAGATGAACAAGTTGCTGCTGACAGAGAGGAACTCACTGGCTAGGGTTACCTTACAATGTACAAAGAGATCAGACATGCAGTGGAGTTTTCCCTTTTGCAAATTGGGAAAAGGGCCCTCCCTGGTGGGCACAGTGGGTTAAAGCACAGCATTATGAAGCCAGTGCAGAACTACAAAGCTAGCACAGCCACTTCAGCACCAGTTCCATCCAGGTCAGAGAGCTGACCCACATGGCACAGCAGACCTCTCCTGTTTAGTCTGCTGCTCCCTTCAGCAGTGTACTTCATCAATCTGCCTGTTCTGCTCCCCACTCTGTCATTGCTGAATCTTTTCACTGCCCCTGCATCTCTGGTCTCTACCCCAGTTTTGTATGCATAAACAAATCTATCTAAAAAAAAAAATAGTTGACAGACAACACAATAATTCCTTTTATATCTTAACACCAGGTGTGAAAAAACACAAAACAAAGTCCACTTCCTCTCATGAGGGCCAAAGAATGATCTGGATACTGTTAGAATAGTAGTCATTTCCAGTGGTGGAATCTCTGAAGGAAAGAAGAGATTCTGGAAGATTAGCAGAAGGAAGAAAATCATTCTCCCCCTAAAAGAGCCTTCAGATGGAATTCTGACTGCTTGGTGTCAAGGGTGGGTGAGTCTTACTGATTCTCCTCATTGTGTACCTTTCTGTTTTGCTTCACCTCGTTTAACTTAGAAAAAAAGACATCAGTTAGTTAGAATAGTCACTGCTCTCTGAAGAAGCCATTTTATCAAATGCAAATGCTCAAAGTTCACTTTTAAATCAAGTCTCCATTCATTGAGTCCTAAGAAATCATGCATTTTTCATCATGCTCTGAAAATTGTCTATCGCTTGTGTTTTTTGTGACTCTGGAATTGTCTTAACTCTGAAGCCATCATGCGTGTGCCTGACTCTTTTATCTTCAGGCTGTATTTTGGTGCCTGGTTTGAGTTTCATGTAATTCTGCTGTTTGGAAGAAAGCATTTTGGAATATTAGGAGACCCTTGGATGACATACCATGAGGTCCTGAAAGTTATCTGTGCTAACAGGGCTATTCTGGAGCCATTCTAGGGGCTGTTATCTGCCATCATTACTGAAATGGAAACTTTAAAAAATGTATATACATGTAGGCAAAATAAAAAAGCAAAGTCATTTGGAGAACACATGAGGGAAATTGATGAAGAAAAAGAAATAGGAGTTTAACTGTCCCTGGCTGTGTACATTAGTATAAAATTGATTTTAGGAAATATTGTATCCATGTTCTCAATGTAGTTGAGAAGAATCAGACAGCTTGAAGCATTTGCCATTGTCAGATTATACTTAAGTTCTTTTAGAGGGGAAAATTGGTTTCCATGTTAAATTTGTTACTTTAAGAGCAAAACTAAATAATGTTTACTTCTATAATTGCCTTTTGGGGGAGAATATATAAAATATCATCTCACAAATATATCACCCCACCATGTATGTCAAGTGAATGTTACAAGAAAATTACTAACCAAACAAAAAAGCCTGAATTCTTATTACTCATGATAAAAAAATAGCTAACATTTCTTAATATTTATAAACCAACATCACAATCACCAAAATGCATATTAAAAACTCAAAGAATTCATTCCATAATCTCTGGAAATGCTACTTTAAAATTTATAATTTACCAAGCACTGTTTATGTATTAGTTTCTTATTACTACTGTAAAAAGTTATTGCAAATTTAGTAATTTAAACCCAGTCAAATGTATTTTCTTACTGTTCTGGAAATCAGTTTTACTCAGCTAAAGTTAAGGTTTAATTGCATATTCTAATCTTTTGAGATGGTCTCAAATCCCTCATTCATTAGCCTTCCTTCTATCCACACCTTCTTATCTAACTTGTCAAATATATTTTACATTTCTCTTTATACAGACAAAGCATAGAACAGGTGCAGCATAATCTTCCCACCTGAATATCCATAATGTAATTATATATTCTAAGTTCCTTTTCACCATAGAAAGTCATATTCTTAGGTTCCAGACATGAGAAAATGGGTGTCTTTGTAGTTATCATGAAGTAGCCCCACAATTCTATTTCAGAAAATAGTGATGTTTAAACAAAAGAACATTGGAGAAGCATTGTCACAGCACATGATGTACAGGATGTTTGTGTGTAAAACTTCAAAAGAGAACTTAGTGATGGGCCACATATAAAAGACAGTTTAGGGAATTAAATTACCAAATCAACTACCATTAGATTATTAACTCATTTAAGGGTAGAAAGCCCATAGGCTGAGGAAAAGAGAATGAGCTGTATTTTTCTAAAGAGCTTTGCTATTCTAATGGAAGAAGCTGAGACAGTGGGAAGGTTGTCTCTTCTCTACCTTAACCCAAGAGAGAGAACTTTACATGGGCATATTCAGAGAGCTTGAGCTGTGTTCAAGAACAATACATATTATGTATTATCATAAATAACAATAACCAGCCTAAAAATGAATGTCACTTTTTAGTTCCTCTGCTCCTCTATTTCCATTTGGATGCAATCTGTTTTTAGTTGACCACATCCCTCTGCTCCCAGATTGCTGGTTATGTTTTCTTACCTTTCCCAAGTATCTTGCTTCTCTGTATCTAATGCATCTTTTATTTCTGGGCGTGTTGGAATTTTTCTTTGACTTTAAGCTATGTGATTGCAGTATTTCGTTTCTAGGTGTTTTCTATCTTTCTCTCTCTCCCCATTGTTTTCCCTCCCCCATCTTGGGAATATATATGCTAGCTGGATTTATATGAATGTCAAACTTTGTTGTTTACTTAGTTACTTCAGGAAAATGTTTGACAACCATATCTCCTCTGTAATCATTTCTTCTCTAGGATTACTCTTATATATGTTAGACTGATATTGTTGCATGCTTTTGTATGTTGTTTTTCCTTTTCTCATTTTGCTATTATGGTATTTGTATTGTGAATCTCTATATTTTTTATTACAACACTCAAGAGTAAATTCCATTTATCTGTATTCAAGTTTGTTTACTCCTTTCTAAGCCGTTATGTCTACTTTTGAAAGAATATTTCATCTCTGCAATGGTGTTTTATTTATTGACGTCCAGTATTTCTATTTGAGTCTTATAGTTTTTATTTCTCAATCCATATTCCCATCTGTCCATGACCTCTAGCTTAGTGATCATAGTTATTTTCAATTCCTTCTCAGATAGGTCACTTCTGAGTCTGTTCTGTTGAGTAATTTATCTCAAAAAAGTAAGTTATATTTCCTTATCTGTGGTCAGTCTCCTAATGTCTGACCGATTAAATGATGGGTCTTAAGCAAAGGATACAAGGGCCCAGAATGAGCATGTGTTGTTATAGACAATTCAGTTTAGATAGAAGATAATCAAAGTTTTAGATTTGTTATTGCACTGACTGGCTTCAGTTCCTCACTAGAGCTTATATTCCTTCAGTATCGCCTGTGTTTAAGGAGGAGGTGGGTTTCCAGGTAGATTTTCTTTTACCATCCTCAATTCAGTCTGCCCCAAACACAGTGCTTTATCAAGATTATTTCTTGTTGCTAATTAATTTCGTTGCTATAATTTCTGTAAATACCAATTACATTAATCTGTCAGATTGGGGACTTTTCTGAACACCTCCTATCCTCTGTCCCTCTCTATCTCAGCACTGTAAAGGGCTCATGTGACCCAGATAATATTATTTTAATTTTAATTTACAAGTAATCTTAATTACATATGCAAAATTCCTTTTCCATTTGATAAAGCACAGTCATAGGTAGAAATCTTGACAGTATCTAAAATTCTGCTACCACAATCTGCCTCTCTCATAAGAAAAATGTGTATGCAATCACATTACATTAAATTTCAAAATCTCATCTAAACTACATAAACTCAAACATTCATAACCTCATTGTTAAATCAGGTAAGGATAGATTATAACTGTATCCCATTAAGTGTTCCATCTTCCCATCTGTCAACTAAGAGACAAGTTACCGTCACCAAACACTCTTACCATAAAGTAGTTAGGAAAACAAATGGTGGCCATTCCAGTCTAAATAGGGGAAGTGTGGGTTAATTATTAAAGTTTCAATTAAGTTAGGAGATGGAGAGTCAGGCTAAGGTTTTGACAGGCAGGAAATTTATTGTGCTCCTGGACAAAGTTCACCGACCCCCCACGGAGGTCAGAGAAGTCTCACCCACTGGGGAACACAGGTAAGCTTTTATAGGGTATGGAAGCTGCTTTTCAGTTACTGATTCATCAATGAAACCTATCAGTTATCAGAATGAGGGTAGTCCCCAAGACTTTAGAAGGCTCAAGGTTAAGAGTCTCCAGATATGCAGACAGTAACAGTCCCAGATTCAAGGTTTCCACCCCAACCCTGCCTTGGCTGCCTGGAACTTAACAATCATCAGTGCAAAACCATTGCTAAATCTACCTGGGCAAACTCAAGAGAGATCCTTGATCAGATCTCAATTCTGGAAAAGTGCTGTGTCTTCAGACCCCTAAGCTCTTCTCTGTACATTGTCCTTTCTCTTTCATATATATATATATATTTTTTTTTCTACAATGCTTCCAGCTATGTGGTTTTGTCATCCTGCTTCTCTCCACATTAGTTAGTTCTATCCTGCGACATTCCTCCATAGCAGTAGAGAGGAGAGGAACATGCAATCATGATTTCATCATGGAATAGAGCAGACCTATTATTTATTTTTTGCTGGTAACATGAGTTCTGCCTCTTTTGAGGTTTGTGGCCCTGGCTCAGTTATTTAATCTCTTTGATCCTCAATTACCTCATCGCTAAAATGAGAATATTCCCTATCTCAGTGTGATTGTGAATATTAAACAAAATAATGTTTATTATCTTATAAAATGCCTGGCACATGCCCAGGGTTCAGTCAGTATTCAGTGCATGACAAGGCATTATTGGTATTTCTCTCTTGTTCTTTCTTTTTTGGTGTTACTGTAAATTTCAAAAAACAGTCTGCATCTTGGCTACACATTCAGTTTTACTTCCAGAGTTTCTGATTAATTGCTTGGGATGCTATTTGTGAAGTACTCCAGCTGATTCCAATGTAGCTAAAGGTGAAAATCATTGTAAGCAAATGACTTCCCCCCAGAACCTTCTCAATATTCTTCCCTTCACTCTACCACTCACTGGATCATGCATAAGCAGAATATGACATACCAGAGAATGGATTGTCAAGGACTCCTTGAGGCCTTTCCCTGGAACAGCCCCTCCACAAAGACCCCAACAATACCCCCAAATACCTCTAATTTGGGATAAAATATTTTGAGTGGTAAAACTATGAGATCCAGTGAAGACAGTGTTGACTTAGTTGTAATTTGCTGAGTGTGGTACTTACACTATGCCATGTGCACCATCCATGCAAGCTCATGGCCATATGTTGGGGAAGTAAGAAATTAGAGCAGAGACCAGACTAACTACACTGGAACAGGCTCTGGGTGGGCTACAGTCAGAAATGAGGGGCCAAGAGAATACATTTACATGAATGTGATTTTTTGAAAGCTGGTAAAGCCAGGAGATGCCCTGAAGCCTTCACCCTGACTGGAAGAGAGAAGCAAAGATGGTAGAAACGAGGGAACAGAGAAATAAAAAAAATACAGAAAGGATGGCCTGAAGGATTTAAGGGCACAAGAGTGACTTATCACTGTAGTTACATAAATAGGTTTTTTACTTCAAACAAAAGCAGGGCCTTCTTGATGGTACAGGGGTTAAATCTCAGTGCTCTCAAGCTGTCACCAGCCATTGTGGCATGAGTTTAATCCCTGACCAGGAGTCTAGCCCAAATTGCACAACATAGTTCTCCCTTTTCATGGGCTGCTCCCCTCAGCAGTACACTTCAGTAAATCCACCTTGCTCTGCCCTCGACTGTCTCTGATGAATCATCTTACCACCCCCACCCCACACCTCTGGCCTAGACCCCGGTTCTTATATGCATGAATAACTAAATCCTTTAAAAAGTATAGTCAGTTATTTTAACAAATTAGATTTATTTGGAAACAAACTAAAGAAGAGAAAGCAAGTGGGAGACTGGCGGTTGCAAGATCTTCATGTAGTTCCCTGAAACCCAGTCTATCAACCCCCTTGTAAGGTAAATGGAAGTGATCAGGTTTTATCCGACTCCCTACCATTAGCATCAGTGAGCAACATCATGGCCTTTCGCTTGCGCCTGATGGTGACATCTGGAATGTGGTGTGAGTGTATGTGCGTGGTGCGTCTGGGCCCAGACCGAGCATATAAGGGTGGCAGCAGAGAACAGAGCATAGTGGCAGTGGTCAGTACAGCGGAGAGCAGTAGATACCAGAACAGACCATCAGAGAATGAGGCCTGAGAGCCCAGAAAGTGTGAAGATTTGCTGGGGACCAGGAGGCCCCGCTGCCTGCCCTGCACCTGCTTGCCTAACTACAAACAGAATAAAAAGATCATTAAAAGCCCAAAAGTCTGGGCCCTCCCTGGTGGTGCAGAGGGTTAAAGCTCTGAGTTCGATCCCTGCCTGCCCCAGAGGAGATCCACATGGAGGAGATCCACATGGAGGAGATCCACATGGAGGAGATCCACATGGCGAGACAGACCTCTCCTGACCTGCCCACTGTTCCCCTCAGATGCTCCCCTCAGCAGTGTACTTCGTCGATCTGCCTGTTCTGCTCCCCACTCTGTATCTGGTGAATCCTCTCACCCTCCACATCTCTGGCCTGTACCCCAGTTCTGTATGAATAAATAAATCTTAAAAAAAAACAAAGCCCAAAAGTCACCAAGGGCCCTTCCCTTCCACTGTACCAGGGGGAACATCACCTTCTGGAGGTGATTTTTCCTATGTAACCAAAGTTAATCAGTGTCATCTATTCATATTGTTTTTCCATGGTAAGGATGAGGGGGCACACTGGACCTGCAAACCTGCTTGCTATAAATAGATTCTGCCATCTGCCACATGAGGATCATACTCGAGAGCATGAGACCTTCAATGGACAATAACTAATACAATTAGTGTGCAATAAAAAAAGAAATAATATAGCTAAAAATTTCTACATGAAACACCTAAACCTACCCACCCCCTTGTGGGCAAATGCCCAACCACATAGAAATAACCCAAAATGGGGTTACTGAGGCTCAAAATCCTGCCCCAAATCTAAGGCACCTTCTGCGAGGAACACAAAGGAAAAGAGCAGAACAGGCCAGCGAAGATTGGAAGGAAAAGAGCAAAATCAAAATCAAGATAAAGGCTGCCATTGGCTGCCTCCCTATGAGTTTCTCACCCACCTCTGTCTCTTTCAAGTGTCTTCTTCCATGTCCCCCAAGTCTCTGGTACAAGCCCAAGGCGGAGAAGCAAACATAAATTCTTCTTCAGATGACTCTGCTCCTTGTGCCTCCTCTAGTCTTCTTTCTCCAGTTTTCTCCAAATCTCTATCTTTTTCCTTCTCAGTCCTTTTTCCAGTCTTTTCTAGTTTTACCTCCCTGCCCAGCTCCACCCTTTTTTAGGGTGGGGCAGGGAGCCTGGAACCTCTCTTTCCCCCAGGCTACTCTGCTAAATGCTGAGTTTCTAAGTGTCTAAACACATTACCCTAAAATCTGGAAGTGTGGACAGATTAAATATGTATCATTTAGTACATATTTTGCTACATTAAAAGACCAGTGACCAGAGAGAGGAGACAACTTCATTTACCATTTCACTGGCCAGTGGGTTGGTGAATCCAGGCTAAAGGCAGACACTTGCTGATTGTTCTCACTCCACGGACTGGAACAAACCCCAGTGAATTTAATTCACAGTAACCAGCAGGAAATAGGAACTGCAGCTGCTTCCTCCAGGTACAAATCTTGAAGATTGGATGCATCAGATGCCTGGAAGCCTTAGCAGGGTGCCTCTCATTTAATAAATGCTCAGAAATTGCCTGCAGATTGAGTAACTAAACCACTTCATTAAACTCTTAAGTGATTAAGCAACATAATTAATTATGTTGGAATTATTCAAATTCTGCTCCTCCTTCCAGTAGTATTCCTGCAACTTCTAATACTAGGAGGAAGGCTGGACTGTATAGTCTAGAAAGTATAAGAAACAGTGCAAACAGTATATACACACTGTGTGAACATGACTATTCAGAACCCTATTTGAATGAGGCCAGCAG
This sequence comes from Condylura cristata, assembly GCF_000260355.1. Lineage (NCBI taxonomy): Eukaryota > Metazoa > Chordata > Mammalia > Eulipotyphla > Talpidae > Condylura > Condylura cristata. The sequence goes on from NW_004567103.1 coordinate 86,213,869, forward strand.
ATTAGAAAGAGAATATGCACACATGAACACATCAGCAAACTACAGGCACCAAAGAAGGGTGGATTGAAAAGATGCCACTCTGAGATGCAGATCACCAACAGTTCAGCTGAGAAGCAAGTACCTAGGAGGTAAGTAATGACCTCATTGACTTAAAAGCAGTGAGAATGAATACAAATGGGCATGGTAGAATTGGCCCCCTTAGTAATTGAATCCCAATAAGTCCTTAAATTGGACACTTCTGAGATGTTTTTCAGGGTCACAGCTTAACCATAATGCATGGACATGGGAAAAGAAGATGGGAGTGTGGTGTCCAAGTGGTGTGTAGAGGGAAGTCAAGGCTTAAGCCAATATACTTAGGCAGAGATGTTTCATCATAGGCTGATGCTATTGAGCTCACCTGAATAAAACTTTTTACTTAGCAACAATTATATTCTGTACTATCTACTTTGTTCTTGGAGTACACAGATATAAAGACCAACATCTTTTTTAATTCTAGATTGCTTATGCAGATTAGATATTTTTCTAGGAATGTTGCCATCTCCTAAAATTGGATTAGTATTATTTTAGGCATTTACCAACACAAAGAAACCTACTACTATCTAACATCCCTAAGAAACTTTCATCTTCTGTCTGCTTGTTCCTTGAAGTCATGCTGGCCAACAACATTTGTAATTCTAGTGTCTCTGTTTTTATTTTATTTTTTTAAATGGTGTCACTACTTGTCTTTGCTTTTTTTTTTTTTTCTCCAATATTAAATTGGCTCTGTCTTTGTGACTCATATCCTCTCCCTGCGACATAAATATTGTTATAACTAACTCCAAAGCTGCCTCCTTCATTAAGATTTCAAATAACCACAGATTGCCGGTTTAGTGGAGCTGTTCAGTTCCCTCAGAGCTCCCTGATCTTCTCATTTAACCTCTACCATTATAGGGACATTCAGACTGGATACTGAATAAAGGAAGTCTCCTCATACAGTTGTTTTATAGGATTTGCTAGAGATTAATTCTTTCTTTTCAGCTCCAACTTGTCAGAAACCAAGAGTGAACAAAGAGGCACATCAAGGGATAGGAGGTAGACCCTGTTTGGCTTTGTCTGACACCTATTCAGCAGGCCAAGTTTCTTGACTCCTTAGTGATAAAGCATTGTTGTGGGTGGCAGCTCGGGGCTGTAATGCTGCTATCACGCACAAATGGCACTGTGTGCTCTGGGCCAGGATGAAATGATCCTGTCTGTTAATTTGTGTATGAACACAAACTAATCCCCATTTGCACCCTGGGTAGCTGTTTTGTTGCTGAACACAAAGGATCCTGTTGAGTTTTGGGCCCTTGGCATTCTAGAGATGAAATTCTCTTTCGGGAATGCAGTTTTCCTCTGATTCAGTGGAGCAAGCGCTGTGGGCTCAGTTATAACTTTTGATTCTGTCCCTCATTAATAATTAGTTTATTAATGTAAATTATTTGTGTTCGATGAATCCTTATCATGACCAGAGTCATGTGACATATGTTACAATCACCTACCCAGTCCCTGGGACTGTCCTGGGTGTGACTGCATAGCAATGGAGGTTCCCCCCAATCCTAACACTTGCCCACATCACTTGCCAACTGTTTGAACGTGATTACTGCTATTCTTATCTCCTCTGGCATTCTGCCTTTGCTGTTTTTGTTTGTTTGTTTGTTTTGTTTGTTTTAACTTTCATGATAACATTTTTGTTCTCTTCACATATATGCAGGTTCTACTACTCACCCTCAACTATAATTCTCCCCCATTTACTTTTCCCTCCTCTCTGTTCTCTCTAGTAGCCATCATATCCTTTCTCTGTCTTAAAGATTTATTTCCTGACTCTCCCTGGTGGCGCAGCGGATTAAAGCATAGCACTAAGAAGCTAAAGCCACTTACGCAGGAATTCAATTCCCGCCTGCCCCGGAGGTGACCACATGGCGTGGCAGACCTCTCCTGACCCGCCCGCTGCTCCCCTCAGCAGTGTACTTCGTTGATCTGCCTGTTCTGCTCCCCACTCTGTCTCTGGTGAAGCCTCTCGCGGCCCCTGAGCCTCTGGCCTGTACCCCAGTTCTGTATGCACAAATAAATAAATCTTAAAAAAAAAAAAATATTTCCTGCGTATTTTTCCTGTGTATATTTCACAGATGACTGAAACCACCCAATAGTTGTCTTTTACTTTTTGACTTATTTAACATAAGCACCTCAAAGTACATCTGTTTCGTACCAACTGCCACTATTTCATCATTTTCCACAGCTGTGTGGTATCCCACTGAATATATACTCAAGTAATTATCCATTCATCTGATGAAGAGCACCTAGGTTTATTCTATAACTTGAAATTGAGGACAGTGCTGCTATGCACATAGGCATAGATAAATATTTTTATATTAGAGTTCATATTCTTGACAAATATAGAAGTATTGCTAGATTGTATGAAATTTCCGTTTTTATTTTCTTAAGAAATTTCCAGACCCTTTTACACAGGTGTTGTACCAACTTGCATTCCCTTAGGTGGTGAATGAAAATTTCGTCTTCATGGCATCCTTGCCAAAATTTTTTTATTCTATTATTTTTAAAATATATTCCATTCCCACAATATTGAGATGATAGCTCATGTAGTTTTGAATGTCTATCATAAATGCCGTATATTTAAAAAATCTCTATTTAAAATTGTTCTTTGCCAATTTTTTTTAATTCAGTTGTTTACATTTAGTTGTTGGATTGTATGAGAGCTTTGAAAAGCTTGAAGAATATCTCCTTGTCAGATGCGTGATGTGCAACTTTTTTTTTTTTCCAGTTTGGTATATTTCCTTTCTGTATTTTGATGGTTTTATTTGAGAATAAAATCCTAGAACCAGATGGCTTCTCCAGTGAATTCTACCGAGCCTTCAAAAATCTAATACTTTATCTTACTCTAATTCTTCAAAATAATTGAAGAGTCAGGAAAACTCTCCAATACTTTCTATAAGGCCACCATTCTCATGATTCCCAAACCAAAAAAAAAAAAAAAAAGGAAAGCTAAAGAGAAATCCTTGAAAAGCATAGATGTAAAAATCTTTAACAATAACATAGAACACCAAATACAGAAACATATCAAGAGAATCATCCACCACAGTCATGTAGATTTCATCCCAAGAATGCAAGGCTGTTTCCTGGGCCTTGGTAGGAGGCTAGCTGCAGCCATGAAGGTGGTCCCCTGTCTTTCCTCAGCAGTGTAATTAGGCAATCTGCCTGTTCTGCTTCCCACTCTGTCTCTGGTGCATCCTCTCACTCCTCCCCCCACCCCGCCCCAGAACCTCTGACCTATACCCCAGTTTTGTATGCATACATATTTTTTTTTTTAAATAAGTCTGGGGCCCTCCCTGGTGGCACAGTGGGTTGAAGGATAGCATTAAGAAGCTAAAGCCACTTCAGCATGAGTTCGAACCCTACCTGCCTGGAGGTGATCCACATGGTGAGACAGAACTCTCCTGACCTGCCCGCTGCTCCCCTAAGCAGTGTAACTTCTTTGATCTGTTTGTTCTGCTCCCCTCTCTGTCTCTGGTGAATCCTCTCACCACCCCTGGCCTGTGCCCCAGCTCTGTAAGCATAAATAAATAAATCTTTTCTAAAAAAAGCAATCTGTTGGAGCTGGAAAAGATCATGCTTAGTGAGATAAGCCAGAAAGAGAAAGAAAAATACCGTATGGTTTCACTCATAGCAGGAGTATAATGGACCAGGCGAGAAAATAACAAAAATAATGAACAACCATATACCAGAGACATTTTGTGGGGGTGGAGTGGGGAATGGGATCAAAAATGGGGGGGAGGGAGGGAAATGCATGGGACTATGGTGGTGGCACACGGATGATTTGGTGATGGGAAACCCGCGGGGATTACAATCAAGATGGAAAAAAAAAATGTGCAAAATGATGTAAAAATAAACGTTTGTAATAATTAAATAATAAAATAGCAATCTGTTCAATACTTGACAAATCAATCACTATCATTCACCAGATCAACAAAAATGAAGACAAAAATAAATCATCTCAATAGATGCTGAAAGTATCTGACAAGATCAACATCCATTTATGATACCAACACTCAATAAAATAGATATAACTAGAATTTACCTAGACATCATAAAATCCCATAGTCAACATTATATTCAATGGTGAAAAGCTGAAAGCATTTCTGTTAAGATCAGGAACAAGACAACAATGTCTACTAATCCCATTATTTTTCAACATAGTATTGGAACTCCTAGTCAAAGCAATTAGGCAAGTAAAAGACAAAAGGAACCCAAATTGAAAATAGGCGAGGGCCCTCCCTGGTGGTGCAGCTGGTTAAAGCACAGCACTTTAAAGCACAGCACTGAGAGACTAAAGCCACTTCAGCATGAGTTCAATGCCCGCCCCTGAGGTGATCCACATGGTGTGGCAGACCTCTCCTGATCCACCTGCTGCTCTCTTCAGCAGTGTACTTCGTCGATCTGCCTGTTCTGCACCCACTTTGTCTCCAGTGACTCCTCTCACTGCCTCTGCACTTCTGGCCTGTACCCCAGTTCTGTATGGATAAATAAATCTGAAAAATAAAAAAGAAAAGAAGTGAAATTGCCACTATTTGCAGGTGACATATTACCATATTTAGGGAACAAAAAAGACTACCAAAAATACTAGAAATAATATATAAATAATACATAAATACAGTGAAGTGGCAATATGCAAAATCAGTACACATGAAAGAGTTACATTTCTATATGCAAGCAATCAGAAGATAGGGAAATAAGGAATGCAAACCCATATACTATCATTCCTCCTCAAAATGAAATACCTGGGAGTAAACTTAAGAACTAAGTGAAGGATCTATCTATTGAAAGTTATAAAATTCTGTTAAAGGAAACAAAGAAAGACACAAAGAAATACTCCATGCTCTTGTATTGGAAAAAATAACATTACTAAAAGGGCCGTACATCTTAAAGCAATTTATAGATTTAATGCAAAACCTATCAAAATACCAGTGATATTTTTCAAAGAAATAGAACAAACAATTATGAAACTTATGTAGAACCTCAAAAGCCCCTGAATAGCTAAAACAAACCTGAGAGAAAAGAAGAAAAACGGAGATGTCACAGTTCCCGGCTTTGTTACAGGGTAGCCCAGAGTAGACTGGGCCACCTGTCTGTGGGGCCTCACCCACACGCTCACAATTCAGTTGTATTGCAGGTACACACAAAAGGGTCAATAATGGATTTATTTACAAAAGGCATAGGAAACAACCCAGGGAAAGAGAGTGAGATACAACGTAACTGGAATACCTTACCGACTAGGCTGACTGAAAACGCCAAGTCATTCAGTCAGGAGAGCTGCTTCCCGAGCAAGAGAGAGAGAGATGCAATCGCACCCTATTTATCCCCCAATGTCCCAGAATTCCTATTAGCTCCGCCCTTAGGTCCTCACAGTTCTCTCCCTTGTACTGCTGAGAGTTGTAGTTTCCAATCACTGGAGTAGGGGGTAGAGTCCAGAAAGCTGGAGTAGGGGGTGGGGCCCACAAGACTGCAGAGTTCTTTTAGGACATCCTTTCCCTTAACAGCTTCAAATTATATTACACAACTGCAGTAATCAAAATACTATGTAATGGGAACAGAAACAGAAATTCAGATCAGTGGAATAGAACAGAATAGAAATTCCAGAGATTGACCCACACAAATATGGGTATTTAATCTTTGACAAAGGAACTATGGCCATAGTGGAGAAAGGAAAAACTCTAATAATTGGTGTTGGGAAACATGGACAGACACACACACACACACACACACAAAGAAATAAGAAATGTGATCCTCCCTGGTGGGTTAGGACTTAGCATTGCAAGCTGCAAGCTCTCTGAAGCTGCTTTAGTGAGAGTTTGATCCCTGGCCCCAGAGTGACCCACATGGCACAACAGACCTTTTCTGTCTCACCCACTATTCCCCTCGGCAGTGTGCTTTGTGGACGTGGTTGTTCTGCTCCCCACTCTGTTCCTAGTGAATCCTCTCATCACCCTCACCTATG
>NW_004567103.1:86220356-86225555 GCF_000260355.1 Condylura cristata
GACAAAGTACACTGCTGAGGGGAGCAGTGGGCGGGTCAGGAGAGATCTGCCACGCCATGTGGTCACCTCCGGGGCAGGCGGGAATCAAACTCATGTGGAAGCGGCTTTAGCTTCTGAGTGCTGTGCTTTAAGCTGCTGCACCATCAGGGAGGGCCATGAATTTGAGATCTTAACCCCAAAACAAGGGTTACAAAAACAATGAGACAACCTCTTTATATTTCAGTTCCAAAGTCTTAGGACCCATTATTCTAATTTTTATCTTACTCACCTCTTTCTCAGACTCTACCTGATGAGCAGTTACTCTACTAACTAGATAATCTCCAGCTTCTAATTATAATGAAATTAAATTTAATTCAATTTTATGTTATTTTTAATAAAGTTACTGACATTATTATAGAGTTGACCTTAATAACTTGTTGGATAGAGACACTGATCCCCTTAGCCATGAAAATACACATATAAATTTTGACTGCCCTAACATTTACTATTGATAGCCTGCTGTTATTGACCAGAAGCCACAGCAGTAACATCAACACTTGATTGTGTACCCCTTTTCTATGTTAAAAAGATACTGTAGTCTTTCAATAATGTAATCTATAGATAAAAAAAATGTTATTAAGAAAAGCATAAACAACAAAAATGCATGTACATCACGTACTATATTTATAACTACCATAGTTTGGCATCTATAAGAAAACCTATGTATAAAGTGGACCCACTCAGTTCAAGTCTGTTTTGTTTAGGGGTCAATTATGCTTAATTGCAATCATTAATAGTTACTAGGAATACAATGTTTAGTAAGTTTCATAACTATACCATTTTTAAAATGAAAGACATACACACTCAGAACTAATATCCTAATGATTTTATGGCATTTCTGCATCTGATCATTTCTTAAATTGCTGAAAATATGTGTATTATATTTTATATGTATATATAAAATGCTATTCTATTGTGCATGTCTTACCAACTAATAGTTTAAATTTTACTACGAGAATACTTACCCCCATGAAATAGACCAATCCCATAAAGCAAGTTTTATTTGCTTATTTTACTTTTTGTCTAACCAGGGAGCCTCCAGCTTGGACAAGTGGGTCAATCTGCTCTGCAAGCTGAGACTGAGTTTTACATTTGCAAAAGGTTATGAACAAAATATAAAGACCCACATGCTATACATACCTTGGTAACCCACAAAGCTTAAATTATCTGCTATTTGACCCTTTACAGAAAACACTGGCTTATGCTAGTCTAGAACAAAGTTTCACACAATATGACTATTGATCAAATCCAGCCCCTGCTTGTTTTTGTAAATGAAGTTTCATTAGTGCACAGTCAGGCCCAAACTTTCATATCTTCTCTTCTGTGTCCTACTAAAATGGTAGAGTCAGTACTTATAATAGAGACTGCTTGGCCTGTGCATCTAAAATATTTATGGTTTGATATCTTGTAATAAAAGTTTATTTTAAAAATTTATTCTTATTTATTTATGCATAGAAGAACTGGGGTAAAGGCCAGTAGGTGCAGAAGTGAGAGGATTCAGTAGAGACAGAGTGGGGAACAGAACATGCAGATCTACTGAACTACACTGCTGAGGGGAGCAGCCGGGATACAGAAAAGTTCTGCTTTGCCATGTGATTTGGCTTGCTGGCTGGGGATCAAATTTGCGCTGCAATGGCTGCCACTAGTTTGATAATAAGGAGACTTAAATCCCTTAGGCACTGGGGAAGCCCCTTCAATAAAAGTTCATTGACCCTGATCTACAATGAAGGCAGTAAACAAGAAAATCAAATAATGCAGGTTAAATTTCAAAACACATGCCTGTAGTTGTTTCATTGCAAATAACATAAAAATTTAGAAAACATTCTTCCAGAATTTAAAAAGAATTTTTTTTTTTTTTAGATTTATTTATTTGTGCATACAGAACTGGGGTACAGGCCAGAGGCTCAGGGGCAGCGAGAGGCTTCACCAGAGACAGAGTGGGGAACAGAACAGGCAGATCAATGAAGTACACTGCTGAGGGGAGCAGCGGGCGGGTCAGGAGAGGTCTGCCACACCATGTGGTCACCACCGGGGCAGGCGGGAATCGAACTCATGCGGAAGTGGTTTTAGCTTCTCAGTGTTGTGCTTTAACCCGCTGCGCCACCAGGGAGGGCCTAAAAAGAAATTTTTAGAATCAAGAAAGAATATATTCAGGTCATGGATGAGTAAATGAAATTCAAAAATATCTTTAGTGTTTGACTCTCATATCTTATACATGATATAAAAACATCTATATAATGTATGTGTGTGTGTAGATAGTAATGTGTATATATAGATGTATGTATGTATGTATGTATGTATAGAAAGATATATGCACACATAGCTAAACATATATTTACGTTGGATATAAGTTCAGGAAAAAGCAGCAAATTATTCTGTGAGAATGAATTTGCTATATGGACTTTGTAATAGAGTATTATTCAATTTATCACTTGTAGAGTATGTGACAGTAAGATAAAATAAAAAACATATTGTATGTACATACAGGCACACCCCTGTATATATTCATACAAACATACATACACATGCACAACTTTATACTTATTTTGTCAGAAAGCCTGTTATTATCAGCATGTCTCCCACCTGGTAAAAACTACCCTGTAGAAAAAGTATAGTGCCATATGGATTATAAATAGAGCAAACGTCCTATAAAATGGAGGAGGGTGGGACAAAACTATTTATAAATGACATTTTAAAAGTCAGAACTGCTGGTGGAATAAGGGCTATATTTTATGAAAAATCCCTAGATGTTAAGAAAAAATGCTAGACTCTGAATGACTCAACTGATTGTTCAGTTCATGATCAATAATAAATGATTGTTAGTTTAAGCCACTAAGTTTTGAGGGGTTTCTTAAGCTGCAAAAGCCAACTGATCCACAGAGATAGAACCATAAATAAATGAGATAAGTGCAGTTTTAGAGGTAAGCTCAGGATTCGTGGGTAGCACAAAGAAGAGTGACTAATCAGTCCTGTGGGGATTATGCATGGTTTAGGAGATAACTCCTAAGGAAGAATTAGGAATTAGTCAGGTGGTAAGTGTATTATTAGTAAGGCAAATGTAGGCACAAACCCACAAAGGTAATAACAAATGCCAAGTGTGTATAAGGAATCACGAGCAACATGAAGCAACACTATGTTGAATTTTAGAAAATCAGGTTAAAACGTAAAGCACAGACTAACCTTGCCAAGAAGCTTGAATTTCCAGTTCATTTGCCCTTCAAAGCCCAAGTCATATTCCAGCGTCTTCTCTAGCTTGCCTTGATTACCTTTTCTCTGAAACTGGTATTTATTCGTCTGGCTTTTCTGTGATGCCTCTCTCCCTTGTCCTTCACTGGACACCCACTCTGCCAAGGGTAATATTTCATGCCCAGACTTGTAAATGTGTAAGCTGTAAGACTTCTTTCTTGTCCACAGATTCCAGATTTGTTCTCAATCTCTATAATGTCTGTTTCATGTCTGAAAGACTAATAGTTAATGAAAAGGATGATCACTCACCTCAACTAACAGTGTTTGATCATCAGCTATTTTAAAATAGTTGTCTGCTTTCCACTGGCATGAGATTGGGCAAAATATGTAAGGAGCTTAGCCTCTGGTGCCCTTTTTGCTCTAAAGTTTCAAAACGTGTCAGATCAAACTGTCAAAATCAAACTGCAACCTTCAGAAAGGAAAGACTAGGAGAAAATGGCAGGGAATGTGGCCGTATAGGCTACATGAGTCATTTCTGGAACTGTCCAGTGGTACTTGACACACATAGAGTCATGTATAGCTGTAGCACACTTCAATGTGATGAGTGCAGCTAAGGAACTCTTAATTTTATTTAAATTTAAATGCTATATATGACTAGAGGCTGCCATATTGGATGAGACAACTCTATAGAGTTTAATTGTCCCAGGTCTAAAGGTTCTCTGCCTCACTTAGTAGCTGTGTGACTTTGGAAATTGAATCTTGCTGAATATTGGATTTATTTCCTTCTTTTTCTTTTCTTTTTTTTTAAGATTTATTTATTTATTTATGCAAAACTGGGGTATAGGCCATAGATGCAGAGTCAGTGAGAGGAGTCACCAGAGTCAAAGTGGGGAGCAGAACAGGCAGATTGAGGAGAGCAGTAGGCAAGACAGGAGAGGTCTGCTGTGCCATGTGGATCAGCTCCAGGGCTGGTATAGAACTCCCACTAAAGCAGCTGCAGCCAGCTTGCAGTGCTACATCCTAACCAGTTGTACCACCAAAGAGGGCCTGAATATTAGTTTTCTAATCCATAAAATAATTACTTATTAAGTAATTTGGTGGTTAAAATGAGATAGGCAGACTTAGCAGCTAGTATACAAAGTGTTCAATAAATGAATTGTCTTAGTACTTCATAATTTTAAGCATTCATAATTTTGCAAATATATTACACCATTGTCTTTGAAGAAAATCCAATGAGACAGAAGAAACAGGTTTGAGTTATTAATTCTGTATCATAGATAGGAATCTTAGGGCCTTTCCCAAAGGGGATATAGACATTGAACAGTGCTCAAATACTGGTATTATGGGTACTGAGGATCTTTGTGATACAACACAAACAAGTTACAAAATATACACATGCAATGTCATTCACTGTATAGTGTGCAATGGGAAGGTCACATGGACACAGGCAGTAAATGAAGTCATTTTCTCTCTTAGTGGTGTGCCCAACAACTTTCACACAACTTGGGTTCTTGGAAAGGATCCAGCTCTTCAGTTACTCCACACCACAGGTTCAGGAACTAGGCCAGGTCTTTATTATATTATCATTAAATGTTCACACTAGTCCTTTAGTGATATTATTATTGTCCATATTTGATAGATGAGAATTCAAAGTCAAAAATTTGAGCAATAAAATAATTTGACTTAGGATATTATCAAGTCAGTCTGGGATCTGATTGAATACAAAGTACAGTTAGTAATTGACCTAGTGCTACTTTGTGGTTGCTGGTAGAAGACACAAGGCTCCTGGCTCAAAGACAACGAACCTCATTAGAGCACAGCAAACAAACAGTACAACTTACCATGCATCCCCCAACTCAACGTCATCCATAGTCTCCTATGGATATGAACATGCAGCGGGCTTGTGTTATAATCAGAGAACACTGAGTTGGAAAAATCCAGTTTTTACAGCAAGCAATTAAAAAAAAAAAAAAA
>NW_004567103.1:86225855-86245242 GCF_000260355.1 Condylura cristata
AAAAAAAAAAAAAAACTATTCTTTGTTTTCATCAGAGACATGTCCACATCTCTAATAGTTGTTCACTGAAAACAATACTTGGAAAGCATTTGGTGGAGAGCAGAGCTTTGCATTTTTGGAGGCTTCAGGAAGATTCAGGGAGATATGATCAATTGCCTTTCCCTAAACATAAAGCTAAGAGATGATAATTGTTCTTTGGCTTTTTACCTACAAATGTTCTTCTCTATTATGGTGGCTGCGAAGCAGATAGGCCAGTTCAAATACCTTGACCTCAGATGCCCTCTGGAGTGATTTTGATGTCACCTTGAGCCTATGAAATTTACACTGACATTACTACTTTAAAGTAAGGTGTGACCTTTTTCTAGTTGTAAGCAACTTATGTCTATTATTCCTAATACACATAAAATATTTTGAATAATGCATTATCATTTTATTATAATAAGATGCCAAATAAATAATTTAAGTGCCCTGCCCTAGGCAACCCAGAATTTTACCTGCAGGGAAACATTTCAATTTATTGTTCTCTCCCTGTCATCTAACTTTCTTCCTTCCTTTTTGTTTTTTTAAATTATTTATTTATTTATGAACAAGATTTGGGGTACAGGAGAGAGGTATGTGTGGGGGAGCAGTGAAAGGATGCACCAGGGACAGAGTGAGGAGCAAAACAAGTGTATCCACTGAAATACACTGCTGAGCAGAGCAGTGGGCAAGACAGGAGAGGTCTGCTGTGTCTCTGGGTCACCCCTGGCCAGGGGCCAAATTCATGTATTGGCAACTGCAGATAGATTCATAGTGCTGAGACTTAACCCCTGCACCACTAAGGAGACCCCCTTCCTTTTTATACTAATTTCCAGCTTTCTCTCTCAGGACAAAGCTTCACTACAGTCAGTAGTCATAGCTCAAAGCTTCCTGATAGAAGCTTATTTCCTTGTTGTGTTCAGTACTGAAACCAAGTACAGAAGCAGGTGATGCCTCTTGGCTGTCCTTTAATACTTTTCAGGGTGTTGGAGGAGTACCTGACAGAAGAGCAGGTTGAAGCAGAAGAGTCTGCTGTAAAGAACAAGGAAAATAAATCATTCTTGGTGAAACAGCTAAAATTGAGCAATTTTTAATAGCATTTAGAAGATTCTTCACTGACATTAAACAGCGTGTAAATGATCAAGCAGGTGATGGATTTCTTGGAGAGAAAAGTCATTACATGGTTTTAAAAACATAAAAACTTATATTATGTGCCATAAAGTACAAAAGGATATTTTTCTCAGTCCTTGCTTCTCCAGATCACATCTTCTGATGCCTTCTAATGGAGTTTTCCAGGCTCTTTTACCAAAACTGTGCAGAGCTCCTCTCCTCCCACTTTCCATAGTGTACCAGTTAGCTCCCAGGTGGCTGTGGTAGCCAGTGAGAGGCCTGGCTGGATCCTTACCAGGCCAGGACTTAACTGAGCTGAGCCTTAGCTCATGGCAGTTTGCTTTTGTGCATTTCACTGCAAGTAATGCAATGGCTTCTGGCTCTTGATCACCCCTGTCTGCTATGAAAGGCCTGAATATTAACTAAAGAACTCTTTAGAATAATTACCCCATGGCTTTTGGAATGACACAAGGTGCCAGGAACCCTCTAAAACCTCTTAAATTTCACTAATAGATATAATATGGGTGTAGTAGATCTTTCCCTACTTGAGGGTGAACATTCTCTGCCTTTGAGTCTTTAGAGAAATAATTACTCTTTTTTGTTAAGACTCATTTATTTATTTATGGATACATAACTGGGGTACAGGCCAGAGGTGCAGGGATGGTGACAGGATTTACCAGAGACAGAGTGGGGAGCAGAACAGGCCGACTGATGAGTACACTGCTGAGGGGAGCAGTGGACTGGTTAGGAAAGGTCTGCTGCGCCGTGTGTTCACCTCCCGGGTGGGGATCGAACTCATGCGGAAGTGGCTTTAGCTTCTCAGTGCTGTGCTTTAATCCCCTGCATCACTAGGGAGAGCACAATTACTCTTTTTTTAATATGTTTTTTCCCATCACAATTGGTAAGATTTGGATGTTGGATTGTTTTGCAATTATTTATGGATTATAAACCCCTTCAATATGAATGGAGAGGGAGCTGTGGTTTTAGCTGAGTACTATGAGCTACTTGCTGCAAGTTCATCACATCTAACCTCCACTGTGAGGAGCTGAGTACAATTATCCTTTTTTCAGGTGAGGGCTCAGAGGCTAAACTAGTTAAACCACTCATCCCAGTTCACAAGCTGTCCCAACGCTGTCTTTCTCAGTGCTTGCTATCATCATGCTCTCTATGCAGGCGACACTGACGCACCTGTCCCATACCACACACTAAACTAGCACAGTCACCTTTGTCTCAAGTTGATGCCAGACTACTGATCATTTCACATTTAATCTATTTCTTTCATTGTAAGATTTTTTTTTCAAGATCCATCTATTTGTGCATACAGAACTGGGGTACAGGCCAGAGGCTCAGGGGCGGCGAGAGGCCTCACCAGAGACAGAGCGGGGAGCAGAACAGGCAGATGGACGAAGTACACTGCTGAGGGGAGCAGCAGGCGGGCCAGGAGAGGTCTGCCATGCCAGGTGGTCTCCTCCGGGGCAGGCGGGAATCGAACTCATGCGGAAGTGGCTTCAGCCTCTCAGCGCTGTGCTTTAACCCGCTGCGCCACCAGGGAGGGCCCATTGTAAGATTTTTACTACAGAAATTGTGTCCCAAATTTGGAGACTCAGATTTAGCCTGGCCCTGTCATAAAACCTGCCCCCCTCATTTTCAGGCATTACTTTTTCATGACTAAAAGTTACCTCAGGTAGATGACTTGAGAGTGTGAGCACCTGAGAGAGAGGTTGGTACATAATGGGGCCGCATGGCTGCCATCCTACCAGCTCAGCCCGTTTCACCAGGGTGTGGCAGCAAGAGAGAAGTAAGAAGCTCCCACCTCGGTAGAGAGACAGTAGGTACAGCGGTCTGTGTGAAACCCAGAGGAAGGCCCCTGGTGGCACAGCAGGTTAAAGTGCAGCACTGCAAGCTAGCCACAGTCATTTCAGAGGAGTTTGACCCCCTACCCCACAGCAGACATCTCCTGTCTTTCCTGCTGCTCCCCTCATTGTACTTCGGGGTAAAACAATGTACTTTGTCAATCTGCCTCTGTCTCTCTGGTGAATCCTCTCACTGCCCCTGCACCTCTGACCTGAACCCCAGTTCTGTATGCAGAAATAAATAAATCTTAAAAGAAAGAAAAAGAAACCCAGAGGGAGAGGATTCCCTAGAAGAAGAAATAACCCCCTTTAGTGAGGAGCCCTCCAGTCAAACTCCAGAAGGAACTGAGAAGCCCTCCAGTCAAACTCCAGAAGGAGCATCAGACAGGAGGGCGGGAGGGAACAGGGCAGCTGGAGAGCCCTCCTCAGGTCTCAGACAAACCACACAGCCAAAGGTGGAATAGGGACTGCAGCAGGCAGCTAGAGACTCCAAGCCAGAAATTTCCAAAATCAATGTTACTTTATTATCACTTGCTTTACCAGAGGTGCTGAGTTCATATAACTGAAGATATACAATGTAACACTAAATGGGAAACATATTTTTTTTCATTTTACTTAGGAAAGGTCTTAATTAGACAACATGATAGCACTACCTCTTCTAGAAATAGCATGCATCACAGGCATAAGGAGAACGACTCAACATTTCTGACAGGAACTCCAGTAATTGGTCTTCTCCAAAGTACCAGTGGGGGTAGTTAGTGATCACTGACACCAAACACTTGGCTAAGTGCTAAAGCTCCCACCACAGGGCAGAGAGCACCCAGTCGTGTGTAAGGATGATGGCACATACAGCAATTTTGGCTGGGGCTGAGCCATCATGTGCTTTTGTCAGCAAACTTTTGGGGAAGACGTGAGTCAAGATTTTTCTTTGAGACAGTTCAACTAAATGGACAAAGCAGAAAGGACAGTTACACCCTCATTGCCACAGACATCTCACACCCTCATTGTGCATGAGGAGGAATGTTTGGATATACAGACACAGTAGTTCAATAGTACTGTCAAAATCAGGTAGTTAAGAAAATCAAGATGAATGATTGATTGCTCCTTCACTCATACTATATTCTTGACCCTCCAGAAAATGAGGCACGATGTTGAGAATGGAGAGGAAAGGAAGTTAAGTGAACCTCCATCTTTCATGTGCTTCCTCTAAGACATGCAACAATGACCATAAATAAAAGATAACTAACAAGGTGACAGGTCTGGTGATAACTAACAAGGGAGAAAAAAATCCATTTACCCTGTATATAATAGAATCAAGATCTGGAGGAAACAGTACAGAAATGTTATACATGGTGCTTGCCCTGTGTTTTTACTTGGACAAGTGGAGAAATCACTCAGAATTTAGTGTTGTGTGTTGGCTCCTCCTTCTCTGAAAGAGCTAAGAAAAGGAAGCTATTAGTGTGGGCTAGTCTGGTAATAATTGTGAAGTAATTGTATGTTAATTTTATTATTTTTTTTACAACACATATGGTTAAGGAGTATAGGTGTACACTCCTCAGGTATACGTTACCACACCATGTCCACTACAAAGTCCCCCCGCTTTGTGTCATAGTCTACTGGGTCCCTGCCTCACTCTGCTTCCTACCTCACAAACTTCCCCTCTGGTGGTCTCAGTTCTATAGTCAGATTTCTAGGTTTTGTTTTGTTTTACTTTTTGACTTTAGTTCTGTTTCTTTATAGTCTCCCAAATTTAAAAATATATGTTATTTTAAAATAAGGTCTCTGTGGTGGCCTAGGGTTTAATTCTCAGTGCTCCCACTGCAAAGCCCTATCCTGATGCCTAAATTCAATCCCAAACCAGAGAGGTGACCCGCATATGTTGCATCTCACCCCCTGCTCCCCTCCGCAGTGTATTTCAATCAATCCACATGTTCTGCTCCCCTCTCTGTCTCTGGTGAATCCTCACTCCCCATCACTTCCCAACCCACCTCTCTGGCCTGCACTCCCAGTTCTCCTACACACACACACACACACACACACACACACACAATAAACAAACAAATAAATAAAATATTTAAAATAATGGAAAATTCATTCAGCATTGTCCTAGTTACCCTGCAAGGACACCTGACAACTAACAATGTGATTTTGTTGTCTTGACTGTACATCACAGAGAAAAACAGGAAAACAGCAAGTTACAAGTGTGAGAAATGCCTGGCCATAGGCAAAAATAAATGACAAATTGAAGGAGGGCAGAAAAGTGTTCTCATGATAAAATACATCCCCAACTGAGACTTCCCCAAATATTGCTGAGGTGAGCAAACAGCAAACTGTTATTTTTACCACAAAACCAGATTTACACAACTTACCACATTCCTCCCCCTCTTTGCTTTAGCTGTTCACCTGCACACCCATCAAAGTTTCAACTCACAAAAATTTTAGTGTAAAAAAAGTGTTTGATCTTGTATTGAAATTTATTAGAAAAAGAAAGCATGATTCACTAGACAGACAAATTTTCTGGGATAAGGTTAGACTTTAAAGTCAAAGTACCTTGCCAAGTAAATGTCCCATACAAAATGTCCCTAATCTATAGTTGCCTGATGATTTTTGATGTTTGCTTTATTATTGTCACTATTTTTGTTCTGATTCCTTATTTGGTTTCTCTACATTCTTCCTATAAGTGAGACCATTGACAGTTTTCTTTTTCTTTCTGGTTTATTTCACTGAACATATTGATTGTGATCAATCCCTTATCTTTAGTACTGTGTGCAAAAATTTTCTCCTAATCAATGGGGTGTCTCTTTTTATTTGCTAATGTTTCTTTTACTGTACAGAAGCTCTTTAATTTGATGTAATCCCAGCTGTTTATCTTTTCCTTCATTTTCTTTGCCTTAGGCGTTTGGCTCCTTGAGGATAAGGAGAGAATGTTTATCAATTTATCACCAGAGTCTAGGTCAGTGCTCTCCTACAATCAAGTGTCATAAACACAAGTTGAATTAGTAAATAAATGAGTGGATGGAAAGATAAGTGAGTGAATGAGTGAATGGGGGAGTTGGGAGCAGCTGATGATGAAAGCACTGAAAGCAAGACACAGACTCAGCCACCTAATTTTTACCATGTTGGGGTAGTGTGAGATACTCCTGTCATTCTACATCATAAACTTCCATAAAACTAGATGCCTGTGAAAATCCTGGTAGTATGAAAAGGCTTTCCATGCTTAGTGAGAAAAGTCATCATCATTTGCTAAGTCCATGACATTGTGACTGTTTTTGAGAAAGTTGATGGTGAATGGGACACATTCCTGACCAGGATCTCTCCAGTTTAACTGGACAAAGGAAGCAACAGTGGATGACAAAATAACAAACTGATTTGCTGTTAAAAGAAAAAAAAAATCGTTTTTTTCTGTGTCACATCTAAAGGAACATTTTGACATTCTTTTAACCTAGGGAAGAATTTGGAGAAGAGATCACTGTTCCTCAGGGCCTCCTCTGGTGACTGTAATGCTTTTCTCTGCCTGCAGAAAGGACCTAGAATTGAAGAGCTTAGTCCAGTTCTCCCTCTTCTATTGTTTTAGGTAAGTTCAGTAAGTTAGATTGGTTCCAGATTTTTATTAGCCTCAAAGTCCTATGCTATTTTGGCATGCTGTCTTTAACTAAAAAGAAGGTAAAAACAAAATAAAATACAAATCTGACTGAGATAAAAAAGGAAATCGGGCCCTCCCTGGTGGCGCAGCGGGTTAAAGCACAGCACTGAGAATCTAAAGCCGCTTCCGCATGAGTTCGATTCCCGCCTGCCCCGGAGATGACCACATGGCGTGGCAGACCTCTCCTGACCCGCCCGCTGCTCCCCTCAGCAGTGTACTTCGTCGATCTGCCTGTTCTGCTCCCCACTCTGTCTCTGGTGAATCCTCTCACCCTCCGCATCTCTGGCCTGTACCCCACTTCTGTGTGAATAAATAAATAAATCTTAAAAAAAAAATAAAATAAAAAAAAAATAAAGGAAATCACTGCATATCATCGGGTCTCATCTAAATCTTATTTTCTCTCTTGAAACACCATGGATGTTCACATGGAAATGCTTTCTGATGGTAACCTGGCTTCCTCTTCAAAGGTGTATCATGCTAAAACACTTAGAACCTTCCAGAGTTTGTAAAGGGGAGCTCAAGAATTTAAATATCATGGTGTATTTGCCTTTGAAAATTTCTCAGATTTTTGATATTCTTATAGTAAAATAGACAATTGTAATCCTCACTGCTTTAGGTTCTGTAAGAATTAAATGGAGGTGCAGATATGAAATTACTTGTGATAACAAATACCTTTGGGAAGGTTGAGTGCACATGTGCAGTGTTTCATGGAGAGCATGGCTCACAAGCTGCTAGGGAAATAGATCTGCCATAAAGAGAGTGGGAGTAAAAAAAAAAGCTATGTTGTTTGTGCTGGATGGGAAAATAGTGAAAGTAGTCAGAAGTATGAAGTTTATTCTAAAAGTGAATGAAGTAGGAGTAAGTGGAAAATTCAATGGTGAAAGTTTAATGGTATAATTAAGAGTAACTTGAAAAGTAGATTTAAGAAACAATTGCTCTATATTGCTATCAGACATCGGTCCTTTCACTCAGAAGTGCTCATATAAAAACTGTCGGCAGTGTAAACCAGAGAGCATAGTCTTGTAAGTGTAAAGGTGGGCTTGAGGTTGGATATGTCAGAGTTGACAAGAAGGTAAATAGTGGGTAAATAATGTCCTGAAAATTGAAGAGAATGGCTTAGTATTCTATGCAGAACTCAGCTCTGGGCCTGCCATTTTCCACTGGGAAGATGATGGAATGGCAATCCCAGGAGGGACAGTACAGCACAGAACAGTATGGACTGCAGAATAAAAGAAATGAAGGTTCTATCCCAGCCCCATCTCTTACCAACCGGTTGCTGTTAGGCAAATTGTGTGCCTTTCCCAGGGTCAATTTCTTCATTGAGGAAATGAATAATAATACCTGCTTTCGACTTTGCCCTCTATTTCTGTACTTATTTTGAGAATACACTGCAATAATGTTCAAAACTCCTGGAGGCCTGAGAGACATTTGCTCCAATGTGTTCACATTTTTTTTTTCCTTATAATTATATTTTGCTTCAGTCTATAAGTAAGTTCAGTCAGTAAGGAAGTCCACAGTTGTCTGTATGAGAGAGAGAGGTCATCCAAAGGGAGCATGTATACTATACTTATCACCTCTGCTTTCTTTTACTGGTCAAAGTATTTCAAAGAAATAGTATTCAAATAGAATATGTTGCCTTACTTGATACTTACTTCTCTCTATTTCTCTGGTCCATGGAAGTTGACATTTTACTTTTGATAGACAAACATAACCTATTTCTATTTTTCTAAAAACTTATTTATAGATTTATATGTAAGAGTTATAGATTTATATATGTTCATTTATAGATTTATATAAGAACTGGGGTCTAAGCCAGAGGGTTTTTTGTTTGTTTGTTTGTTTGTTTGTTTGGGGGGCTGGTGTGAGGAGATTCTCCAGAGACAGAGTGAACATGTGGATTGACTGAAATACATTGTTGAGGGAAGCAGCAGGTGAAACAAGAGAGAGCTGCTGTACCATGTGGGTCACCTCCCCAGCTGGGGATCAAACTCATAACACAGTGACTGATGATAGCTTGACAGCACTGAGACTTTTATCCCTGTGCCACTGAAAGCCCAGAACCTATTTCTGAGGTATGTATCTATCACTACAACTACCTTATTCATCATATATTTTGCCGAGATTTTAATGAATGGTGGAATAGAACAGCAAAGTACCCAGTAAGACAATGGAGAAATACCTTTTTAAAAACTCCTGTGGGGCCCTCCCTGGTGGCGCAGCGGGTTAAAGCACAGCACTAAGAAGCTTAAGCCACTTCCTCATGAGTTCGATTCTGCTTGCCCTGGAGGAGATCCAGCAAGGCAGACCTCTCCTGACCCGCCAGCTGTTCCCCTTAGCAGTGTACTTCATCGTCATCCTCCGCATCTCTGAATAAATAAATAAAAATCTTTGGGAAAAAAAAAAAAAACCTGGTATCATCAAAACGCCCCATTCCTCTGATCTGTACCCCCAGGTTGCCCACTGCCTCTACATCAGAGATCCCAACCCTCACATGTATTCACAGGTGGCTGTCACCAAACAGCATTTTCCTTTAGAAATGCAGTGTCAAGACCTCAAACAAATCTGGATATGACCCACAGACTGAAAGCATCCATAAGCTTTGTTGACAGCTCAGTATCCATACAAACCCTGCCTTGCCATCTCCAAACTTTGAAGCAACTTTGGATCCTATTTTAATTAAAATATCTGACATATTATTTAAGAGTTTCCATTAGAGGATGCTTTTTTTCTTCTTTTTAGAGATTTATAACCCACCAAAACTGAATTGCTTAGTAACAGAGGGGAGTTGACCTAATAGGAGAATTGAGTGATGTTTGCTCTCTCCCAGACCCTGAAGAGACACAGAGCAGGGGTTGAAACTTTGCAAAGGAGATTTAGGTTTTGTTTAGTTTGGTGGTGTTGTTGTTGTTGTTTGGTTTTTACTTTTTGCATTTTCTGTTTCTATTTTTTATTTTTTTGCTGTGAAAGTAAATTGCTTTGTGAAAGTATTAGAAGTGGCCCTTTGACAGCCAGATGGGACTGAAGTAAAATTTCCATTTTAGTCAAACTGGCTTCACACACGATGCAATTTTCTTTATCCCTCAGTTTAAATTCAAGGCTCCTATAGTGATATCACACTCAATCAAAGCCGACAGGTTATTTCTATTAAAGTTTGGGGTTGAATGGAGACTAACTAGAATGGTGCTTCTATTGCTAATATTTCATTCCAGGGAAAGAATGCAATACCTTGGATGAAGTTAAGAAGATAAAATTCCAAGTGTTGCTGAAATTGAAAAACAGCTTGTTAGGGTAATTCAGTGTATTTAATAAAATCACCACTTATTTTTGTGCCCCCAGAATTATAGAGCTCCCTAATTCTATTGTTGTTCCTGCCTGCTTGTGCCTTCCTGAGGGTTTTAATTATTTCTCTCTCAGAGGTCTGGCCTGTTGGCCACCAGGGTGAGAGCACAGCAGTGACAGAGGTTGCTGACCTGCCAATTCCTGGTTATTGTGCAAAATGAAAAACCATTTTATTGGATAATCTCTGGAGGGGAGGGGGAAAATACACAGTTCTGCTTTCCACAGACTTCAATTACCCTTTCAAACCTGTTCTGTTTGGTCCAAATGTAATAAAAACTAATTCCCTACAATCATGTTGGCTTCTGTAGGAGCCAAGGCAGCTGCTAGGTGGGTGTTATGAATTCAGAGGAAGATAAAATAATAGTTAATTAGGCACACATCTCTGTGTGTAACTGCCGACATTCCTTTTAGAAGAGACAAATAAAACTCAACTAAATGTTAAGTCCTTTTAAAGCAAGCATTTATATGTCAGAGCTACAGAAGTGTCTACAGAAGACACTTCTGTAGCTCTGTAGACTTTAAAAACAAATCAGAACTCCCCCCCAAAAAGTATATTTGCCAATATAAGCAAAATGGGGCCATCATTCTTTTATGCCTTCATCAATATTGAGTGAGCGTCTTTAGGCACATAACATCTGTATAAATAGCATCATGCTCAGCACTGTGGCCAACATAAATGTTGGGAGATACAAATACTGAATTTGGACTGAACCTCCACAGTTCAAATATTAAAAAGTATGGATGTGGCAGGGTACGGGTAGTGTTTCAAAGCCCAAGAATATATAGCTCAAGAATAAACCTGGCTGTATATCACACATCATGGGACCTGGGTTCTTGATCTGGTTCTCTCCCAATATAACTTCATGATGTAAGGCAACACTTTTTTTTCAAATATTTATTTATACATATAAGAACTGAGGTACAGGCTAGAGATGCAGGGGTGGGGTAACAGGATTCACCAGAAACAGAATAGGGAACAGAACACAAAGTCTACTGATATACACTGATGAATGAGGCAGGAGAGGTCTGCTGCACCATGTGGGTCACCTCCCTGCCCCGGGGTCAAACACTGCAGATAACTTCTTAGTGCTGCACTTAACTTTATAGTGCTGAACTTTAATCCCTTGTGCCATCAAGGAGACCCTATGAGGCAACATTTATAACCTTTTCAGACAGTTTTTCCTCCAATAAAAGAAATGTGAGAGTTACCTAGAGTGATCAAATTTTATAAGGAACTCTTTTTGGGAAATTTATATGTTCTCAGCAGAGATAAGTACCTTGAACAGTGTAAAGAAAGTCTCACTGAAAGAAAAGGGAGACAGTCAAGGAACTTAAGCAATAAAGGGAGGGTCTGCCAAACACACACACTTCTTAGTCTCTCATCAGTGTGTTGACTGCCCCCACCTGCCTCCTATGACAAGGACCTTCTGCACACCCATGTTCACATGACAAGAATGCAAGAAAAGTCTCTACACCCCCATCCCTCCAACCCAGAAATCCTTAGGGCTATATTCAACAAAACACAAAAGTCCTTTCTGAGGGAAAGGTCATTTGTCCCACAGGAAGAAAATCTAAAAGTAAGTGAAAACAGAAGTTGCCAGAAGGCAAGTATGAGGAATGTTCTTCCTGAGCATCTAGAGCACCAACTCAATCACCCCCAAAGGGACCATGAGCTCCCACCACAGTCCATTGGTTGCTAGTGCCAGGGTACAGGAATGGGCCAGGAGGCAATGGCTTCAGTCCTCAACACCTTATTTCCTACAGAAAAATTAAACAAATTAACACCAAAATAAATGGAGAGTGGTGACCTAGGCAAAAGTCTCAGTAGAGTATTAACATGTTCCTAGAAAAAAATAAATATTTTGCTTCAGTATATCCTTCCTAATAGTGTAATACTGGGTGTCTCTGTGGCCGCCTAGTGTTTAAGTTTCAGTGCCACCACAGTGGTTGTCTGAATTCAATCCCTGACCAGGGAGTTAAACCTGGATATGGAGCAGCAGACCCCCCTGTCTCGTGGGCTGCTCCCCTCAGCCATGTATGTCTGTCAATACACATGTTCTGCTCACCAGTCTGTCTCTGGAGTACCCGCTCACCCCAGCCTCCCACCTCTAGCCTAGACCCCAGTTCTTCAATACAAAAATAAATAAATAATTTATAATACATATTGCAATAATGATAAAAATATTTGGATTTGTTGAATCCTTCATATTATATTCATGGTTAAGCACTTCATGTTAATGATTTTATTTAACCTTTTAATCAATACCTCAAGATACATATAATAACTGACCTCCTAAAAGTAGATGAGGAAACTGAGTTGAGTAATGGCTGTAGAAAGTCATGAATTAAAATTAGGATGCGGTAGACAGCGAATCTGAGCAGGTCTTTTCAAAACCTAACTGGATATTTTTAACAACTGTTTTTATTTTTCTGCTTTTCATTGAGATGATTTAGCATTATTTATGTTCTCTGTTCCCTTTATTGATATAGAAAGTTGCATATTTCATTCCTCATAGAGATTGTACCATTTTTTTATCCACTAAGAATGTATGTACGAGAGTTCCAGTTGCTCTATACTCTTGTTAGCATTTAGGATTGTCACACTTGTTAGGTTGGATTTTTTTTTTTTTAAGTTTTATTTAGGCATACAGAACTGGGGTACAGGCCAGCGGTGCAGGGGCAGTGAGAGGATTCACCAGAGGCAGAGTGGGGAGCAGAACAAGCCGACTGACGAAGTACTCTGCTGAGGGTAGCAGCAGGCGGGTCAGGAGAGGTCTGCCACACCATGTGGTCACCTATGGGGCAGGCGGGGTTCTAACACATGCGAAAGTGGCTTTACATTCTTAGTGCTGTGCTGTAAACTGCTGTGCCACCAGGGAGGGCCTGTTACTTGATTTTTTTAGCCTTTTTAAAAAAATATTTATTTATTTATGAATACAGAGTTGGGGTGCAGGCCAGAAGTGCAGAGGCAGTGAGAGGATTCACCAGAGACTGAGTGGGGTGAAGAACAAGCCGATTGATGGAGTACACTGCTGAGGGGAGCAGCAGGTGGGTCAGGAGAGGTCTGCTGCGCCATGTGGATCACATCCCTGGCAGGATGGCATGGAACTTATGCTGAAGTAGCTTTAGCTTCTTAGTGGTGCACTTTAACTGGCTGCACAACCAGGGAGGTTATTGTACAGTGTGTGAAGTCATGTAATTTGCATCTTCTTGATGACTAATCATAGGAGTAAATTTATGTACATCTTGGCATCCATATACTTTCCTTTGGTGGTAAATATTCAAGTCTTTTGGTGGTGTTTTAAATTAACTATATGTCTCATTTTTTGTTAATCTGGTGAAAGACATTCTTTGATTTGTGTAGCTGAATCAGGCTCACAGTCTCTAGAATGCAACCTATTTGATCATGGTGGATGATTCTCTTAATATATTGCTATAGTCTGTATTTTGTTAAAGATTTTTGCATCCATTTTTATCAGACATGAAAATGTGTGCCAACATCCTTTTTGCATGTACTGCTTTTGGTTTTGAGGTCAGGATGATGCTGACTTCTTAGACTGTGTTATAGTGCTTCCTGCCCTCTGAATTTTTGGAAGGATTTGAGTAGGATGGTAATTATGTTCTCTTTGATGATTTGTTAGAAGCCATTTGAATTTTGTTCTTAGGGAGGATTTTTATTACTTTTTCAATTTCTACATGTATGACTGGGTTATTTAAGTGTTCTATTTCCACTTGGTTCAGTGTTGGAAGGTTGTGTGATTCTAAGTTTTGTCCATTTATTAAAATCTCTATAGTCTGTTTGCATAGAAATGTC
Organism: Condylura cristata; assembly: GCF_000260355.1. Taxonomy (NCBI): domain Eukaryota; kingdom Metazoa; phylum Chordata; class Mammalia; order Eulipotyphla; family Talpidae; genus Condylura; species Condylura cristata. The sequence goes on from NW_004567103.1 coordinate 86,239,633, forward strand.
CATTGTCACTTCTTATGATTCTTTTACCGGAATTGATTATATATTTCCCTCCTTCCTTTCTAATTCTATTCTACTTTTTTTTTTTTTTCAGTAAGCCTAGATAAGAGCTTGTGAATTTTATTTATTTTTTTCAGTGAACCAGCTCTTGGTTTCATTGATCTTTTGAACTGTCTAATTTTTTTTAACTGTCTTGTATTTATCTATGTATACAAGAACTGGGATGCAGGCCAGAAGTACAGGGGGTGAGATAATTCACCAGAGACAGAGTGGGGAGCAGAACAGGCAGATTGACTGAAATACACTCTAAGGGGAGCAGCAGGTGGGTCAGGAGAGGTCTGTAGTGCCATGTGGTCAGCTCCCTTCCTGGGAATCAAATTCATACTACAGTGTCTGTGAATAGCTCCATAATGGTGCACTTTAACATATTGGCCACCAGGGAAGTCCCTCTTTTTGTTTTGTTTTAATTCTTTTACCTCTTTTTTTCTTTCTTCTACTGATTTTTATATTTGCTTGTCTTCTTTTTCTAGTTCTAATAGCTAATAGCTATACAGTTATACAAGAGAGTTATATAAAGAGCTATATCAAGGAACTGTAGAGTTCTCTCTCTCTCCCTCTTTTTTTTTTTTCTGTTTTTAATGTGATGAACTTCCCTGTGTCCTCAAGATGCTTTAAGATCATCCTATAGAAAGTGGTGTCTTGTCTATCTGATTCCGTAGTGTCCCGATTCGTTTGAATTTCTCCTTTGATTTCTTCATTGGACCAGGAGTTGTTCAGAAGTTTTTGTTTTCTCTTTATATGTTTTGATTTATTATTTAGTTAATTTCTATTTTTTTAATTATAATCTGAAAAGCTATTTAATATACTTTGTATTTTTATGTTTTCTGATATATATTTTATGTTCCAACTCATTATCTACTCTTGAGAATATTCCATTGTACATCTGAAAATAATGTTAGTTCATTCCTTCGAGGAAGGAAAGCTCTATAAGTAATTACTAAGTTCATCTGGTCCAACACCACATTTAAGGTCTTTATTTCCTTGTTAATTTTCTGTCTGGATTATCTATCACTTCATGCCAGTGGTGTATGATGTCTCCACAATAATTGTGTTTTTATCAATATGTTATTTTGGGTCTGTTAATGGCTATTTTATATAACAGGGTGCTCCTTTGTTAGATGTATAAATATTAATGACAGTCATTTCTTCTTGATGAATCGCTTCCTTGATCATTATATAGTGTCCGTCTTTGCCCATGATGATCTTTTTTTTTTTTCCCCTGGCGGAAAGTCTAGTTTATCGGTTATGATGATAACAGCTCCATTTTTCTCTCTCAGTTATTGGCTTGAATCACCTTGCTCCAACTTTCAATATATGTCTGTTTTGCCTACTGATTAATGAGCACTTATTATAAACAAAATATAGATGGCTGAAACTTTACAACCCAATTTCTCATTCTGCGCCTTTTAGTTGGGGAGATTAGGCACTTTATATATATATATATATATCATTTTCCCCCTATTTGTTCTTTCTGTTGTTTCATTTGGATGGCATGTTCCAGAGATGCTCTAATTTCTTCTTCTATGTTATTCATTCTAGATTTTTGGTGAGTGGTTATAACAACCTTGATACACTTTTAAAATTTCTTTAGTAGTTAGTAACGCCTGGTCAATATTTATTATGCAGGTGTTCTCCTTTCCTTTCTCACCTGTAGCATTTTTTTGTCTGTAATGTTCTTATTCATGAATATGATCTCAATTATCACTTTGATCAGAGTTTTGCATTTCATGTCTTTTTCTTTTCTCATGGGGCTCCTTTCACCATTTCTTGTACAGAAGGTCTAGAACTGTTTTCTGGGAAAGTCTATTTCACCATTATATTTGAATGATAATTTTGAAAGATAGTATATTCCTGACTGGGATTTTCAGACTTTTAGGATTGTGAACACTTATTCCACTCTTCTCTTGCCTGGAGGGTGACTACCATAAAATCCAATGAAAATCACATGCTTTATTTTCTTTCCCTGGCCACCTGTAACATTGTTTCTTTATCTTTTACTTTTGATAATTTAACAATGATATGTCTTGGTGTAGCTCATTTTGAATTTAGAAATGTGTGTTCTGTCTCTGTCCTAAACATTCATTTCTGTTTAATTTCTTTCATTTAGGAAATGCTAAGCTATTACTTATTTGGATAGGGTTTCTTTTTCCTTCTTGCTCTCTTCTGTAATATTCATGTTTCCATTTTCTCTTGAGTCTGATATTTCTCATAAAACATCTTTATTTTTCCAAATTTGTTCTCTCTCTTTCTCCAGTTGGGAAATCTTGTTTCAAAATTTTCTATTCTGACGGTTCAGTTCTATTTGAAATATTTTCCATCATTTTTTTCCTCAGAAAATATATACAAAATAACTATGGAATAAACATTTAACATCATATGTACTAAGGCAATTAAAATTAGAGTAATATGTCACTACAATAAGATATTTCTATTTTGATTTAGATTGAAGAAAATGTGAAACACTAAATCTATCACCAATGACCGAGAGAATGTGGCACCCTCGGAACTCCCATACCTTGCTGAGGGAATGCCTAATGATACCCACACTTTGGAACATATTCACTGTTCATTTGTTGGCTTGAACAAAACTAAACATACTCTGACTACATAATCCAGCAATCATGCTCCCTTGTGTTTACCCAAAGGAGCTGAAAAACTATGCTTGCTCAAAAACCTGTACATAGATATATATAGAAGATTTATTCACAATTGTTAAAGCCTGGAAGCAGTAAAGATGTCCTTCAGGGGAGGAGTGCTGATACATCTTGACAATGTGGTATTATTCAGTGTTAAAAAGAAATGAGCTATTAAGTCATTAAAAAGGGCATGGAGGGACCCTAAATGAACGTTATTAAGTAAAAGAAAATATATGAAAAGGCTATATACTGTATGACTTCAACTGTAGGGCATTCTGATAAATTAAAAGAAAAAAAAATAGTGGTTCTGGGAGGAAAGGGATGATGAATATATAGAGTACACAGGGTTTTTTAAAATTATTAAACATACTATAATTTTTTTTTAATTTATTAATTCATTCATATAGAACTGGGGTGCAGGCCAGAGGTGCAGGGGTGGTGGGAGGATTCACCACAGAGCAGGGAGCAGAACAGGCAGATGAGTGAAGTACACTGCTGAGGGGAGCAGTGGGCCAGCCAAGAGAGGTCTGCCACGCCATGTTGGTCACATCCTGGGCTGGGGATTGAACTCACACTGAAGTGACAGCACCTCGCTAGCAGTGCTGCATCCTAACCTGTTGTGACACTAAGGAGGGCCGATTTTTAGAGAATTGAAAATGTGCTGTATGCTATCATAAGGATACATATTATAATTTTGTACTATCTCATGGAACATACAAAAATAGGAATTAATGGAATTAACCACAATGTAAATTGTAGGCACTCTGGGTAATTATAATTTGGTAATGTGGGCTCATTTAATTGTAACGATTGTACCACTATGGAGAATGTTCATAATAGGGCAGGCTCTGTGTGGGGGGAGGTGGAGAGGAACAAGGAGTATATGAGAAATGTCTGTACCTTCCTCTCAATTTTGTTATGAAACAAACTGCTGAAACAACGTGTTTTAAAACCGATTAATTACAATACAATGTTTTCAGTTATTTCATCTACTAATTCACTCTTTTATGTATTTTTTTCTAATGATTGAAACTTATCTAATTTTAAATCACAATTAATTGCATCTTTGAATGTCTAATAAGGTTTATGGATGCTAAACGTCATGTTGTAATATTGTTGAGTATTTGGATTAGTCAAATATGTTTGAAGAGTACTGAAAGTTTGTTTAAACATGGTAGGGAGCTATTTGTGAATTAAGTCCATCCGTTTTATACTTGTGTTTATTCTTTGTAAAGGAGAAGCTGAGTAGACTTTATTCTAGTACAATTAGTCATAAGGCTGATTAGTGACGTTTTTAAATTGTTATTGATTGCTCAATGTCTTCAGTACAGTTTATCTTGTCTAGTCAAACAGAACACAAACATCTTCCAACCCTATATGAACTCTGGGAATTGTTAGTTTTGTAACTCTTCTTTCGAAGTGTTTTAATTTTGTTGGAACTCATGCATATTCCATGCAAATTAGAATCTAATTAATCACTCAAGAACATCACCTGTGAAAATTTCTGAAAGCTTTTCTGCATATACCTATCCTCTTTCATTCCTGGATTGTGTTATCTATTCATTTCATTCATTAATGTTCTTCTTATTTACTCCCTGGGTTGTGGTCCAGAAAAATGCCTTCAATATTGAATTCAAGAATTCTGAAGGCTCCCTCAGTGCCTTTTCTGCTCTCTGAGATCATAGACATGTGTCATTGGACAATTTGCATTTTTTTGCTTTTGTTTTTTTTCCTGGCAAGGAGTAAATCTCATCCTAGTTACTGCTTCGTGAGTTAAAACAGACTATATAATCCTTCCTGGAGATGCAGCAGGTTAAAGCACAGCACTGCAAGCAAACTGCAGCTGCTTCAGTGCAAGTTCAATCCCCTGCCCAAGAGGTGACCCATATAGCATGGCAGACCTCTCCTGTTTCAACTGCTGCCAACCTCAGCAGTGTACTTAGTCCATCTGTCTGTTCTGTTCCACAACCTGTCTCTGGTGAATCCTCTCACTGCCCCTGTACCTCTGGCCTGTACCCCAGTTCTGTATGCATAAATAAATCTTTTAAAAAATACTATATGGAATTTATGATAATAAATGTAATTAACACATAAATACATTAATGAAAATTTGTTATATTTCATGGCAGTGGTTTGGGTAATATTTATATTGGGGAGCTATTTCATAAACCTAAAATTGAAACCAAAGTATTGGAATAGAAACAATTATAATTAAGTGATGGGCACAACAAATAAGTTTCTGGGTGCTAATGAATAGTTAGAAGAAAGGAAAGAGCATAACAACATTTTTTGAGTTAATTATAGTTTTGTTTTCTCAAAAGAAGACTCATCAAAAGGTAGAGGAACAGCAGTTTGCAGGGAAGAAGAACTTCCTTATTATAAGTAATTAAGTCAGTAGTTACCTGTGTTCCCCATTTCAGATTACAAAAATGTTTGTACTTTGGAGAGCTCATTTTCAGCTTTTATGGATGTTGTCAAATGACATAAGAAAAAATTTAATACACTGATGCTTTCTCTTTTATGACTTCTACTTCCAGTCTCTTCTCTTTAAGGAAGTGTGTGCTAATGCTGGCTAGCTACTGCATTGTCTCTCATTCTTTCTGAGTGCATGATACAACAAAATCCCTAGACTCATGTGAAGTCAGGTAACCATACCTGTCTTTTAAGGCCTGTATAAAAACTTTCCTTCAGCCCTCCCTGGTGGCACAGCGGGTTAAAGCGCTGCACTGAGAAGCTTAAGCCACTTCCACATGAGTTCGATCCCCGCCTGCCCCGGAGGAGTCCACATGGCGAGGCAGACCTCTCCTGGCCCGCCTGCTGCTCCCCTCAGCAGTGTACTTCTTCGCTATGCCTGTTCTTCTCCCCACTCTGTCTCTGGTGAATTCTCCCACCCTCCGCATCTCTGGCCTGTACCCTA
>NW_004567103.1:86245342-86287243 GCF_000260355.1 Condylura cristata
AAAAAAAAAAAGCAAAACTTTCCTTCAGTTGTACTCTTTCCCTACCTGCTGGCATCTCTGAAAGACCAGAGTAGTCTTGAAATGACAGAGTTTCTATGAATCTAGTCCTCTCTCCCTAAAACCTCTATTTGGACTTTATGTAAAAGAGAAAGAGTCATGTAATGACTTATCACTGAGATTTGGGGATCATTTTTTTCACATCAGTAAGTGTAATATTCATTAATAAAGGGATATACTGTGTGTAGAGTAATAAGCTAGATCATGTTGAAAGACCAAGAATAGAAGTCTTTGAAAATGGATGCAGTGAACAGTATCCTGGTGAGAGAGTGTCTTCTACTATTTTCCCAGGTAGCCTTCCTGATTTTTCTGAATCTATCTGAACCATAAGGAGGAAGACTGGCTCAGGCAAAGAAGATTTGTTTAAATCCTGGGATAGAGTTTTCAATCCTTATTCACTGCACAGTAGATGCTGAAACTGGATCAAAAGCCAAGCTAGAATAAAAAGTGTAGTTTTGTAGTTGGAGGAAAAAATTTTAAGAACAAGAGAAAAGAGTAAATGTTAGGGAGGGACATTAAGTAGTTTCCTTGGAAAAAGAAGGCTTCACTGTCTTAGGTTTTTCTTTATGCATCATTGGGGTTTGCATGGTGTTTGTTTCTTCACCCCATTTTAGAAAGAAGACACACAGACCATATTTCTTGATGTTCATAGTCTGAACACTTTCTCCATTCTTCTGAAAATAACATTTGAGATCAAGTATTCATTATATTCCCATGTAAGAAAATTGATCATCCAGTCCTAGTCAGTCAGTATCACCCAAGGAAGCCAGTAAAGACAAATTCAGAACTGGTTGTTGTGGGCTGGGCCATCACATCAATTTCTCCTTGTACTGGAATTTGCTCAATTTCATTGTCTCCCTAATACAACCATCTATCTTGGTTCATTGACTGGTCTGGATTTACACAGGTTATTTGAAAGATAAAGGTCAGATGCACACCAGTCTGCTAGAACCACATTTGTTAACCACAGCCCCCTCACCCCCCACTCACACCTGCCTCAATGACTTTCAACATCATCAGTGCCATCTGGAGCAAGAGAGTAGTAAATTAAATGTGGCAAAACATGAAATGGGAGCCAAGAATAAAGTTACCAATAAATGATAGATGATGCCAAGTTCATCCTTATTAGCCTTTGGAAAACCACATTGCTCTGCCAAGCCGGTATCTGAATCTTCCATCCAGAGCACCTCAATGTTTCAATTGCTGTGGATCCTAATCAGAGGGCAACAAAGAGGCAATTAGATGTGGCCTGGTGATGAAGATGAAGGCCTTCCTCAAGGGGACTTGCTACTGGCTGAGATTTCAGCCTATAAGGTTTTGAAAATTCTTTCTTCACTCTGCCTTGATTTTTGTTAATTTTATACAACCGGCTTTCAACTTTGATTTTATTTTATTTAAGACTCACATATATGCTTTCATAAAGCAATTCAGCCTCAAGGAAAAAAAAAAGTAGCAGAAGTAGCTCCAGTGCGAAGAAGGGACTGACTTGTTTTCTGCTTGTTTCATTGAACCATAACTTTGATGCTGCCTTTTGGGGACAGGTTTTGTCTTGGAGCATCAAGAGCTAGGACCAGGATACATCACAAGATGTAGAATTTGTGAGATACAGTTGGCATTCCCCAATTCCTATTAGAATGACTGGGCTGTAGTTGGTTCCTTTTTCTCAATTAGTAGTGTAGGAAGTGACAAGCTAATCCAGGTACAGAGTGAATATGTGTAGAGGGTCAGGGTTCTCACTCACATCATAAAGTCTTAAAGGTTAGAGAACCAGGACAGTTAACATGGGGATTCAAAAGCAACTTGATTAAGGTATGTAGTAAGGATGATTCTTAAGCAAAATGGAGCATGCCTCACTGGCAAGATAATAATGGATATCAAACCTATAAGGGAAGGAAAACCTGGAAATGGAATTTTTATATAAAAGACAAAATTAGGCCCTCCCTGGTGGCTCAGCGGGTTAAATCACAGCACTGAGACTCTAAAGCCGCTTCCACATGAGTTCAATTCCCGCCTGCCCCGGAGGTGACCACATGGTGTGGCAGGCCTCTCCTGACCCGCCTGCTGCTCCCCTCAGCAGTGTACTTTGTGGATCTGCCTGTTCTGCTCCCCACTCTGTCTCTGGTGAAGCCTCTCGCCGCCCCTTAGCCTCTGGCCTGTACCCCAGTTCTGTATGCACAAATAAATAAATCTTTAAAATAAATAAATAAATCAATAGATAAATAAACAAACAAGCAAACAAACAAACAAACAAACAAATAAATAAATAAATAAATAAAAAAAAAATAAATAAATAAATAAATAAAAGACAAAACCCTAAGTTCAGAACTGTCGTACACCTTCTTCCTGCCTCCAGCCCTGCAACCCAATGCTGTATATGTACATCCTTAAAATTAGGACTTTTCCCACTACTTAGAAGTTACAAGTAAGAAAGGTGGGAACCTTGAAACCTCCAAGTCCTAAGCATAACACAAGTCCATTACCCCAGTTTGTGAAACAGAGGAGGTGTACAAGGGGAGTGTGAAGATTGATGGACTAGCACACAGCTAGCTTTGAATGCATAGTAAGATTCCTGTATAAGTCTTGGAAATTATTTTTTACTCACTGCACATTGTTACTTGATTTTTTTTTTTTTTTTTTGTACATACAGAACTGAGGTACAGGCCAGAAATGCAGGGGCGGTGAGTGGATTCTCAGAGACAGAGTGGGGAGCAGAACAAGCCGTCCGACAATGTGCCCTGCTGAAGGGACCAGCGGGTGTGTCAGGAGAGATCTGCCCCGCCATGTGGGTCACCTCTGGGGCAGGCGGGATCGAACTCATGCAGAAGTGGCTTGAGACTCTTAGTGCTGTGCTTTAACCCACTGCACCACCAGGGAGGGCCTGTTATTTGATTTTTTTAGCCTTTTTTTAAAAATATTTATTTATTTATGCATACAGAGCTGGGGTGCAGGCCAGAGGTGCAAGGGCAGTGAGAGGATTCATCAGCGACAGAGTAGGGAGCAGAACAGGCAGATGGACAAAGTTGCCGAGGGGAGCAACGGGCGGGTCAGGAGAGGTCTCTGCCATGCCATGTGGGTCATCTCCAGGGCAGGCAGGAATCGAACTCATGCTGAAGTGCCTTTAGCTTCTTAGTGTTGTGCTTTAACTCACTGTACCACCAGGGAGGGCCCTGGTTTTTTTAGCCTTTTTTTTTTCCTTTTCCTGTTTTTTTTTTTTCCCTTTTCCTGTTTTTTTTCTTTGTTATTATATTTTATTTTAATCTTTAAATAACCCAAATATTGGATCACCAAGAAAAGAACAGAACATTTAATACCTTTCCCAGGGATGAGCAGGACAATCTAAATGAACATTTGAGAAATGAACTTGGAAAAGAGTTCAAGGAGATTTATATTATTTAAAATGAAAATGACTTTAAAATATTTAAATATGCTATACCTTGCAGATAAATAATTTAGGAGTATCAGTTCCTATTGAGTGAGGCTGCATAGTTAATTAGTGAAGAAAATTTAGAAACATATTTATGTTTCAGTCTGTTGATTTACCATCCAACTGTTTGCCATTAGCACCAAGGAGTTTTTGATGATTATATAGCTTTAATAGTTTAATTCATGGTATGCATATACTGTTCAACTTATACTCATAATGAAATATTGTATAAATATAAGAACGGTAAGGAACACATGTTTGAATACAGACCACATAAATGAAGACCATATCAATAAGAGTAATCAACCAGATTAGCCTTCCTCCACCTTCTTTTATGTGTGGGAATAGGTAGACCATTATTACAGTTAGAAAGGAAGTTTGCAAAATGGATTTAGAAAAGAGGGGAAAAATTTCCCTCCTCTGCAACTCAGTTTTGTTTCTTATTACAGAGGAGCTCTGCCTCCAGAATCACCTCTTTCTATTTCCAAGCCAGACCTCATTTCTTTTATGACCCAACTTAACTTATGCCTACATTATGTCCAGTCCTCCAATTCCATTCAAATTTCATCTCAACCTTTAACTCCCTTACATGTTAAATTTTGTGTTTTCCCCCTGCTCTCTCATTTATTAGAGTAAAAAGTCCAATTTCTGGATGTAAATTCTTCCAGGAGAACGTGGAGGGCTCTTTATATATTTATTTCCTTTATTCTAAGCCAATGAATTATCTTGAAGAAGCCACATTGAACCTTGCAGTGAAAAAGTATCATCTGATGCTCATGTAAATCAAGGATAAAATTATGAAGCAGACACATCTGAGTCTTTCATTCCTTCTCTTGATATCAAGCTATTTAATTTGCCTCCACATTTCTGTATTCTCTTTTAGAAACAATGGTTGTTCTCAGAATCAGAGATTATGTATGTAGAAGGTTGGCTGCATTCTTTCCAAAGATGAAAAAAGTATAGATATCTCACTCTTCATTGATGCAGAGCACTGTATATTTCACATTTTATCCTAACCCTTCTTGTTTGCTCAGACACCCACCTCCCAGCTCATCCTTTACAATATAATCACATTAATCCATAATATATGCCACTGTTTTTTTCTTTTTGTATATCTAATACATATCCAAATTTCATTTTATTCTGGAAATGGACCCCTATATCGGCCTTTTTTAATATCAAGTCTCCCAGTTGTGCTCAGTCCTCTTACCCACCCACCACGGAAGCCCTTCTGCCCGAATGACCCTTGGGCAGCACTCCTGATGAAATCCCATTGCAGCTGGGACCCAAGTCCCTTAGCACCCTTAAATTACTTCTGTGATCACAACACTTTTCTCCTAATTTCTTTATATAGTTAACAAAGTACAGGAATTGGGCCCTCCCTGGTGGCCAGCGGGTTAAAGCACAGCACTGAGAATCTAAAGCCGTTTCCACATGAGTTCGATTCCCGCCTGCCCGGGAGGTGACCACATGGTGTGGCAGATCTCTCCTGACCCACCCGCTGCTCCCCTCAGCAGTATACTTCGTCGATCTGCCTGTTCTGCTCCTCACTCTGTCTCTGGTGAATCCTCTCACCCTCTGCATCTCTGGCATGTACCCCAGTTAGGTATGCACAAATAAATAAATCTTAAAAAAAAAAAGTACAGGAATTAAGGTAGGTAGAAATATGTGAGCTAAAACATTGATTTGCATCTAGGAACTCACAAACACATTTGTTTTTGTAACTTTCCCATCTCCTTTCGTCTCCTATAATCTATTGGAAATCAATACTAGGACACCTTTGGACTCAGTGGGTTGCCTGTTATTTTTGTCTATGGCTCATTTTTATAATTATGTTTGGACTTCTGCTGGTAGGATTTTAATTAGGTTGTATACCATGGCTGGTAGATCAATCCATGTGGTTCCCAAGAAGTGAGAAGTCTTCAGCAAGGATAGTGCATAAAGCTGGCAGGACTGTTCATGTTCTGTGTCCAGAAATGATAATTAAAAAATTGATTCTGTAATATTTCAAACACTTCCAAGTCTCCCAGCCTTTCAACTTATCCAGATAGTTCTCTTTCTGAAATATTCAGAACCTTGAGAACTAGAATTTAGCTCAAATATGAGTCTCTAAAGATCTACAAGGGATTCAGGTGTAACTATACAGTTTAGCACTTGGATTTTTTTTTTAAAGATTTATTTATTTGTGCATACAGAACTGGGGTACAGACCAGAGGCTCAGGGGCAGTGAGAGGCTTCACCAGAGACAGAGTGGGGAACAGAACAGGGAGATCAATGAAGTACACTGCTGAGGGGAGCAGCGGGCGGGTCAGGAGAGGTCTGCCACACCATGTGGTCACCTCCGGGGCAGGCGGGAATCGAACTCATGTGGAAGCGGCTTTAGATTCTCAGTGCTGTGCTTTAACCTGCTGCGCCACCAGGGAGGGCCAGCACTTGGATTTTATCAGAGTTCTTTGGGTCTCTATTTTTCTTAGGTGCTCTTTCAATAGACTTGAGTGTTAACATCCCTAGACCCGTTAAAAAGAGTAAATGAGAGGAGTTAGCAATCTTAGAAATTTGTGCAATAACACCAAGAAAGGAAAGTAAGGAGACAAAATAACTAAAATTAAAGTACAGGGATGTAAAATGTATATCAGTAACATTGATTTTATTTAGAAGTTTTTCCAGAACTGTCATTCTCTTCAACTCTCATTATTGTTCTCTTTGAGATTGTAACTACCTCCTACTGGTTATCTTGATCTTCTTTCATGCCAGTTGATTCTTAGAAGCATGAGAGTCATCCTCCAGTAAAAGCAATCTTAAGCTCTATGAACATACATGCTTCTGCTGCATTACTCTGTCTGCAGGACTCTGTTTTAAAATATACACATAATTTTGCTTTATTCAGGTATAGTGATGTCAATGGTTCAGAATATGACTGTTTAAAATGTAATTTCCAAAGAGAAGGGGAAAGCAGGATTTCCCAGGGAAGCCAAAATGTTGGCCACGAGACAGAGGGATAGGAAGAAAACATGAGCAGGAGTTGTTATTGTAGCTCTTATAGAAAGCAACATCTGAGGCAGATCAGCAGTGAGCAGGCTTAGAATTGGGTGATTCAATAATTTCAGAAGGTTCTGGGCTAGAAAGATGTTTGTTGTTGCTCAATACCTAGTCCTGGAGTGATTTCCAGGGAGAGGGGTGCATAATGTCCTGGGCTGCAGGAGTCTGATAAATGGAGGCAAGTGGGACTCAAGATTGCTTAGCTACAAGTCAAAGGCATGCTCACAAGTGAGCAGATTATTCTCTACAGGAATTATCTATCTGTGGGAGAGATGGTTTCCCTCAGGTCATCAAGATTCCAAAATGTCAAAGCTTCAAAATACAGAAACACGAAGTGGTTTGCTATTGTAGGCAAGACAGACACAAATGCCATCCTCCTTCACTAGGATGGGAGACCATTTACACTGCTTTGCATCTCCAGGCCTCCCCTGCACCTCTCCACAACACAATTTTCTACCTGCTGCAGGTCACCCGGTTTTTCTCACTCCTGTGCTTTTTTGCACATTGTGCATGTGTTTAGGAGACTTCCTCATCAACTTTACCTGGAGATTTACCTAGACCCTTCAGAAAATCTGCTCAAATTCTGTGTGCATGATCTTTCTTGTCATTTCCCACTCTACTTGGTTTATATCTGAAATGTATTTGGCACTTATTAAAGTTTAATAAGTTAATTTATCTATTAACATGTGTCTCCACCACCAAAATAGCTGTTGCCTAAGTAGGGATGATATACATGTTCCTCTCCCCTTTCTGACCAGCACACCTATCAGACAACACATACCTGGCTGAATACGCAGCACACATGTCGAGGCAGGCAGTCACACTGACTTAAGTCACTTCCAAATGTGTCATCATGTTAAGACAAAGCTGCTTGGTAAAGTCAAAAATCATTCTTAATCTGAGGAATTTGAATGTTTATATTCTGGCAAGCTGATTTGCAAGGATAAAACCTTAGCCCCTTCCCCACCCTAATCTCACAGTTCAACTAAAATATGTGGGTCTGGTTTAAAGGAAAGAAGCAGAGAAATTTATTCTAGGTGCATGTTGAATCAGTTGGAACCAACACTCTGCTTTATGCAAAAGTTACATTGAAAGAAGTTTAACTTTTTATTGAATGGAGAATTCTAAGGATAACTCTGCAGAAAGGAAAGGGAGGTTTGAGATGACAGAACGTGTTTCCTATCACCACTAAAACTATACCACCTGAAGGGAGTAAAAGTCTGCCTTGAATTATTAAGCATAAAATAAGCAAATATTAGCTTAATCACTTTTCTTCTGAGTGCTGTTGATGCAGGTGTGTGGGCATGCTATCCCCGGGAAGGCGTTGTACCATTCTCGTGTTTGTTCAGATGTAAAACTCCTTTCAAACTAGTTTCTATGAGATTCTTCCCCAAGACAGTTTACAATCCACTCTGTACAGCCACGAGCAAATGCTGAGGATAGGAGTGATCACTTCTGTGAACATGTCAAGGAGTTTTGCACACACGTACGCACACACATGTGCAATATATGCAGCATCGATATATGAGAGAGTGGGAAACAGTGATGTAAGGACATAGTGTCTCTAGGTTCTGAACCTATTCAAAACAATTTTAAATCTTTTCAAATAAATCTTCTCTTCTAGAACCTGAGTAGAAATGTGACTTGAAATGCTTGAAATAGCTGTGTAAAGTAAATTTTTAAAAATTCAAGGTGATACATTCTATAGAGTTTGTCTTTTATTTATTTTTAAAGATTTATTCATGTATGCATACAAGTACTGGGTACAGGTCAGAAGTATGGGGCGTACGAGGAATCACCAGAGACAGAATGGGGAGCAGAACAGGCAGTTTGACTGAAAAATGCACTGCTGTGGGGAGCAGCCCAAGAGAAGGGAGAAATCTGCTGTGTCATGTGGGTCACCTCCCTGGCCAGGGACCCAACTTATTCTGAGTGGCTGTAGATAACCTCATAGTGCTGTGCTATAGTGTTTGTGCTACCAGGGAGGTCCTTAGCTTGCCTTTTTAGATGAGATTCTCAATTATTGTAGAGCAAGTTAGGCTAAAGCTGTAGGATGGAGAACATTCTATCGGAAAGGTGATCTTGATGGCCAAAAGAAGACTCGGCTTCTTGTCTCACCTCCTGCATCTCCCAAGGCAGGATTCTGACACTCTGCCTAAGGTAAGTGCAAATGACCACTTGCTTTCTGGTTGTTCTTCTAAAGTGTTTCTCCACACAAGTTACTTGTGAGAACAAAAGGAGGTAATTAAGTGATGAAACATATTTAATTTATTAAGCATGAGGTTATTTCTGACATTTATAGTGTGACTTAAGGAGAGACGAGAGTGGGAAAATATGCACTCCATGCTTGGCAGGAGGTTTATATAGAAGATGGGAATGTGACTTGGAGCAAAGTTGCCCAACCAAGCTGATCACAATCCCCTTCCCCTGGGAGTTTGTAGGCTACAAACCACTTCATCATGAGCCTTTCAGTAGCCAACATCTGTATTTACATTCTCCACACAAATCAAATCAAAAAGATTCTTTTTACTTTGAATTTAAAAGAATTTGAAATATACAGGAAAACTGCAGAAATAGCAGTAAGTGACACCATTTATCCTAACAGATCTATTGTTGATATTTAGCACATTTGCTTTATCATCTGTTTAATCAATCTGTTTACTTATCTATCACCTCCCTAATTTGAGGGTAAATTGCATTCAACACTTTCCTCCTAAATATCCAATGTGCAGTTCCTAAAAGTATGGTTACCCTTTTATATAACTACAGCACAAGTACCCACTTCAGTAAATTTAATATTGCTACTGTATCTTTATTTAATTTATTGACCTGGTCTTAAATTATCAGTTGGCTCAGTAATAGCCTTTATGGCATTGTTCTCTTCTAGATTATTATTCAGTGCAGGAACAGGTATTTCACTTAGTTGTCACATTTCTTTGCTCTTCTTTAATCTAGAATATTTTCATAAGCTCTCTTTGACATTTATGACATCGTTATGTTTGTAGAATATAATCCACCCATCTTGATTAAATACACCATCCCTCACTCTGTATTTGTTTGATATTTCTTCAAAAACAGATTAATGTTTGTCTTATGTCACTCTCAGGGAATCACTCCTGCATCTTGATTTATCCTTCATTGGTGATATTAATTTTGATCACCTAATCCATGATAATTATTATCATCCTCCCTTTGTTACTGATCTGTAGAGTGGCCTTTTAAGACCATGCAAACATTCTATTTATCTTCAAATATCCCTATATATGGCATCCATTGATGATTCTTGTCTGTTGTAATCTTTACCATTCTGACCCCAAAATACTTCTTTTTCAAACTTAGCACTAATTTCATATTTAATAGATGGTCTTCAGCTACTGATGAAATTTCACTTACCATTTGTATGCTTAATCCATCTATCTAATATTTACTTACCATTTTTTAAATTTACCTATCTTCTTATTTGGTATTTCCTACCTATCATTAATATTGAATCATATTTTCTTATAAATGGCTTATGATTTATTATGTTGCTGCTTTATTTGATTTTCAAATGGTTCCACAAGTTGGCCCACACCTGCCCTTCAGTTTGGCTTCTGTGCCTTTAGTGCCCCACAGTATCCCATCTATGGGGAAAACTTGGCTCTCAATAGTCTAATCATAGTTACGTTTTCAACCCTATATTGCGCCTAATATAGTATGAGAATTACCACCATAAAAGTAAGATAAAAACCTACTCAAAATCTCAGATTGTATGGGTGCTTTATCACAGATACACACATACACATTTCCTACCCTGCCCCAGATTAAGACAAGAGACTCAAGTACCATGATCATTAGTCAGTAGGGCTTGTTCTTCCCTTGCTTTATTTTTTTCCCTCTTCCATTTGTTTAGGGTATTCATTTGAAATATAACTAAATCCACCTGTTTCCATGTGCTTTCATGTTCATGTTTAATCTTTCTCTTCTGATTTATTGATTATGATTTTGAATATGCAAACCATTGAAAGAAAAAAGTCACACTACCATAAACATTTTCTCAGAAAGAGATAGCTGAGACCACTCACTGCTGTCTATCTAGAGATGACCAACTTGATTTAAAAAAATATGCATCGTATGTTTCTTCTGAACAAATCTCTTTGCCTAGCCTTTCTTCACTCTGAGAAGAACAAGGAAAAGAAGAGCCCCTACATTCTTCAGCTACTTGGCATACTTTAACCCTCACAGCATCTCTAGAAGGAAGATAGACTATCAGCCTGAACTATTGAGATTCTAACCTAGAAAATAGTTGTTCATCTTGGAACAGGAAAAACAAATAAAGTTGGCTCAACTTTAATATTTGGTGGTTAGGAACCAAGGAGATAATATTGGTTCAGTGCTTTAAGTGGCCCTAAGACAAGAAAACTTGTAGCTCAGCCATTCTAAGACTATGCTTCAGGAAAATGGCTGTAGAAGAGAATTAAAATTAGAAAGTTTGGTCACTAAAGAACTATTATTTATTATCAGCCAATCTCCTGCTGAAAGATCACAGCTGATTGCTTAATATAGAAAATGCATCCCTCCTTCAGATCCGAAATTCAATAGCAGGGAAGGGGGTCTCTTTCCCCTCAAATCCCATATGTAGGGGATGGAGTGGGCACCTAGATTCCAGGCCATCAGCCCACAACAGTAATCTAACAGGGGCAAACAGGATGTTTATCACTGGGTTATAGCAGTGACATGGTATACCATCACAACAGACAAAGGCTTGCCTGTGGCCTGCCAGCTATATACCCTCCCTTGGGGATGATGATAAGCAATGTAACTTCTTGGATTGAGCCTACTCACCTGGACTTCCTGAAGTTATTCTAGCAAGAGGGGCCAAGAAGACAGAGAACAACCTTCTCATTACAGACTGGGTGGAAACCCTAAGTCATATGCATATACAAAGAAAATGATCATAATTTGTATACAAAACAATGTGGGTTTTGGCAGTTTTATATATGAGAGGAGAGGTTCAAGAATACTAAACAGCTGGGTGAGTATCAGACACTTAGTAAATGTAATAAGTGGGCTTAGAATCTTGAGCTTTCTGAATATAAAGACCATGGACTAAGAACAACACAGAGAAAGTCAGGGACCAACATTCTGTACCTATGTGCCTTTTAACAACTTACATCTCCTTTCTGTGTTTCACTTGCTTCACTAGTTCTCTTCCATTTCCAAAATAGAGTATTTGATCCTGTTGTGTGTGTGCAAGAGAGGCAAAGACCTTAAGCAAAAGAAATGAGTCAACCTAGGTAATAAATGTTCAGGAAAGAGGTAAGAAAGCCACGGTTAACTGTAGTGTGGGTATTTGGGGTATCTTGCTCCCTAATATGATTACAGGCAAAGATAGGGAGCAGTGGAGAGGCTCTGGAAGCACTGAGAGAGGATCTAAGGAGCAAACTCAAAGCCAGTAGGTAATGGTCACGGACAACTCAACGGTGGAAGGTGGAGTCTTCCACATTCTCCCTGTAGAATCAACTGAATGATAGTTGTAGAATTTTCCAGACTCTTCCCTGATGGAAAATAGTGACAGAACTGGCAATTAAAGCAGCTGGTGCTTTGGCTGTTGAACACTGGTGGGAAGGGGGATCTGTGGAGAAGTTAACAGATACCACTAGTACCTTCAACTTAGTCCTTGATCCCTGCTCAATGGATTCTCCTTCTGTCTCTCCCCTTCTCCCACCACTTTCCATTTTTTTCACTCCAGGAGTAAATAAATCTTATTATTGTAGTTTCTCACCATGTCGGCTTTGGAATCATGCTGTATGTTCTGAAGTACTTAGATGAGGACTCATCAACTGAATCAACCTCAGTATCTTGGGGTTGACCTGATTCAGTGGGATGAGCAGTAGTTCCTATGTTAAAACCAACATGGAAGAATGGGAGTAAGAGAGGATTTTTGGAATTTCCCTTTGGCTACAGTATCTTTTTATATGTGTCCACAATTAATTTTTACAAGAAATGTATGTAGTAAGTAGAAATGCTCATTATACGCTACACATTGAGAGACTGGATCTCAAATAGGAAGAGGGGATGGCCCACAGCATGTGAATAGCTAAGGGTGGCAGAGTGCCATGCCATCCTGCTCTGGGACTGCAAAGATCATATTTCTCTGACTCATGCTCAAAAGGCAGTGAGAGTCAGCAGTAGAAAGCTCCTTGTGGTATTCCCATTCTGGCGACCTTTGAGAGGTCACTATGTAAGAATGGCCTCTGGTTCTTGCATTCAAATTTGCTTTTCTTTTTCTGCCTTGTTTTTTGGTGGTAAAGTACAACTTTTGGTAATTAAATTCTCAAATCTGAAAGACCTATGTGGGAAAGTCTGTACTTAAACAATTCTAATTTCCATAACATTGTAGCCCAAAGGGCGCCACTTTTTGATGCATCCTTGAAGTGGTGATGTGTAACTTTTAGTATCCCAACACTCAGAATACAGAACACTCTTGCCCTGGTTTTGTAGTGAAGTTAGGCATGTAATACAGGGAAATAACTAGATGATTATTTCCTCATATTTTCTTTTATTTAATTTTTTAAAGATGCATTTATTTATGCATACAGAACTGGGGTACAGGCCAGAAGGTGCAGGGGTAGTGAGAGGATTCACCAGAGACAGAGGAGAGCAGAACAGGCAGATCAAAGAAGTACACTGCTGAGGGGAGCAGCGGGTAGGTCAAGAGGTTTGCCGTGCATGTGGATCATTTGGGGTGGGGATAGAACTCATGCTGAAGTGGCCTTAGCTTCTTTGTGCTGTGCTTTAACCCGCTGCACCACCAGGAAGGGCCCTATTTCCTCATATTTTAAAGTCAACTTATATAGTGAAATTTCAAGGAAAAGGTGAGAAAGAAATGGTTGGCTGAAGTGGAGATAACGGGTCCGACTGGTATAGAGTATATAGCAATGGAGAAAGTTGGGGAGAGCTGAAAGATCATCAGTTTAAATTGAAACAAATTCTGCAGCAAATTTTCTGAAATTTTTATATTTTAGCATGTGTTTTGAATTTCAAAGAGGGTTTATCATGTAAAGCATTTTATTATTATTCACTGGGAGAGGAGTGGAGAAAAAGAAAAGTGGTGAAGATGTTGAGTTCTCAGGGTTGAAGAACAGAGTTCATTCACAGATTGAAATCTCAGGCAAGTGACCTGCAGGATCAGCTCTTCAACCTTTGTGAAAGGTCTATAGGGAGTTGGACCAGCCACATTGCAAAGACCAGGATTACAGAAGTTAGTGGTAAACCAGAAATACTGTTAGGAGGAGTAGAAGTTAAACACTGTGATGAGGAGGTGGGCTGGAGCAGGGGCAGTCACAAAAGTTGAGTGATGTTGAAATTACAGAGATCAGAATTCGGGAGTTACTCCCAGAGAGGGCCTCTCTGTAACCTCACAGAACCTGCAGTGACACTGGAAAGTCAAGGAGCAAGGCAACTCCTGCTGTCACACAGAAACCTCACTGGGCGCCGGTTGCTCACTGGCAAAGATGCCTGTAGTATGGGGGACAAAATAGAAGACACTTAGAGAACCCCTAGTATCTGCTGGAACAGCACCAAACTTGCGTGTATAGAGATAGAGAAGATCACTTCCATGAATTAGGGAGTTAACCCCACACACAGGTAATTATGTTAGCAGTTATAACACTTGCTTTAATTTCACAGGTGAGAAAATTGTTACATGGGGGGGGGTCTGGAAAGCATCTGAGGAGATGCGATCATTTGAACTGCATCTTGAAAATAATAGGGAAACTTTTTGTAAGTAGAGGAGAAAGAAAGGAAGGATAAGTTAAATAGAAGTGACTGTGATAAGCATCAATTCCTGAAGGAGAAAAATGTGTTAACTAGATTTACCCATGGCAGGATAATCAAATTAAATATTTTAGGGAAAAATACTGACCGGAGTGAAATGAAACACTCAAGTTATACAAGATAATTATACTAAATAGATTTCATACTATTTTAGTTTTTTTTTCTCAAAGTGTTTCTCAGAATTATTTATAATTATTATAAAAGTATATGTAGAGGGATTTCATTGCCAACTTAGGTGAGGAAACTCCAGGTAAAATATACCAAAGATCATTTTTTCCTGCGGGACTTCTCAGAGCTTTTAAAATATTAATGTGGAAAGCAGGGAAGTAGAATGAAACATTTCTCCTCTTTATTAGAAGAAGAAACAATTACTTATTTCAGCACATATGTAAGTGGGTCATCCTAGGAATTTTTGGTTTAAATATTCTGGATAATCTAGAGATTTTAAGGCTCATGACTTGATTGTACTGAAACAGGACAAACCTGGGGGATAATTGACCCCTTTTATGGTCCTTACTCATGTGCTTAAGAGAGAATATGACCCCAAGGCAGACACATCAAAAAAAAAAAAAAAAAAAAGGACTTGTTTATTTTCTAAGAAGTGAAAAGGAGGGAGAGAGTACTTACAAGCTTGTATATGCCCAGATGCCTTCCGACCTAGCCCAGAAAGCATACACTAAGAGACCAATGTTCAAATTGAAGTCACAGATGGTACACGGATGGCTTCTCCACAGACATCCTTCTTCACCAATGGTTTAACTGTCAACACTCCATCAGTTCAACTACCACAACCCCCAGCAGATCTTCCATGACAAGAGCCCAGCTCTTTTATTTCCTCATCAGCCCCTGCTCAGTGGGTGGAGTCTGGAAAGTTCTACTTTCTACCATTGAGTTGACTTTGGGGCTAACTGAGGTTGCTCCTCAGAGATTCTTTTACAGTACCTTGAAAAAAAATTTATCATTGAGGTTTTCCAAGTACTTGGTTTGTGTGGCCCCTGGCCACATATGATCACTGAATTTAAATGGAGGTAGGCTAAGAATAACTGAAAATTACATAGGTGTCTTGCATTATATTCCATGGGACAGCACTATCTGATGCCATGAGCTATTTGGGGGAGATCCAACTCATTTATATATTCTCACTGCTTAGAAAATTTAGTTTCATATAATATACATTAATAAATATTTATGGAATGTTAAAATAATAAGTAAATAAGTGAAACAGTATACATAAAAAAATGTGTTGCACATAAAGTCTGTGCAAAATGTTTGTTCTCATCTTCATCTTAAATGGTTGTTTCTGCTTATATACAGAAGACCTCTCATACACAAATTTACTGATATAACAACCTAATTTGCATGTACTATATTTATCCCCAAGCTGTTCTAACATATCTAAAAAGTTAGCCATCCAATATTACCATTATCTTTTTTTTTTCTTTAATTCCACATTCTGGGGTAGGAGACCATTTTCTACAGTTGGGGACCTGCCTATGCACCCCCAACCATTAATGTGGGCATGTGGCCTCATCTTGTGAGCATCCTCACTTCTGCTTTCATTACTCCTCTTTCTCTTGTTGGTCTTATTGAACTCACAGTTTTAGACTTTCGAAAGCATCAAGTCCACTCAAGGAAGTTTCTCATTGTTTTTCAGAGCATTCTGTGAAGAAAGCTCACTTCTCCTTCACAGCAGATTCCTCCTCAAAGTCTTCTCATCTTTCTCTTCTCCCTGCCCTGACACTGATTTCCTAGGTATTTGGATGAGTTTCAGCAATCTCTGAAATAGAGATAATACTGTATGTCATTACTACCCAGGCACTTTGAAGGTATAGCGAGCTAATGACAGTAAGGAACTATGTAACCACCAGGTGAGAATAAGGTGTAACTGCTAGTTTCAGTAAATTGGAATAGCATGAAGCAATATATCTTGCTATATTGTTCTTTAATTTATAAGCCTTCCTACTGCTTTAAAGGAATTTAAACCTATCTCTATGTGCCAGAAATGAACCATCTTGATGACTTTGTATTTTTATCCTTCAAACTTATACATTTTGCTCTCTATAATAATCTCCTTTTCTTTTTGACATCTGATTTAGCAGAGTATTAAAGAGTAATCCTATAGCAATGAGTGGACTCTTCTCAATATGACCAATGTGTTTCATTGTCTTTATTCTTTGACAAATATAATGAGCTAAGACTTTTATTTAACTTTTACTTGACCATACATATTAACATTTATAATTCAAAATATTCCTTTTCTCCAGAAGATTCCCTAGCTAGGTGATTATTTGTGATTTATCTTGAGATAAATAGAACAGTGATTAAATACAATGACTGAGATCAACTAAATTTTGTTGTAGCTTGAAAAATTGGCCACATTTTATCAAATCTCATCAAGAACCTGACTCTATCTCTCCCTCATTTTAATCTGATGTGGCCATATGACTTTCTTTAGCCCATAGATCATCATTCAACATGATACAAGCTGAGACGTGAAAAACAATTTCCCTGAGAGGCTTATCCCCTTGCTATTTTAGAAATGCATCAGTCAACACCAAGTGAAGAAGCCTGACAAGGCTGTTAGATAATGACAGATAAGTTGCTCTGTCACATTCATTGTTTCAGTCAACTGTCACACCTGTGAGGCCACCTAGATAACATGATGGTGGGCTGACCAACACAACAGCTGACATTGAATTGACACAGATACAGAAAGTGTGTTAGTTGTTTTTTGTTAATGTTACTGTTTTTGGGGTGTAATGTTGTGCTAGTAAAAAGAGGTGACACAGAAGCTCTTCCCTAGAAGTGAAGTGCTGCCATTAGCAGCAAGCCCTCGAATATACAGCATTGGCTTTACCACTGGGACAACCATGGAGGTATGAAAAGCCATGGGAAAACCACCATCAAGGGTAGCAACTGTCAGTGGAGGCTCCTAAGAGGATGAGGAGATTGCTCTAGAAGCTGGAAGAATGATGGCTTTGGAGTAATAGAGTAGTTTTGAAATTGATGCATTTTGATCTAACTTGGGAGATCTCCAGACAGAATGCCATAGAGTCACTTGGGTGCCACAATGTCTAATAAAATACTGCAAGAAATATAAGGTAGAGAACTAATGGTTCAGAGTATAAACAGAAATTAGAGTCTATATAGAACCCATATTTGATGTTTAGAAATTGAATGTCATGTTTTAAAATACATAATTTAATTATTTATATTTTACACCATTGTTCATTTTGTACAATATTTGCTTTCATTTCTCCTTGTAATCCCACTAGAATCCCCACTATCGATTCAGCTATGTATCATCTCCATAGTTCCTTGTGTTCTTTCCATCCTTATTTTGATCCTTCTCCCCCACCTTTAGAATTTCTCCAATTTTAGTTGTATGCTTATTTTTTGTTTATTCCTTGACCCTCTATATTATTCTTATAAGTATGACCATCTGGTATTCTTATTTTTGCTTCTTATATGACTGATCATAATCCCTTCTAGCTCCATCCATGTTGCTGCAAATATTATTTTTATTGCTGAGTAATATTCCATTGTGTATGAATATCACATCTTCTTAATCCAGTCATCTATTTTTGGGCATTTGGGTTGATTCCAAACCTTACCTATTATAAATATTGGTGCAATAAACATAAGGATGCATATATTATTTTGTATTAATGTTTTTGGATGGATCCTTGTAGTGGAATTGCTGGGTCATATGGGTGTATCCCTAACATACATAACTCTTATGTTTGTTATATACTAGTGAGAGAGCACATGGATTCTGCTAAAATTTCCATAAAAACTACAGTGAGGATTATTTTCTCATCTATCAAAAATGTAATAAGTATCACATCTTTAGCTTTGAAAAACAAATGAGAATACCTTGGAAACAGAACCGGCGCATACAAACTGATCAGTAAATCAGATTGTGATCAAGTTTATGGTTGAAACTTAATTTCTGTTACCCTGCCATGAAGGAGAAATTCTGTAAAGATATCCTTCCCAAATGTCTATTACAGTCTCTTCATTTGAATGAATAAGTGTATGCTTGAACAAAGAATATTCACATCTTTAGACAATATAGTGCCCATAGTAGGTAGTTTCATGGTACTAAGATTTAACCCCTTGTGCCACCAGGGAGGCCCCCTCAGACTCTGTTCTTTCTAGATGGATGAAGTCCCATTTGATGAGCAGACCTCCTTCTCTAACATTCTTCTCTTCCTGGAATTATCTATTTTTTTCCATTCCCTTCAGTCTTTTAGAATCTTCCAGTAACTCCCATCATAAACCAGCACCCTCTCCCCATCACTGGCATCACCAGCTACCTCATCAAGGAGCAGCCTTCAGTGAATGGACATTCAAACACAGCCAAAGGGTGAAATGCCAGTCAGTCAACTGCATGAAGGAAAGAGATAAAACAAGAAGAGGTGAACTCCTGAGAGCTGCTCAGAAAAGAGGCATGAGAGATGTTCAGTGATACTAACAAGAGCAGGAACTGGCCACATACACTTTGCAAGAAGCCCCAAGGCAGGGGAGATGTCTGTGAGCCACAGTGGTACATAAGGGTCTCCCTGAGGAGAGACATCAGCAGGATTCTGAAAACAGATATAGGCTGATATTATTGAAGCAGACATCCACATTCAATAATCATTTAATTGGTGCCTGCATAGACCAGGTGTTATGTTACATAATGACAAGGATAATAACATATGATAGTACTAATATGAAGGCCTTGTCTTTGCTTTGCATCATCCAATTCACAGTCTAGTCAGAAATGCTAATGAGACCATCAGGACAAAAAAGGGGTAAGTGGGAACTGGACTCCAATGTGCACTTCTGTGTTTTTAGCAGTGTTGATGCTTTGCATCTGTGATGTCATGGAAACTACTCTCTGAGGCCAGTACTGTTATAACCCCCAGTGGAGGGCTGAGGAAAATGAAATTATGAGAAACATGGCATGCCCTGACCAATTCACAGCTTGTTATTATAGGGCAGGAAACTAAACTAAGATTGAGTTTCCCCAAAAATGATGTTACGGGTGAAACTTCAGGTGGTTCAAGAGGAAAGAAGAGTCAGTTGGGGTAAGTGAAAGAGAGTAAGGGCAACATGTCAGAAACAAGAAAGGATACAAATCATTCCTCAGAGGTCAAGTACATCCACCCTAAGTGCATCCCCCACTAGAGCTAGCAGCTGGAACAGGCGCTCTCTTGCCAATCCAATGATACTCTTTCCTATGATCACCAACTAGTGCCTGTCATGGTCATTTTCTTGGGAAGAATGGACATTCAAACACAGCCAAAGGGTGAAATGCCAGCCAGTCAACTGCATGAAGGATTGAGACTTTGGCAGGTTGGAGATCTCACTAAAACCCTTCAGTTAATAATGGTGATATTCAGAGCAGAACTAATAAGTGACACTTGGAAGACTACCCCTTTTATGTGACTAGATTCTCCCAGGACTTGTACAGTTTGGCTTTTCTGTGCCCAAGCATTTTAACAAGCTATTATTAGCCAGTACAAACTTGCAGAGACCTCCTGGCCAGAGAGCAGGGCACTTCCTCACTGAATAATGCAACAGATTTATTCTATTACTTAGGGAGTTTGTAAAAGGACTATTCATTTCCTCCCTGCTCTTAGGTGCATCTAGGAGCCATGATTCTCAGTATTACCATGATGCCCATCTGCAAACTCCCATCCAGGATGGAGATTTCTACCTATCCATCAAGACATCACGACAGAGGGCTGCCCCAACCCCGTCCAGCTCCACAGACCCCTCCCTCTTGGTGCAGTGCCCAAGCATCTGCAAGACTCAGTCACACTGCTTTGTTTTGAGTCACAAAACATGGGTGATTTGTGTCCTTCCATGTCAAAGACTGTCATTTTAGTCTTAGACCAAAGCCAAACCCCAGACCTGACCCTTAGTAATCAGCATTGAAATTAGCATGTGCTAATGTTTTCCTAACATCTGTTGTCTATTTTCCTGATAGCAGCATGTCAGTCAGTATACAGTGGGGGAATCAGTCTTCCCCTTTATTAATTCCTATGATTGGGGGACATAAGGGCATCTCTCAGTCCTTGGTGATGTGGTCAAACCTGCACACACATCCCTATGCATGCCACATAAAACCAGAATTCTTCCCCAGTTAAGGGGTAAGGAACCTTTATTTTCCTACAGGGGCTTCTAACTTGGCAGGATATAAGGCTGAATTCTTTGTGAACATTTTTTCATCATTGACAGAGAAGCTGATGAATGGTTAAGAAATATGGAAGACAACATTCCCAGGATAAAAGAGAGAAACTTAGTGAACTTGAACCTTTAGAGGCTCTCATCTCTGAAACCACTGCCTTTCACACTTAATGTACTGGCCACCACTTCTTTTTGAGCTTTCTTCTCTTACCATTGTTGCCAAACCAGCCACCCAGAAATGTAATGCTATTAAAGAGTCGTTCAACATCAGGTTCAAAGTCACCTAGTGAGATAGGTAATACACAAAGAGACATAAATGGCTTGAGCAACTTGACCCCAAGCAGTCTGTGTGTCGCATGGTAAGTGGTGAATTCATGTGTGCCTGTTACTGGTTTATTACAGAAGAAGGAGAATTGATGTCATTCAACTCTCCTCTCAAGATTCTAAGTATAAAGAGCCCCAGTGGATCTGGCCTTGAGAATTGCTTTCTGGCCCCTCCCTGGCTGGACCTCTAGTGAATATGCAATATTCACTGTTTTTATTACCAATCTATGTCATCCTGAAAATAGCTCTAGAAAGAATCTCAAATGTATGACCCATCAGCTCTGCTCATTACCAGACTTAACCAGGACATAGGCTCATTTTATACCTTACACATCCTGGGCCATAAATTTGGCACCATTAAGCCAGGAACTGTCCTCTGCCCTGCCTAGGTCTCTGTCCAGCGTCCTCCTGAGTGCCCCTTGCTATCACCCTGTTTTAGTAGTCTTGGAAACCCTGACAACTGCAGGGAGAAGAAAGGACCATTTCCACAGGCCTGGAGCTGGAGCATGGCCAACTTTATCCATGAAAGCATCGAAGATGAAGAGCTTGAAGAGGGAAAAATGAGAATCCACAGTAATCCTTCAGTAATTACAGAGCTTACATAGAACAGCACCCCCAGAGAAATAGTTGCTGGTGCCATGATTCAGTTAGGAGGACTGGGGTCCAGGACCATACACCTCTGGTGCATGTGAGAAGATTAGGGCAGATGAGTCAGGATGCTTTAGGACAGATAAGCAGGGGCACTGGGACCAGGCTGACTGAGCTTCAAAATGGGTTTCATCATCGGCTGTGTGGCCTTGAGTTACATGGTTACACTCTCTGTGCCTCGTCTTGCTCACTGTTCATACTGAGGTTGCTGGAGAATTGTCAGAGTTAGTAGATGGAAAGTATTTGCACAGGGCAGTGTTTGCTGACAGAGGACCTTGACACCACTGCAGCTGTGATGCCTTGCATGGTTCTGAGTCTGCTCCGGAGGGGCCCAAGTGGGATAAACCAATCCCGGCAAGTTAGACACCTCCCACGCTATCCTAATCCCATGGTGCATTTGTGTACTTTGTCTTTTCTTTACTTGACATTTACTCCTCTAGGAACAATCTAGGCTCTCTCCCTTCAGATAAGACTAATCACCTCTGGGTGTAGCTTAGCCTGTGAGACCTTTCCCAATGAGCCCTTCCAGGAAACGTTTCCACAGAAGGGAAATCTACTCAGAAGTGATCCTCAGATCTTTGCCACCTCCCACAGGGATATGTCTCTAAGGGTTGGATCTCTAAGCATCAGAGAAGAGCCATCAAAGCCTCCTCTGCTGTCACTGCTAGAGACTGCAAATGCGTAGTAGCTTTCAACTCCCAGGAGTCTTGCTCTCTGCATGTTGCACAGCAGTACTCTATCCCTCTGACTGGAAGGGCAATTATGTGCACTGACGATTCATCTAGAACTTCATCTAGAAAAACAAGTCAGGGTTTAAATTGGCTCAACTGTGGCTGGGAATTGTGTCCATAACTATGGGCCCTACTGAGGTTCTTTTTGAAATTATATAGGCTGCATAGGGTGCATGTAATCTGTGGGAGATCTATGTTCATGTGTGTGTATATATATACTTATATAAACATGGGGTATACATTGAATAGATAGATAGGAGTATACAAGCCAGGATATATTCAGCTTTCAATTCCAGATGTCTCTCTGGCCTTGATCTC
This sequence comes from Condylura cristata, assembly GCF_000260355.1. Taxonomy (NCBI): domain Eukaryota; kingdom Metazoa; phylum Chordata; class Mammalia; order Eulipotyphla; family Talpidae; genus Condylura; species Condylura cristata. Next base: position 86,267,882 of record NW_004567103.1, read on the forward strand.
TCCTCCTGCTGTCACATGGCATTTTTTGTTCCTGACCTTCCTGCCCCCTTATAAAAAAACCCATTTGTCATACTGGATTTACCAGGGTATCCCAGGACAACCTCATCTAAAATTCCTGAACTTAACCTTAACCTTACCTTGCTGTGTAAGGTAACAGTCACAGCAATTAAAACATGGAGTTAGAACATGGAAAATTTTGAAGGGCCATTTTCTTCCTACCACCCTCAATCAAGTAACCTGTTTCTATATTTTTAAACTGCAGAAATTGGGTGTGGCTGGATCACCAATGTCAAAATTAATGATGGTAATACCCTTCTCATACAACGGATTTCATTTTTTTTAAGTTTTCACAGGAACTGTATAGAGCCAGTATTATCATTCTCTCTGAAATATAAGAACAGAAGTTTAGAAAAGTTATTTTTTTCCCTCTAAATGCAGTGAACCCTGGGTAAGGAGGATAGCTGCAACGTGAAGCAAAGTTTCAGTGATTCCCAGCCCACCCCTCTTTCTGTATATGCAATTCTGGTTCTTTTACCCTCATGCACCACATAGCCAGCAGAATGGGGCAGGCTCTCAATTGAGCTCCAGCTCCACACCCCTGTGTCTCTGTACCTACCAACAGGGAGCTTTTGGGGAGCAGGACCCAAGCACAGTAACCATCACTGCTTTTCCTCTTACACCTAGCTCAGAGTTTCCTCAAAGTAGGTGTTTAGTTAACACTAACTTTGTAAATAAACATGTAATAAACCACCTCCAAAGACCCCAAAAATAATTAGGTCCATGTCACTCTTCCCTCACTACCAGCACAGCGCTCAGGGGTCTCCTTTAGAGACCCTGCTCTGTGACATGCTGCTCTTGGCCATCAGGACTGGTGCCCACACACAAATTCTCAGAAGTCACCACAGACTTTTAGAGCCACTGTGAACCTATATCATGCTGAGCACATCTCGCTGTGCTGGGGCGCTGAAGAGAATGTGGTGTGCCATGGATACCACCCCCACCCCCACACATACACTGCAGCAAGAATACCAACATTGTCTAGACTAGTAGTTCTGAGGTGGCATGGGCCTACCATCTCTAGTCAGGAATGTTGAAATACACACCCCTGAGCTCCCCCATAAGGGTTCTGATAAAGGAGGTCTTCAGCAATGCACCCACATATGTATCAAGCTCCTGTGTGCCCCCATGGCTTCTGGTGAAGTTCCACAATTTGAGAAGCCCTCCTTTGGATGCTTAGCACATGTATCCCTGCCTTAGGAAATGGCACAGCGACTCTCCTATTCAGCTCTATCATTCGGAACGGAGACTCTGGGTCTAGGAAAAAGCAATAGTGAAACAAATGCTGCTTCAGTTAGCAGAAATATACTGAAGGTTTGTCCATCACAGATGCTTCCATCTGCCCCCCCCCATTGGGGATCTCAGCAGCTTCCAGGTGGATGCTGCAGGCAGTACAGAGCACCCTCAGCTCAAACCCTAAGCCAGTAAGTTGAACACATGAAATGAAAACTCTTACAATGGAGATAACTGTGTGATTGTGTTACAGGCCTGAATATGGAATCAGGCATGACGATTTTGTATGCCCACATCCCAGTGGAACATGTTTTCTACTCATAAGACACAGCTTCTCTCAGCAAAATGAATTTTCTTGGACTTTTCAACTGATGTCAATGTAGACCAGCCATGTATAGACAGGATAGTTTCAGCCTGCCAGCACCAATCATAACTCACAACATATGTAAACTTTCTTCTATTTTGCTTAAAAAAAAAAATCATGTTAAAGGGACTTTGGGGAACATTATTCAAGAACATCTTGAATTTGTATCTCCAGAATTGCAATTGCTAAGCTCCCACAAACACTCTTGTTGTCCATTACAGTTTTGTGACAACTCTTGACAAACTGAATAACAGAAGAAAATCAACGGCTGACTGGATGTTGTAGTTGGCTCCTTATGTACGAAAGGGTATTCTATCTCAGAAGTTCCTCCTCCCTTCTTATCAAACACACACACACACAGGTACAAACAGACACAGGCACACACACAATAACACAGTTACACACAGGTTCACACACACTCACAGGGGTGCATAAAAGTAGGCACACCTACACAGGTGTGTATGTGATCCTTTAAAACTTACACTCATTTCCTTAAATTGTTCTCAGGCAATTATCTTCATGTAACACTTCTCTCAAAATATTAACCTCCAACAATTACAAAACTCTTTGGTTATTCTGGAAATTCTCATAACATACCCAGGATCTTATGTAAGATAGCACCATTCAGAGGAGAAAATTTTACATTTTCTGTAAAAAAAGGAAAGATCGGGACCTATATTCATCAAATTACAGGTTCTACTTCTTGCTGAAATATGCATGTTCTTAATATTGAAACAAATGTTAAAAGCCTGGAAATGTGAAGTGACCTCAAAAAAATAAAATGCTATGCTTTATTTTTGTATTCTATATTGCTTTAAACCAACAGCTCTTTATTTTTATCTGAAGAATCTTTTTTAGTGTAATGTGCTTGGTTTTTGTTTTTTGTTTTTTTACATTTTGCAAGAACTAACTCTAATTCTACCTTCTCCACTGATCTTGGTTTATTGTTAAAAATAAATGTCTTCCTTTAAAGTAACCTCCCACCTTTTATGCTATACTTAGGAAAGAAAAAAGAAAGTTAGCTATAAAGAAACAATGACTTTGGCTGGTATGAGGGGGAGGGGGAATGATTTAAAAAGCTTCCATCCAATTGAGAAGAAATTCTGAAGCCCTTTAAAGCTGAACTCTTGGAAGCTGCATTACACATAATTGGAATCAGTGTGAATATCACATGCAGCAAAATGAGAAAATGTCACTAACTCCTTCTTCAGTGACGAAATGCTTGCCTTTCTCTTCTAAGGGCTAGAAAAGAACCAGCTCAGATGAGAGCAATTTTTTACCATTATTTTATTTGTGAGTTCATTTTTCTATGCTCTGTGGAACAGAAGCCTCAAATCAAAAGAAGATATGGGGCAGTATTGTTCCTCCATTTTCTTTATAAATGTCCATTCATGAAATACCAGAAGATACTGCCTGCATTAATGAGATTGTTGCTTACAACTGAACCACACAGTATATGATAAGCAAGTGAGAATAAATGATGGTACAGTAATACTGGGGGTGAGTTTGCCTTGGCTGGGTTAAAGCATTTTAACAGTTCCCTGACTGAGAGTTATCCATTTAAAATCTGTAAGTACCCCATGATTTACCAAGGGTTATGAAAGGGCTGGCGAGGGAGCCAGGTTGACTGAGTCTGAGTCCATTTTTCTTAGGACTGTCAGATAAAATAAAAGATGCTTACTTAAATGTGAATTTTAGATAAAGGATGGTGCAAGAATGGTATTTATGCTAAAATGTTACTTAAGTTATGTGGTAAAAATTGGCAACTCTAGGGCCCTCCCTAGTGGCGCAGCAAAATAAAGCACAACATTAAGAAGCTAAAAGCCACTTCATCATGATATCGGATCCCTGCCCTGGAGCTGACCCACATGGCGTGGCAGACCTCTCCTGACCCATCCACTGCTGCCCTAAGCAGTGTACTTTGTCGATCTGCCTGTTCTGCTCCCCACTCTGTCTCTGGTGGATTCTCTCACTACCCCTGCACCTCTGGCTTCTACCCCAGTTCTGTATGCAAAAATAAATAAATCTTTAAAAAAAAAATGGCAAACCCAAAATTGAACCGGAACCCCCCAAGCCTCAAATTTTTTTTCCCCCCACAGGGGTAATACTCTCAAAGAGATATTAGTATCTACTTTCTAGCATTATTAGAAAGATTAAATGTGTAATATTTATAAAATACTAAAATTGCTTCTGACACAGTATAAGTACTAGGTGGCAGTTCATTAAATCAAATGAAAACTGTAACTGTGAAATGACAATCTGGCACCAGACATGTAAAGTAGCATGGAAGTTTTATAATTTTATAGATTAATGCACAGCTACATTTATCTTAGAACCTTAAAGATGCACTGATGGTCAGCAGAATGGGGTGACTGTTATGGAACCCAGCTTCAGTGGTAGAACTCAGAACCAGAGGAGAGAATTTTGTGTATCTAGAGACATAACGCTCATAGAAACCATTGGTGCTGACTTGATCAACATGGGTTATTGTGGATGAAAGCAAAGTCCCACTGATATTGGTTCTGTTTACTGAAATAATCACTGCTGTGGAGCAATTCAAAGAGAAATTTAAAAAAGAGTATTCAGAGAAAACTGAGGACCCAGAACTGGGGAGACAGCTTTCAGTTTCCTCTGGGTGTCACATTGCCCTTCAGAAGTCAGTTTCAGCTTATCCCTCTTTTGTGAACATGGGTTTTGTGCACAGAAAGAACACATATTTCTTCTATAACCAGAGATAAAGAAAACCTCTGGGTATATTCTTGGTTAACAATATGAGGGGTATGCTGTCTCTAATACCAAAATGATCTCTTATTCTGCAGAATCCTGTACTGTGTGTGGGAAAAAGATGAGAACAGTTTAAAGAACTTTTTCACTAAGATGTGCTCTAATAAACACGAGGGTCAGACTATATAGTGTATATTCATCCCTGGTTTTCCTCTAGTAACTCACAACATGGAAGTGTAGACTCGGCATGCAGAATAGTCCATGCAATTTGGCTACATGGCTTCTTCATAGCAAACACTTTATGCTGACATCCGGGTTCTGTAACAGCTCTGCATGCTCTCAGATGGAGGCCTCCCTGACAGTGGAATTATTATTTTCTCTACAATTCATATGGAAGGAAAGGTAGGAAGTTATTTTTTTTTTAGATTTATTTATTTGTTTATACATAACTGGGGTACAGGCCAGAGGCTCAGGGGCGGCGAGAGGCTTCGCCAGAGACAGAGTGGGGAGCAGAACAGGCAGAACTACGAAGCGCACTGCCGAGGGGAGCAGCGGGCGGGTCAGGAGAAGTCTACCACGCCATGTGGTCACCTCTGGGGCAGGCGGGAATCTAACTCATGTAGAAGTGGCCTTAGCTTCTCAGTGCTGTGCTTTAACCCGCTGTGCCACCAGGGAGGGCCGGAAGTTATTTTAATGTATTGGAGGTTTTCAAGTTTTAGGGGTGAAAGGAGGGGTACAAAACAAATAGATCAAACTGAGCTAAAACAAATTCTTTGACTAAGTCTACAGAATTAAAGTTACTAGCGGACCTTGGAAGCTGTGGAATTAGTAGGTTCTGAAGAGAAGAAAATTTATTCCTCTAAACCCTACACAGTTGTACTGATATCATGTTAAAGATGTAGAGTTTCCACAATTAAAAAAAAAATAGTTACAAATATCTTAGGCATATTTTTGTGTAAAGATCGAAACCACAGTTTTCCTCACACATGGGGAAAAGGATCACATAAAAAATATAGAAACAAATGTTGACAAGGGGATGGAAAAGAAAGAAAACATGTCTACAATTGTTGGGAATATAAACTGGCTTATCCCTTGTGAAACATAATACAGAGTTTTCTCAAGATATTGAAAACAGGGACCTCCCTGGTGGTACAACAGATTAAAGTGCAGCATGGCAAGCTAGCCATTCTGTCTCTGGTGAAGCCTCTCCCCGCCCCTGAGCCTCTGGCCTATACCCCAGTTCTGTATGTACAAATAAAATAAATCTTTAAAAAAAAAAAAGATGTGGTCTATATGCACAATGGAATATTATTCAGCTATATACAAAAAGAGGGAGTCCTATAATTTGTGACAAAGGGATTTACCTGGAGGGGATAATAAGTCAGAAGAAGGAAGACAAATACTGGTTGATTTCATTCATGTTTGAATATAAAAAGACAAAACAAAAGAACATGCTCAATTAAATTAAATCCTAGAAGTATAAATGCAGAATGAGGCTATCAGAGGAGGAGTGTGGAAATGTAGAATGAAAAGGAGATGGGGCACAATGGATGATGGTGGAGGTTTATGGGTGCTTTGGTGGTAGAGGTTATATTGTAAGAGATGTGAACCCAAAATCCTAAATCACTTACTGTCTTGTAAACCAACATTACAAGGCTGGTATGTCTCTTCTTGTCATCTAGCACAGAGTGTCTGTGGGCCTAAGATACTATTTTGAGTAGATAAAAGAGTCACTTTAAGTTGTAATTAGCTGTTTCTTATTTATGAGCTCCTATAAAATAAGGTTCAGTAAAAGAATTAATTATAGCTACTACAGAAATGTGGGGTCTCTGTCTCATCAGCACACACAAACCAGCAGAACACTAGATAAGATGGGGCAATAGACATGCCATGGTAGCCCCTCTCACTCAGGTGAAGACTTCAGAGTGAAGAGATACCCCACCTCACCGGGCTGAGCTTACTGGGAAGTGTGAGTGTTCTTACTTTCCAATGCAGACTACAAAATTTAGTAGCTTAAAACAACATTGTAATATTATCTTGCACTGTTATGGATTCCTACCTTCAATAAGGCAATTTTCACCTGGAAATTATCTGATTGGTGCTGTCAGAAGTTGGGCAGGGCTTGAGATATTTGAGGACCTGATGAGTTGGATGTTGAGACTTCTTTACTCCTGGATCTGAGCCCCCAGCTAATGCAGAGGAACAAGTAGGACTGGCTGAGCATCTCCAACTTGACGTGCTCTCTCGCCTAGCAAATTTGAGCTTCTTTACAGCAAGGGGACTCAGACGCTAGACCATCTTTTATGGTGTTTGATTTTATCTGGAATCAGCGTCACAAAAAATAATTGTGGGAAATAGAGGGCTTCCTGTAGTCTAGTCTTGGAGGACATAACCCTCAAAAATACTCATGCCAAGTTGGGTTATAAGTGAATTCCAGACCAGTGCAAATTCAAGGGGAACAACATCATATGCAAAAGGTGTGAGTACAGGGAGGCCTGGTTCACTGAGAAAACATGAAAACAAACTACCACAGCAAATGGTAGGGACAATGATCCATCATTAAATGATTCAATTTTTAACTCCAAAGTAATGAAGTCATCATAGTAAAAGTTGAATATTGACTAAGGATCTCATTAAGAAGCAGCCCTTTCACAAAAAAAGTATATATCCATATATTGATACATACTTATATAGAAATACATGTTTATACATTAACACATTATATAATTAAAATAAATTTCAGTTTTTAATGTAACCATCTTACAAGGCAGGCAGTGTAAGCTTTGTTTTAAAACTTATGGACTCATAGACTAGAAAAATGTGATCATAGGCTGTCCTCTGCTTCTCTCTTTGGAGAATAAATTAGAGACAGGAACTAAAATTTCATGGCAAAATAGGAGTACCTCCTGAACATCAAAGAGCAAAAATACAAGCTAATGACAAGATAAGCTGAGGAACTTCAACTCTAGGCAGTAAAAGGTATGTGGGGAGAGAGAGCCACTGAGGTGGAAGCTAAAATTCATGCCTATGTCTGATTTACTGTGGATATTACCATGTGGGATGTGTACAATAATGCTGGGTTGAGTCAGGTGTAGGCCTCCAGTTAGGGAAATAAAAAACAGAAAGGTGTGATTCTCCCATGCATACACAAATAATTAAAAATGGATAAAAGTCAATATATAGAAGAAAACATAAGCAAAACACTTCAAGATACAAGCCTCAGAGATATCTTGGGGAAGGGGCCCCAAAAACAAAGGAAAAAATAGAGAATACAAACAATGGGGATTACATCAGATTTAGAAGTTCATGCAGAGCAAAAGAAACCATAACTAAAATATAAATCATAGTGGGTAGGAGAACAGATCTGCATACTATATATCTCACAAGGGGTTGATATCCAAGACTTATAAAGAAGTCATCAACAAAAATAAATAACCCAATCACTTCTGCAAAGACATACAATACAGAGGACCGATAGACACATGGAAAAATGTTCACCATACCTTGTTATCAGAGAAATGCAATGAAATACATCCTCAAATCTGAGAATGGCCCATATCAAAAGACAGAAACAAGAATTGTTGAAGAATATGCAGAGGAAAAGGAACCTTCTTACACCATTGGTGATAATGTAGGCTGGTCCATACCCTATGGAAAATAGTATGATGGTTTCTTGAAATATTAAAAATGGATCTACCATATCACCTATGAATTCCACTGTTAGATACCCAACGAATTAGGGAAACAGTAATTCAAATATTGGCTGTTTTATGATAGTCCTCATGTTTTGGGTTCAGGGGAATGGCAGTATTAGTCATTCTTGATTGGGAAAGGGAAAATGTACCTCTATGTTCATTGCCAAACTATATACAATAGCAAATTTATAGAAAGCAACCTATGTCAACAAAAACAGGTAAATATTTGCTGAGGAAGATATGATACATAAGCACAGTGGACTACTAAACAACTATAAATTGTAAATTCTTGAGAGAACAAGGATGGAACTAGAGGAGAGTATTCGAAGCAAAGCAAGTCACAAGGAGAATGACATGGCATGCAGGGTGGTGTGTGTCACTTAAATGTGAAATATTGGAAAACAAAACAAAAGGTCAGTTAGAGCCAAATTAATAACAAATGCTAAATATGTGACTATAGAACTATGGGTACTAGAATGGGAGAAGGAAGAGATAAGCGAGGCAACAAAATGGGGCAGAGCACAGTGGGCTGTGGTAGAGGATCCTGGGTATTCTGGAGGTGAATTGGGAGGTCTTATACATCTAAAACACAATGTTATCAACAACATTGCCTTGATTTAAAAAAATGAACATATAGGACATTGGAGGAGAAGGAGACTGGTGTAAAAGATAGATATGCTTCCTATGGTAGACCCTTTGGTGCTATTTGAATTTATAGCTATGTGTATAAATTGTGCCTTTGAAAATTAAATTCATTGATCCTTTGGAAAACATTTAAAAATAAATAAAAAGTTGTGACTCAATTCAAGGAACTTATGCATCCATACCCAAGGTCACATTTCTTTCAAGTTACAATGCTGGGATTTGGAACAGAGAACTAGACCTTGACAAGAAGATAGGTACTTGGGCTCCTGGAGACATAACTGGAGGGAAAAGTCAATAGGAGAAAAGAAAATCAAAGCATCGTGTTGAGATAGTGCCAGTTTGCCTACATTAGTCCATGACTATCATTGCAGCTACCCTCAACCCAAAACATGAGCATGGCCACACAACAGCCAATATTGTATTCACCCTTTTCAGGACCTTTCCAGTGTGGGAGCTGTTCTGTTTCTTTACCTGTCACTAAATAAACGTCTTTTGGCTTGCTTGCTGCTGGAGCCATTCTGTTTCTTTAAATAAACCTGTGTTGTGTGTTGTGGAGTGCATTGGTTTCATTCTTCCACCCACCCACAGCAGTTCTCAGTTCATATCCTGTGTTTTGTTACAAAACCAGATAAGTTTGATTCCTGATCAACAATCAGAGGTTACTGTGACTTAGACAATAAACAAAGACTCCATAAATAAGGTGATGTCTTAGCAGTATTCTGAAAAATAGAGAAGAGGAGGAATTCCACAGGAGGGAAATACATACAAAGTTCTCCTGATTGAAATCCTATTTTCTATTTAGCATTGCTAAAGTGTAAAGTGATGGACCAAAAGGTGGAAGCATAGGATAAAGGAAAGGAAGGTTCAAGGAGGTCATATAATGAGGGAAAGTTACTTTATCCAGTAGCAATGGAGAGTCACAGAATCACTTTAAGTAGGTTAGTAGCATGCCCTGGTCCTCTTGGCCTCTCTAGAGAGGTGTCTAGTTCTCAGAAGGATTCTTCTCCTTTACTTGGAAGATAGAGGGACAGACTTCTCTCTATAAATATTTGCACAGTCTGAACGCCTGAATGAGAAAATGTGATTAGTCATAGCTACTTCTCTGAAAAACATGGAGCCTGCCATAATATTGAATGACAGGCAGATAGACTAATGGATGGTTGGATGGATGGATGATGGATGCTTTAAATTAGTAATAAATGACAGAACATACAGCCCTTAAGAAAGAAAATTGCAGACAAAATTCAGCATTGCCCTTTCCAATGATGTTAACCAGGGAAATTAACTGTCTCGCCTAAAGATGTCATATGAGTTCATAGTCAACAGCTTTGTGTTTCTCCATCTGACTATGCTTACGTCAAACACATCTGGTCTGGCTGTCATTGTTTCCAAGTCAACATCCTCACCTCAATAGTCTACAGTATATGCCTGGATAATCATGTTCTCCCCCATATTTTGTTACTACACTTGGACCATTCTCAAGTTGATATCTCCGACCCTGAACACACTCTTCATTACTACCTAGAGGAGGTCTCAAACTCAACATTCAGAGTGAACTCATTGTCTCCTTTATCATATATTGCTCTCTTCTCCCATGAACTGTTCAGGTCTGAGTTATCAATAGCACCACTTACTGGGTCAGCTATTTGAAAATTAGCTGGGGCTCCTTCTTTATACTCATCACCACAAAAAATTGATTTTTGAATCATGGCACTTCCTTCTACACTGCTTGTGCTCTCATTAAATACATGCCAGCCCCCAAGTCAGACACTCATCATAAGGTCTGACCTCAACTAATTTCTCAACCTCAACTAATTTCTCATCCTCCAACTGCTTTGGTTTACCCCTAAATTATTTCCAGAAAAAAAAATGTTGCTATGAAGCAAGACCCTATCGTATCATTCTGAGATTTGGTGATTTATTGAGAAGTTTAAAAACCACAGCATGATTGTATAATACAAGTGTTTTCTTCCTTTATGCTTCCCATTGGCCACTGTTCTCTCCATGCATTTCCTTTGTTTGGGTCACCAGCAGGTCCTCAATACACCCCCAGAATTCCAGTCTCTGTTGCCACTGGGCCTCTGTACATACATTCTCTCGGTTATATTGCTCCCTTGCTCAATTTCTGGATGAATACCTACTCTTTCAAGTGTCAAGTTTAGCTTTGGAAACCAGTATTATCCCACTTCTACTACTCTATTAAATGATATCACATTATCTTCAAATACATTAAAAGCAAGTCCTATTATTCATTTGCCTTTTAGAGTCACACTAAAGAATAAAGGAAAAAATACATTCAAAAAGAATTACTTTCCTGCACAGTTCCTTAATTCCTAAAATAGCTTACACATTCACACAGTTGTCCCCTATGTTAGAAAGTCTATGATTTACACTCAACATTCTTGATTGCAAAATAACCTTAATTTTAAAAGAAATATAGTAAATGCAGAGGAAAGGATGCACAGAGAAGAATATAGAAATGCAATATTTTTGTAATATCATAGGTTTGCTCAGGGCCACTTGGCACTTTCTCACCTTCCAATTCCTCAATCCTCAGGCCACTGAGTTAGCTTTGAAAAGCCATCTGCTTGATACTCCATAACAACTTTATAGAAACCCAAATCACTATTTTTTGGTGCCCAAGGTAGAATGTTCCAGCCATTAAAAGTTGGTATGAGACATATTTTAAGCTGTGTCAGCATCCAGGTTGCTTCCTTTCCTGCCCCTGTGCCTAACACTTATTCTACTCCAAATACTCTCACAAGAGAGAGATGTCCCTAGGGACTAGAACTTGTAGATTTGACTGGCACTGTCTCTCTCAATTTGAAATATCTTTTTCTGCCATTATGCAGGTGACTCCAAGTCTTAGATTGAAACCAAAACAGACACCAGACCAGGACTCTCAGACTCCAAATGTCCAGAACCTTCTATGCTGTCAGCCACAGAATATTCATTCCACTCCCCCTGTCTGTTTTTACATTAACTTTCTTCTAGCTCCAGCAATGAGGCTATTATCAGCTTCTGTATTTGAGGGTCCTCACTGTGAGCAATTTCTTAAGGAAAACAGCCCATCTGTGCTATGAAAAGGGATGTGTAGACAAAGCTTGCTATTTGCTTTTTCATCTTTCTTTGTCTTTTGACAGCGGATATTTTTCTAAAACCCCACTTTACCATTGGTATTTACAACATCCTATTTTTAGGAAATTGCTTCTAGGGTTCTTCTAATGCACCAGAAGCATACCTCACCCAATACACTTTCCATTATAAAACCTTCCCAGCAGAAGTCAGAGGGCAAAAGATAAGTAGTGGCTTGAAACGTAAGTGGGAAACCTTTGTTTGAGCAACACAAGAGGAGGTTAGGGTGCATTTCTTAAATACAGGGTCTGAGAAACAGAAGAGGTAGCATTTGCAAAGTATTACATATTATACAATTGGTTGTCACAGGCAGGCCATTGAGGAGATCTAGTTTAATAGAAGTGTGGGGAGTGGAAAGGTGTCCTACAAAAACAGGAAAAGGCTCCTAGGACCCATCCAAACTTCCCTTTAAGTAAACTAAAGCCAAATAGCTAAACAAAAGCATTGATTCACAGAATTACTTCCATTAGGAGATGGGATCAAGAGGGAAAAACTAGTAGGCCGTTTTGTTTAGCTATTTAAGCTTTCTTCTTATTTTTCATAGCTCACGTCACTAAAAGAAATTGGAAATGACATATGAGGACACAAACCATACATCATAAAATGTAAGTTAAAAAGGAAGTGAATGTTATAGGTGTCACACATAGATGTTTAATAAATGTCAATCTGAGTGAATAAATGAATGAAATTAACTTGAAAAGAAGATGAACAGATATAGCTGGAACTGTACTAACCCAGAGAGAAGCTACTATGCATTTGGGATTGTTCAATAACCAGTTTGTCCACAACATTTTGGACAATCAATGTAGGAAGACAAACAAGGCTGGACCTTAGATTCTAGTTCCTACTGTTCCAACAACCAAACAGTGGAATTGAACATGAACTTTCTTGCATTTTCTTTCTTCAAAGAGGTTTTTGGGAGTTCCTGTCAGGCAGAGATCAGCCTTCCATCCTCACAATATCTCAAATGAGGGAGACCCAGAGTAAGCTTAGCAAACATGTGTGGAATGTATAACTATCGCTAGCTTATGATCAATGCTTCTGTCTGACCTGTTTCCCGTGTTTTCTGGTTTCCCTTCCACCAAACAACACTGCACACATTGGAGCAGGGAAGCCACCACACAACTCTCTAAAAGACCTGCACTTCAGAGATGCTCCTTGATGTCCCACACGTTGCCACTCTGCAGGAGAACCCACATTTCCAAAAGGATGTGGAGAAAGGTCACTAAGACATAGACTCCAGAATCTCAAATGTTTTTCTGGAATGCTCGAAATGGAACTCCTGGGAAAAACTAACCTTTCATTGTGGCCACCTGAGTCCCTGATTCCCTTAAGAATATTTTCTGTGACCATGATCTAAATGCCTTGCTGGGATACTGGTTAAACGGAATTACAGGGACATCTAATGACCACTGGCATTAATGTCATCCTTGTTCTGAGGGGAACACATTTAATTTAGCAGGATTTCCTCCTACATGCTCAGTAAGAATGATGAATGTCTCACTCTGTAAAATAGATGAATGTACAGGAAAACATCTAAATATGAGACTGTTTTTTTTTCCCCCACTATACTCTCTGTTTGTAAATTTAACACTCAAACTCAGAAATATATTCTTCTGGGAAAACTTTTAGTCTTGAGACCAAGTTTATGCATACAACAACTTCTTCAAATGTACACAACATAGGGGAAAAGCATTTTCTAATAAATGATTAACAATACTCAAAGCTAACTGCAACATGAATGCAAAAGAGCTAAGCTTCTTTTTTTTATATTTGCCAGAAATGCTTAGCAATCTAAAATGGGAATAAAAACAAACAAGGTTGTCAATTCAACTAAATAAAATATTTTGGTTGGTATATTTCCCCAGGTTGTTCTCAATTCCCTTTCCTAATCTCTCAAGCCAAGAGCACAATGCTCTGCATTAGTGGCAGACTAACACCACTGGAAGCCAACTGAGAGAGAATGTCCATGGAAATGAGAGCACATTCACAGCTCAGGTGACACACAGTATTGCATGCATGGGCACATGTGTGTGTGCACATACACACACCCACACAGAGTATCATGCAAACACATGTTTCCACGTGCAGTAATTTGAGTAGAATTTGGGCATTATGTGCATTCACATGTAAGAAAAATACCTCAAGGGATGGAAAATAAATTAATTCACATATGAATTTTGTAGGAGTCTTTTCTCCAGGTACCTTCTATGGACAATTCTAAAGGTGTGAGAAAAACATGTTTCTTTTTTTTTCATTTATGTATATATATGTATATATATATATATATATGTATGTATGTTTATCTATATTGTGCATTTGATTTTTTCTCTCTATATATAAACATTTCTCTATAGTATGAATATGTGTAACTTCTGCCCTTAAATATTAGAAATATAATTCATAAAAGAAGATTGCATTTTCACTTATAAATGTAATTTGGTTTAAGTAACTCTATTGTTGTCAGTCATTGTTCTTGTTCATATATTTTTTCGCTATGAAAATAATATTAAATGAACATCCTTATAAAATATAAGTACTAAGAATTTACTATATGAGAGATATTACATGAAAAATGTCAATTCCATCATGCTTCTATAAAAATTATGTACTATTACTTACTAAATCTTTGTGGGTTTATCTAATAATTTCATTAGGATACACTCCAAGAACTAGTGTGTCTGAATAAGACTGTATGAACATGTTAAGTCTTTTGACGCATAAGCCAAAATTTCCCTCCAGAAAGACAAATATGCATATCATTAAAATCTCACCAATGTTGTATACAAATTTTTAGCATTTTAAATTTGATTTAACAAATATAACTTTCACAAATTTAATGGCCATTTATATTCCCTCTGTGTAAATTGACTCTCCCTATTTAAATAGCAAGGGTTCAGTTGCGTATCATGTTATTTAAATTCTGGCACCTCTGTTATAAACTCTGACTTTTAGCCATTTAATTAAATTTTTCTATGCCTTAGCTTCCTCATAATAGCATATATTTCATAGGAGTACGATGAAGATTAATAAATTAGCACTCATAAAATTCATAGAACACTGCCAATCACACAGCCATAGTTCAATAAATGCATGTGTCATTATCTGCCAGTCTTCAGTGTGGGTTCTCTACGAACTGACTGTGGTTGCAGGTCTGAACATCTGTTCCTTATCTATTACATTATATGATCTTCTCAATAACCCATGAGATGAGCATGAAAGATAATGTTTCCCACTGGAAAAATGAGGAAAATAAAACTCAGAAGGTCAAAATATCTAGCAGTTTAGTGACAGTCTTGAGATTGAAACATAAGCCTCCTGGGGTTGTACTTTTCACAATGGCAAACTAGACTTCTGAGAGCAAAATGTGCAAAGAAGTAAAATAGGAAAGTTCAGATTCAGAGATAGATAGAAGATTAATTAGATAGGTAGGGATGTAAGTAGATGATAGATAGATAGATAGATAGATAGATAGATAGATAGATAGATAGATAGATAGATGATAGACAGATAGATAGATAGAAGATAGATGATAGATAGATAGATAGATAGATAGATAGATAGATAGATAGATAGATAGATAGATGCTATAAATGAGATAGAGATAAGTCAGATAGCTACAAACCTAGAGTATTTAATACCAAGATTTGTGAAAGGAACTTCAAGAAAAGTATAGAACAATAATTGGCCCTACCTGTCCCCTAAAATGAATTCTGATTCAGAAATAGCTACAATGATGTTCAGTGGGGGCTTTGACTTTTTACAGGGCTGAGAATAAAAGACACTGCCAAAGACATTAGTGTTTGACAACCAAAACAGACTTCTGATTAGAATTTGCAAAAACTACACTCTTGGAGTAAGAAAGAACTGGAAATAGAATGCATCCCAACTTTTAATCATCTTAATCCTTAATTATATGTCTTTTTGTCCTTATCCTAACTACTTGCCAGAGCAAAAAACAGATTCTCTATGGTAAATGTAACATTAAGAGTCACAAATTTTCTCAAAACATTTTCAAACAGGTGATCCAAAATGAAAACCAGTATTACATGCATGTAAAAATGCAAAATGACTAAAAAGAAGTATCAGAAAATAGAGCGGGACAAGAAATCTAGTATGTTAAGTGGGAGGAGTTAAGGAGATATGGCTAAAGTTATTTGACTGACAGACTGAAAACTGAAGAAGTATATGAAGACTCAGACTCATAACTATGTGGTGTGGGCTAAGTGTCTTTGCTACCCTACCCCAGCCACTCAGCTCTGGAAGTCATTCTTTCCTCTCCAGTGATAATATTTGGAAGTGGAGCATTTGTGAGGTGATGAAATAAAGATGAGGTCAAGAGAGTAGAAGCCCAGTATATGCACAGTATATCAAGAGGAGGATTCTTTTAAGAGGAGGAGCCACCAGAAATTTCCACCACTAGCAGGAATTCTACCAACTACAAGGCAGAAAGTGATTTCCCACCAAGAACAGAATCTGTCAGCACCTTGACCTTAGACTTATAATATTAAGAACAGGAAGTAATAAATGTTGTTTTAACTTCCCAGACCGCCATAATTGGTGAAAGCATTTCAAGCAGACTAGGACAACAAAGCCCAAATCTCAGAAAATCATGGTAACAATACTAAAACCGCGCCCTCCCTACTGGCCCAGCAATTTAAAGCACAGCACCAAGAAACTAAAACCACTTCAGCATGAGTTCGACCACTGCCTGGGAGGTGATCCACATGGCACGGCAGACCTCTCCGGACCCGCGCGCTGCTCCCCTCAGCAGTGTACTTCATCAGTCGGCCTGTCCTGCTCCCCACTCTGTCTCTGGTGAATCCTCTCACGGTCCCTGCACCTCCTGCCTGTACCCCAGTTCTGTATGCATGAATAAATACACACACACACACATACGCACAATAAAAGAATATTGAATAATGAAGTCTTAGAGCTGGCCATTGAAAAGTAATAATAAACGGGGAACTAATTTCTTTACATAAAGTATAAACGTCAAAGAAAATGGAACTTAGAATTATATGATCAAATTTATGGTGATACCAAAGAACTACCAAATAACAATTCTATACCAGCACAATATCCTTGTGAAAAAGATATAATAAAGATATTTTTACCAAACACACACACACAAAAATAATTTCTGATGAGTAGCTGTAATTTCTGATGAGTAGCTGTGCACTAAAAGGAAATAATGAAGACAGTTCTTCAGGTCAAATGAAAATATGTCTACTTGAGGTTGAGAATAGGTAGGAAGGATAAAGAAAGGGTTACTAGCCAGATAAATCTAAATAAGGAATGACATTATAAAACAATAATAGAGAGGATTTTAAAATGCACTAAAGAAATGGCACAAAACCCAACAGAAGGTGAATGGAATTAAATTTTTCTAAAATAGTTACATTACAATTGTAAAGAAAGTGGTTTAAAAAAAAAAGAATGATAATAAATATATTTTAATGTGCTCAGGGCCCATGCTATAATATCTAGAGTATGGGCCAGGTCAGGAATGTGGTCTCCACTACAAGGTAAGACATGACGGCCTCAAAGTCTGCCAGGGGAAGGTTCTAGGGGGCAGAGGAAGTAGGAAACATAATGGAAGTAGGAAACCAAATGATTAGAAATAATTTACTGCTTACAAATTTATCCTGAATCTCTTCTACTTTTAGTAGCAACATCTGAACACAGATGCCAATAGCATACTCATCATTATCCTTTTCTCCAGAGCCCCCACGCAAACAACATAGTCACCAGAGTTGCCAAAGGGAATGTCAACTACAGAGGTGATTACAGACACAGGGATCATCTAGTATTCACACAAAATCAAGCATCTGTATAAATGAAAGCAAACTCATCCAACAACAGCACATAGTCCTGGTCAACAAAATAGAGTAAATTTAACAGTATAACACCCTAAGAACAACAGAGAAATTAATCACAACCAAAACATCTACTAAAGATGATAAAAAAATTAATTTTATTTACTAAACAGAAATAAAACTGGAATAAGAGGAGAATAAACACAGCTAAGTATAATAATGAAGCAGATTCCTGAGACATAATCTCTGACCATTGCGTGAATGTGGAATTAAGAAAAGTATATAGGCCCTCCCTGGTGGCTCAGCGGGTTAAAGCACAGCACTGAGAATCTAAAGCCGCTTCCGAATGAGTTCAATTCCCGCCAGCCCCGGAGGTGACCACATGGTGTGGCAGACCTCTCCTGACCCGCCCGCTACTCCCCTCAGCAGTGTACTTTGACCATCTGCCTGTTCTGTTGCCCACTCTGTCTCTAGTGAAGCCTCTCACCGCCCCTGAGCCTCTGGCCTGTACCCCAGTTCTGTATGCACAAATAAATAAAAACCTTTAAAAAAAAAAAGTATATAAAGCTATATAACAAAAATGAAAATAAGCCAGAAGTTTAAATGTTCAGCTAAAAAAAAAAAATGGAAGGAAATAAAATCACTAATGAAGGGCATACTGATAAAGAGCTTCATATCTGGCAATCAACAGAAAAAAGCAATTCTTACTATAAACCATGCATCAGTCAAATGAATTATAATAAATACAATAATTAAAATCTCTATATAATATTGTAAAAATGAAAGGAAAACATGTTTTTAAAGTGAAGCAAGGAGTTATAGGCCTCTGAATTGCAGCTGTTCTCAGTTAATGCATCTCTGTAAAATGGCAGTTGGGTTCAAAACACCATTGAAGAGAAAGGTATTGAGGTGGTGAAGGTGGATTTGAGAGCTGAAGTCTGGCACCAACACAGCCCAGAAAATGACCTTAAGCCCAGTGAAGACTGGCTTACACCAATTCCAAACCTTGAAATTGAAAACATTGAAAATATAAATTAAAAACAAAGTTTAATCTATCTCAAACTGGACTCTAGGTGGGAGCAAAAAAGTGTCTCATCTGAGATGTTAAAACACAGTCTTGGACTAGGAGAGGAAATTTCACTCTGAACATGATTTATTCGAAGTCATTACAAATGATGGGATCTTAGTCATAAAGAGACCTTGATTAGTAGCAGCCCAGGGCAACTGCCAGAAGCCAAACAGCTCCTATGGGGCAGCCAGTCTTCATTGAATTTACAATAAACAGGTATGTAATATGAAATGTGTGTGCAATCAATTCACCATGATTATACAACAGCATAGATGACTAGTCAAAGATGCAAATAATAGCAATCAAACATAGACCATAAAGCATCTTTAAGATGACTAACAAATTTCAAAAGAAAATTCAAGAAGTGAGAAAGGTGTGCCCTCCCTTGTGGTGCAATGGGTTAAAGCATAACACTGTGAAGCTACCTGTAACCACTTCATGACACAAGCTATGCAACATCTGTCGACAGACACGGTACGGATGGAGGGGAAATGCTCTGAAAAATCAGAATTTCCATGCTAACTTATCTTATGACCTCCCTTTTTTGTATAATCACAATATCAAAATATTCTGAGCAACCTTCAGTTTACATTTGGATTGCCTCAGCTTCATAAGGCGCAT
>NW_004567103.1:86288148-86296340 GCF_000260355.1 Condylura cristata
AGCTGACCCACATGGCACAACAGACCTCTCCTGTCTCATCTGCTGCTCCCCTCAACAGTGTACTTCAATGATCTGCTTTTTCTCCTCTCCACTCTGTCTCTGGTAATGCCTCTCATTCCCTTTGAACTCTGGCCTGTACCCCAGTTCTGTGTGCATAAATAAATAAACCTTGAAAAAAAAAAGTGAGAAAGGAAAATGATTCCCTAAAATATTAGCCAAATATAACTGCAAGGCAACTATTACAGAAAGGTACAGAATGCCAAAATCAAGTTTGTTGTCAGCATTATGAAACCGGAATTCTTTACATTGCTGGTAGAATATAAACTGGTATGATCACATTGTGACATACACTAATAATAACTATACAGCAATTCTGTTTTTCTAAAATTATTTCTCCTGAGTGCATACCCTATAAAAAAGGGCATTATATTCACTAGGTAACAAGAACTTGAATATAATATATATATATAGAATCACTATGCATGTTCTCCACAATGTGGGACATGCTAAATATCCTTTACCAGTGGAAGGAATAAATATTATACATTGTATTGTAGTTATAGTTAAAAATTTTTGACAACAATGAAAAATACTGGAGTATAGCTAAGAGCAAAGACATGATAAAACCCACAGTATTGAGTAGTGTGTACCTGAAGACAGACAGAAAAGAAAGAAAAAAAAAAAAGACAAACACTGTATTGACTCCATTTACCTGAAATTGAGAAAGGCAGAAGTACTTGACTTGATTATGTTAAAAAGGAGAAGAGTACTCGATTATGGTATCAATCAGAAGGAGAGCAGGTAATGTGTGGAATGTACCATAAGGAGTCATTTGGGGTAGTGTTCATTATTTATATTTTGAGAATTAGTGCCATTTTTTATTTGAGATAGCTTTAATTGGTGAAATGTACATTTTATTTGAATTAAGATAAAGTAAGATTTAAAATACAGCTAAATAAATCAATTTCAAAATAGCATATTAAATGTAATAAACAATAAATTATAACATGGTAAAAATATGTGTTAAGTTGTTATCTAGAGGGTAGCATAAGAAGATGAAAAATATGATAAAAGTTAAGTGGTAGAGGCCCTCCCTGGTGGCACAGTAGATTAAAGCACAGCACTAAGAAGAAGCTAAAGCCACTTCCATATGAGTTTGATTCCCACCTGCCCCAGAGGTTACCACATGGCGTGGCAGACCTCTCCTAACCCACCCGCTGCTCCCCTCAGCAGTGTACTTCCTCCTTCTGCCTGTTCTGTTCCCCACTCTGTCTCTTGCCTCTTGCCACTTCTGAGCCTCTGGCCTGTACCCCAGTTCTATATTCACAAATAAATAAATCTTTAAAAAGAAATAAAGTTAAGTGGTAGAAAAAATAGAAAACAGAAAAAAAGAGTACCTTACATACACTTAAACAGGCTTCTAGAAATAGAAACTAGTGGTTTACATACTCAGAAGACAATTAACTATCCAAATCATTAGTGTTAAGAAAAACACAGATGCTTGGAGGTATGAAGTTGTACTCCAAAAATTACATAGTTATGTAAACAATTGTCAAACTGTTTAATAAAATTTGAAAAAAAAATGATATATTTTCATTATGTTCAAGAAAAGGAAATCTTTATAAGATCAATAATCAATTTCCATCAGAAATCCTAAAGGCAATGGCTTAATATACTTTAGAGACAAAACAAAAAAGCTGCCAACCTCTTCATCAAAATACAATGCAGGTTTAGTTTCTATCAAGTTTCATATATTTGCCAAGATTTTAGGTAGATGTGTCCCTTCCTTCAAATTGTATAGCCCCCTCCAGTGGCAAAATCTGTATATGTCCAGGTACAGTTATGCTCCAGGTACAGTCTGAGCTCCAAACATGAGAAGCAGAATCCTCCGGGTGTACTAGCAGAATTGCAACCTGAAAGTGTCTCACCAGCCATTGTAGACTGACTACAGACCTGGTAAAGAGATTTCAGAAACAGCAGCTAGAAAACAACTTATTTTCGGCCCTCCCTGGTGGCGCAGCGGGTTAAAGCACAGCACTGAGAATCTGAAGCCACTTCCGCATGAGTTCGATCCCCACCTGCCGCCTGCCCCGGAGGAGACCACATGGCGAGCCAGACCTCTCCTGACCCGCCCGCTGCTCCCCTCAGCAGTGTACTTCGTCGATCTGCCTGTTCTGCTCCCCACTCTGTCTCTGGTGAAGCCTCTCACCGCCCCTGAGCCTCTGGCCTGTACCCCAGTTCTGTATAAAAAAATAAAAAAAAAAACAAAAAAAAAAAGAAAACAACTTATTTTCTCGGTGACTTATTTGGAGAACACATTCTCAAGGACACTATCTAGAGTTTATATTTTGGTTCTCCTAATGCTTTATAATAAGTCAAATAATTCACAGATTATAAGGAAGTGGTAGTCTTCTAACATCTTGTCTGCTTTTGTATCCATTCCTAAAATATTGGATATTAAAATAAAATAAAATTACCACATTTATCCAAGTATTTACTGAAATCACAATAAAACCTAGCAGTTAGAGCTTGTCTGATCAACCTTTATAAAATAACCACACATTTTGTTCACACTTATTTCACTTATTGACTTTCTCCAAAAAAGAATATAAACTATTAAACAGCAATTGTGTCTTTTATTCAACTATGTAATCCCAGCAACAAAAGCAAAGCCGAGGATAAGAATATAATAGTTGTTTAATGAATGGTACAAAATCACTAAAAACCATAAGCATCTAATTTTCATGAAAACTGCAGTGCCTTTTTTTTTATTATTATTTCTGCCTCTTCTATATACCATTTTATAGACTGAGAATAAACTGAGAATAGTAAACAAAATTGAAGGTAATAAAATACAATAAACTAAGTTTGTCTTACTCTATTACAATTCAGTGCTCCTTAAACACATTTTAGCTATCTCTCAATTCATCTCTATGAATAACATAATGTTAAAGATAGAAAATATGGGGAGATGGCAAGATGGCGGCAGAGTAAAGATGCTGAGACAACTATGTCCAAGCTCGCATAGGAATATATAAAAACAGACTATAGACTAAAAGGCTATAAGTTTCAACCCAAATGAGAACTCCTTGGATTCACTAGAAGGAAGATAACTGAGGGAGAATGTGCGACTGGGGAGTTCCGATAACAGAACTCGTATCCGAAAATGCCACAGAGAGGATAAGTAGAACCCTGTAACTCCAACTGGGGGAGCACCCAGACTCTAGTGCCACAGACAGAGGCTTCCTATTCATTTGGCTTAGTGAGTGAGACACAAGCTGTGGAAAAGACTGTGCAAGTGGGCACATAGAGCCCAGGAGGTGTGGAGGAAAATCTGGTGATTTGGTGACTGGGGCAGCTGCAAGGCATACAATGCTTTCACCTACCCCTAGAACATAGGCCTGGAGGCTTGTTCCCAGCATTAGTCACTAAGGCAGGGCCAGCAAGTTCACAAAGCCCCTGACAAAAAAGGGAAAAAAAAAACCCAAAACGGTTAGATAGAATCATAAAAAGGCCCATTTTAAGATTCCCCCAAGTGGTAGGGAAAGACTGCTCAGGGATAGACTGCTCTGAGTGGGCACAAAGAGCCCTGGAGGCCTTGAGGGAGGACTGACAGCCTGCACAACTAGGGTGCATACAGAATTAGGACTCAAGGTATTACTGAACAGCAGTGGCCAGAAGACGTGTGAGCCAGTAAGGTACTGCAGTGCAAGGATCACAAGTGCTCAGAAAATAAACAAAACCAGTGACTGGCTCAACCACAGGCCCAGCTGCAACACTTCTAATGCACCACAACCCCCACGGCTACATACAAGCATAGAGGGAACCCATGACATCAGAAGGCTACAAAGATCAATAGGCACCTTCCAGAGACAAAGACTCAATGAGTTACCAGAAGAAGCTGAACACCACAAGAAACCCCTATGTGACACTGGCAGATGACAGACATAATTCCACACAATAGGGGCTTGGAAAACAGGAGAAATTTAAACAAAAAAGGCTCAGAATACCATCCACAACTGAAGTATCTGGAAGTCCCTCTGCCATTCCAGAAAGAATATCCAGGAAAAAATGCCAGTCAATGATAGCAACACCATGTCTCAACAAAGAGAAAGTATTAGAAAATACATGACAGGAAAAAGAAGACACACAAATATTCAAGCAAGTCCACAAGGGGAAAATTTACCACAAAAGAATCAGCCAGCAGAAACCACCAAAGAAATAGAAGAACTGCTCAGCCTACCAGATAGAGAATTCAGCATCATCATGATAAACAAACAAAAAGAAGATGAGAAGGAAAAATTGAAATGAGGCAAGCCATCAAGGAGCTGAAGAATACAAATAAGAAAATGAATGAAAGAAATGAAAAAGAAAAAAATGATATGAGACAAACAATCAACAAACTGAAGAAAAAGAGACATTAAAAAAATAAATAGAAGAAATGCAGGAGATGAAAAGACCGCTAGAGGAGATAAAGAATGCTGGGAAAAGTAATGAAAACAGAATAGATGAAATGGAAGAACGAATCAGCTCCCTCAAAAATGCAGAAATAAAGAGAATTAAAACAGAAAAAGAAAGAGAAATACAAAAGAAAAGGAATGAAGAAACACTTCAAGAGCTATCTGACACCATTAGAAAAGGAAATATCAGTTATATGTATCCCAGAAGGTGAAAGAAAGGCCAAGGAATCAAGAAAATATTCACAGAGATAATAGGAGAGAACTTCCCTAATATGAAGAAGGAGATGTAAGTAGATATCCAAGAACACCAAACTACCATGAATGACAGGAGAAATACAGCAAGACACATTATAGTAAAACTACCAAGAATACAAGACAATAGAAAGATAATGAGAATGACAAGAGGAAAGAAACAAATAACCTATAAAGGGAAAACCAATCAGGCTGACATCAGACTTCTCTGAAGAAATACTATGGGCAAGAAGAGAGTGGAGGGACATACTCAACAAACTCCAAAGCATCAAATGACAACCAAGAATATGCTATCCTGTGAAGCTCTTCTTCCTCTATGAAGAAAGAATAAGGACATTTTCAGACAAACATAAACTCCATAATTTTGTCATGACTAAACTCCCACACCAAAAAATACTACAAGAAGCCCTCAAACCAAATCCAACAGAAGAATGAACAAGAACAGCTCAAAACAAGGAATAATAATACAGGACAAAGGACAAAACTGGCAAATGTAGTCACCAGTATATCAATATTATCTCTAAATGCAAATGGCTTAAACTCATCAATAAAAAGACACAAAGTTGCAGGATGGATTAAAAAACAGAACCCAACATTGTGCTGTCTTCAGGAAACACATCTCACTGTAAAAGATAAAAACAGATTGAAAATAAAAGGACGAAAAACAGTTCTACAAGCAAATGGACCAAAAAAGAAGGGAGGAACAGTTATACTTATATCAGATCAAATAGACTTCAAACTAAAAAAAGGTTAAAAGACACACAGAAGGCCACTACATTATGATTAAGGGGACAATACAACAATAAGACATAACAATCATCAACATATATGCACCATATGAAGGAGCACCAAAATATATCAGGAAACTACTGTCATCTATGAAAACATATATCAGAGAAAATACATGCATAATAGGAGACTTCAACATGCCGCTCTCCACAATGGACGATCAACAAGACAAAAAAATAAGCAGACACTAAAACTCTGAACTAGGATCTGCATGACATGCGTCTAACAGACATCTATAGAATACTGCACACCAAAAAAATCTGAGTATACATTTTTTTCAAACCCAAATAGATCATTCTCTAGGACTGACCACATACTGGGTCACAAGATAAATATCAATAGATACACTAAGATCGAAATCATACCAACTATTTTATCTGACCATGATGGAATCAAACTAGTAATAAACCATATGAGGAAGACAAGAAACCCACCTACCATGTGAAGACTGATACCCACACTAATGGAGGAACATTGGATCAATGAGGAAATCAAAGAAGAACTTACAATTAGGGTGATTAACAGGGCTCAGGTGTTGGTATATGACATGTTTGCTGCTTTGATGATTAAGTCTTTGGAATAAAAGTCTGTGAGGAATGGTATGTCTGTTAAGGCTAGGCTTCCTGTGATGAGAGCAGTTGTTGTAAATGGTATCGTTTTGAAGATTCCTCCTATTTTTCGGATGTCTTGTTCGTCGTTTTAATTGTGAATAATTGATCCAGAGCATATGAATAATATGGCTTTGAAGAATGCATGGGTGCAGATGTGGAGGAATGCTAGGTGTGGTTTATTAATTCTGATTGTTACTATTATGAGGCCTACTTGGCTTGAGGTTGAAAAGGCTACAATCTTTTTGATGTCATTTTTTGTTAGAGCACAGATTGCTGTAAATAGGATTATTTTCTGTTAATGGGTAGAAATGAATTAGTAGAAAAACATCCTATAATCCAAATGCTTACGTTATGCTTAGGTGCAATCACAACCCTATTTACAGCAATCTGTGCTGTGGAGGTGTTGGGTGTGATATTGTAATGAATTATGGGGGCTCATTTTTAGGTTTAATGGTGTTTTAAATTTATTTGGGTGGGATGTTAGTTGTTTTTGGTTATACTACGGCTATGGCTATAGAAGAGTACCATAGCCATAGTATAACCCAACACCTCCACTAACAATTAAACCTACACCACCATAATAGGAGAAGGTTTTGAAGAAAAACCAACAAAACTAACCACTAAAATAGTACTTTAAATAAATACAATATATGTTATCATTATTCCCACATGGAATTTAACCATGACCAATGACATGAAAAATCATCATTGTAATTCAACTACAAGAATCCTAATGACAAGCATCCAAAAAACCCCATCCCCTTATAAAAATTATTAATGATTCATTCATTGACCTACCAGCACCATCAAATATCTCATCATGATGAAACTTCGGCTCACTACTCAGAGTATGTTTCATCCTCCAAATCTTAACAGGACTATTCTTAGCAATACATTACACATTAGACACAATAACCACATTCTTATCAGTAACTCATATCTGCTGAGATGTAAATTACGGGTGATTAATCCGGTACCTGCATGCAAACGGAGCTTCCATATTCTTTATCTGCTTATTCCTACACATAGGCCGAGTATTATATTACGGATCATATATATTTACAGAAACATGAAACATCGGAGTTATTTTATTATTCGCCGTAATAGCCATAGCACTCATAGGCTAAGTGTTGCCCTGCAGACAAATATCATTTTGAGGCGCTACAGTAATCACAAATCTACTCTCCGCAATTCCCTACATTGGAACCGACCTAGTAGAATGAATCTGAGGAGGTTTTTCAGTAGATAAAGCCAAGTTAACACGATTCTTCGCTTTTCACTTCATCCTTCCCTTCATCATCACAGCCCTAGCAGGCGTCTATCTCCTATTTCTACACAAAACAGGTTCAAACAACCCATCAGGCTTATCATCAGACTCAGACAAAATTCCATTTCACCCTTACTACACAGTTAAAGACATTTTAGGAGTACTAATTTTAATCTTAGCATTATCCTCACTAGTCCTATTTTCACCAAACCTCCTGGGAGATCCAGACAGCTACATTCCAGCAAACCCATTAAATACACCTCCCCATATTAAACCAGAATGATACTTCCTATTTGCATACACAATTCTATGATCAATCCCTAATAAACTGGGAGGAGCCTGGCCCTAGTTTTCTCAATCCTAATTCTAGCATTTATACCATTACTACACACATCAAAATAACAACACATGATATTCTGACCCATTAGCCAATGTTTATTCTGAATTCTAGTAGCAGATCTATTTACCCTAACATGAATTGGAGGCCAACCCGTAACACATCCATTCATCATTATTGGAAAACTAGCATCCATTTTATATTTCACAATTATTCTAGTATTAATACCACTAGTAAGCATTGTAGAGAATAATTTACTAAAATGAAGAGTCTTTGTAGTATATTGACTACCCTGGTCTTGTAAACCAGAAATGGAGATTTCAAACCTCCCTAAGACATTCAAGGAAGAAGCACTAGCCCCACCACCAACACCCAAAGCTGGTATTCTATAATAAACTATTCCTTGAACCATCTATCTATGAACACCAAAATTTTTTTTTTAAGATTTATTTATTTGTGTATACAGAACTGGGGTA
>NW_004567103.1:86296840-86297784 GCF_000260355.1 Condylura cristata
CGCCATGTGGTCTCCTCCGGGGCAGGCAGCAGGCGGGAATCGAACTCATGCGGAAGTGGCTTCAGATTCTCAGTACTGCGCTTTAACCCGCTGCGCCACCAGGGAGGGCCACGTGCATATATTTTAATACCCCATGCATATAAGCAAGTACATATGACTATAACATTACATAATACATAACAACTAAGACGGACATAGAATTATAATCAATACGACTATTTATCATACACATAACTGATTAATCAGACATAGTACATACTCCTATAGATCTTACATAAACCATATGGAATAAACAGAAGATATCAAGGACATCTTGATATATTATATGGAGAAGAAAGACACAAATTTCCAAAATTTATGGGACGTGTCAAAAGCAGTTATAAGAGGAAAATATATAGCATTACAGGTTCACATAAAGAAACAAGAAATAACTCAAAGAAACAACCTAATGGCCCACCTTTTTCCCCCCTGGAAAAAGAACAACAAAATAACCCAAAAGTCAGTAGAAGACAGGAAATAATAAAAGTCAAATCAGAAATAAATGAAATGGATGTTAGAAAAATAGTCCAAAAAAACAATGAAACCAAAAGTTGGTTCTTAGAAAAAATAAACAAGATAGACAGGCCACTAGCCAGGCTCACAAAGAAAAAAAACAAGAGACAGCACAAATAAACAGAATCATAAATGAAAGAGGAGAAATCATAACAGATCCAGCAGAAATCAAAAGAATAATCAGAGAATACTATGAACAACTATATGCAAACAAATTCGACAATTTAGCAGAAATGGACAAATTCCTACAACTCTACAACCACTTAAAGCTAGATAAAGAAGAAATAGAACAACTAAACTGGCCAATTACAAGCAAGGAAATAGAAGAAGTAATCAAAACCCTCCCCAAAAATAAAAGTCCAGGACCAGATGGATTTACAAATGAATTTTAC
>NW_004567103.1:86299969-86301094 GCF_000260355.1 Condylura cristata
TCTTCAAACAACTAGCAACAACAAATGTTGGTGATGATGTGGAGAAAAAGGAACTCTCCTGCACTGCTGGTGGGAATGCAAACTAGTGCAACCACTATGGAAAACTGTTTGGAGGTTCCTCAAACTGCTAAACATGGAGCTACCCTACGACCCAGCAATCCCACACCTAGGTATCTACCCACAAGACACAAAAACACTGATTCAAAAAGATACCTACACCCCCATGTTTACTGCTGCATTATTCACAATTGGAAAGACATAGAAACAAACCAAATGCCCAAAAATGGATGACTGGATTAAAAAGATGTGGTACATATAAACAATGGAATATTACTCAACAACTAAAAAAAAAAAATGAAAGAAAGAAACACATGTCATCTGCAGCCACATGGATGGAACTGGAAGGGATCATGCTTAGTGAAATAAGCCAGAAAGAAAAGGAAAAATACTGGATGGTTTCTCTCATAGGAGGAATATAATGGAACTGGAGAGAAAATACTGATAATGATGAATAGCTATATACCAGAGACATTTTGTGGGGGTGAAGTGGGGAATGGGATCAAAAACAGCAGTGGGAGGGAAATGCACTGGACTATGGTGATGGCACATGGGTGATTTGGTGATGGGAAACCCAAGGGGATTGCAAATGTGATAGAAAAATGCACAAAATTATGTAAAAATAAAATATTATATATATGAAGTAGTATATAGATGAAAATATTAAAGACACTTTAGGACTCTTGTCACTTACAGTGTGAAAAGTAACTTTTCCATGCCCAACTAGACCAACACTCATCACCTTGCCAGACAGGAATAGCCTGAGATTTTGGCAGGATGAGAAAATCCCAGTGTTAATCGTACTCATAAGTTTTTTTTAAGACAAATGAAGCATGACATTGTATTTTTATTTCAGAAACTATCAATATCTGTATGTAATTCAGGCATGTTATAGTTAAGCTTTGCTTTCCTCACTTTGAATGCCAACAGAATCCTTTGGATAGATCCCTATCAATAACACACAGTTATTTAATTAAGCTCTTTGTAAGAATAACTAGTACAAATGATAGAGCGTACAATTTATAGAATAAAAATATATGTCCTATACCTTTGCTGAAAAAAAAAAAA
>NW_004567103.1:86301889-86310309 GCF_000260355.1 Condylura cristata
CAGGCGGCAGGCAGGAATCGAACTCATGCGGAAGTGGCTTCAGATTCTCAGTGCTGTGCTTTAACCCGCTGCGCCACCAGGGAGGGCCGCCATATTATCTTTAATAAGAGACATCTTTAAATTTAATAAGAGACATCTTTAAATTTTAATAAAGGTAATTATTAGTATATTTAGGCTTAAAATTGTTTCATCATTTGCATTTCATTTTTCTTATTTGTTTATTTTTATCTTTTGCCTTCTTTTGGATCATTAAGTAATATTTTGTCATTACATTTGCCTCTCTATTAGTTTATTGTAATTATTTTACTTTCCCTCAGTGGCTACATGATGTTATATCATTGCATTATAAATTATTTTATTTTCATGCATATAGGCAGTGTTAATATTTTAACTCCCACTCACAAACTTGGCATTGACTTTTGTATTATTAATTATACATTTATTTTATAGTAAGCAAAATTTTTATTTTCTATAATCAATAAAATTTTAGAATTACCTTCTACATACATACTACTAATTCTTTGTTGTATTTTCATACTTCCCCCAGGATTAATTTGTGTATGCCTAAATAAGTCCTCTTGAAATTTTAGATGGAGATCA
The DNA here is from genome assembly GCF_000260355.1 of Condylura cristata. Classification (NCBI taxonomy): domain Eukaryota; kingdom Metazoa; phylum Chordata; class Mammalia; order Eulipotyphla; family Talpidae; genus Condylura; species Condylura cristata. Next base: position 86,302,490 of record NW_004567103.1, read on the forward strand.
CATTTTTTGTTTGTTTGTTTAAAGACATGTTTGTCTTAATTTTTAAAGTGCATTTCAGTTGGTTATAAAATTATATGTAGAATTCATTTTATGCAAATACTTTTTAAATTAAAGTGCTTCATGTCTCTAACTCAGTAATTTCTATTAAGCTGACATACTGTAGAACACATACATAAAATGTTGATATTTTCTATTTCATTTCAAATTGTGTTATTGACTTTTTGTTTTCTGCAGTTTTACTTTGATGTACCTAAGTTATATGTTTCTTTGCATTAATTCTCCTTAGGGTTTGTATTATACATTTTTTGATCTCATAATTTCTATTTTGTTTTATTTGATGTGCCTAAATATACTTATCTATTTTGTGGGACATATTAGTTATCTTGAAGCCCATTTCTGATAACTTTGATAAGTGGAGTTTCCTGTCTGTCTTTATGACCTTTTTATCCACTGCATTTTTTTTTACTATTACAGATTTTTATTTTTTTACAATGATTGTTTTCTTTTTTTTTTTCAGTGTACTCCCCATAGAATTCCCACCACCAATTGACCCATGCACCATTACCATAGTGCCTTGTGTTCTTCCCACCCTCAGAATGTCTTTCTTCCCACTCTCCCTGTAGAATGACTTTGATTTGTAGTTCTGTTTACTATTGTTTGGGTTTGTTGTGTTTTTTATTGTTTATTTTCCCCCTGGCTCTCTTATTTTGTTTCCCTATATTCCTCCTACAAGTGAAACACATTCCTGGTATGCTTAATAATTTTGCTAGACTATAGACAAATGCAATGAGCATTACAATTTATGCAGATAACTTGCGCTCTAGCAGATATTATCTACCTCCCACAAAGAATCTGTTTGGGTAAATAACCTCAGTCCAGTTTACTCTGAAATTGTTTGAAGTTCTGTTTCAGAGTTTTCCAAGAGATAGCTCACATCTTTGTTCCTACTCCTGGAATTCATCCTCCTACTTATGAATCAATTTTTCCGCCTACAACTGGAAGTTGAGTGTGTACCAAGATCATTTCTCTTTGTTGTTCTGAGTACTTTTATCTCTGCAGCCCTGTAAGACTCTCAAAAACTGTTTATCTCCCTTTTCCTTTATTACTGTGTTCTTGCCACCTTAATCTTCCATCTTCACAGAGGAAGTCTAGGTAGATTGGTTTGACATGCCAATATACTTCCATTTTTTTCTGTTTTTCTGGTCAGTCCTCAACTGACAGACATTTCAGGGTTCCAGGTATGATTTCACAGCCCCATGAGACTGCACAAAGTTCAGGTGAGTTTCCAAACTGGTAAATCATTATCTTCCAGCTGGCCTCTGAACCCCTAAACTTCATGCCACTTATGAATTATTAAGTGCCTCAATGGATAAATACTTGCACAGCATCAGGTAATCTCTGATTTTTAGCTTTTTTAAATTCTTACTGGATTATTAGTTCTCTTATACCTTCAGAGATATTTACTTTTAAATTTTCTTTAAATTGTGTAGCTTTCTTAATAATACCATTGGCCTGTAACAAGCACTTACCTTACTGGAGAAAGAAAATACAAAAGTTATTTTTAATCTGTAGACTTTATGATCAACATTTTGATAATGGTAATGGTTGTAACAGAAGCTGCTCCACTATGTTGTATAATGTTTGTAATTGCCATTGCTTAAAATATTCCAATGTAGAGGGTTTGTCCAACATTCACCATAGATATGGTGATAAAAACTGAAAGTGGGTAATGTAGCCTAGCACTGAGGCCAAGGACTGTTGTAAGTGGTGTCCCTGCCTGAGGGGGCTGCTGGGAAGACAAACAGCCTCAGAGGTAATGTTAAAAATATCAATTTTGAGGAGGGGCCACTTTGGAGATGAAATAAGAGTGTCTTGGCCCTCCCTGGTGGCGCAGCGGGTTAAGGCACAGCACTGAGAAGCTAAAGCCACTTCCACATGAGTTCGATTCCCGCCTGTCCCGGAGGTGACCACATGGCATGGCAGACCTCTCCTGACCTGCCCGCTGCTCCTCTCAGCAGTGTACTTCATCGATCTGCCTGTTCTGCTCCCCGCTCTGTCTCTGGTGAATCCTCTCACCCTCTGCATCTCTGGCTTGTACCCCAGTTCTGTATGAATAAATAAACAAATCTTTAAAAAAAAGAGTGTCTAGACAGAAAGAGAGGAAGAAGTAAGATTGTTGTTTGTCAGGTCTCCAGGATTCAAGGTTTGAGTTCCAGGTTTGAATTTGCTTTAGCATTTTGAGGGCAAGTGGATTTGAGCCCCAGGACTGGGCTGATCTTGAAAGCCACTGTAGACCTCTGAAGGTGGAGGCCTGAGGAAGAGACTTTACAAGTAGCTAAACAACTGAAAATGTTCCTAGTCTTTGCTGCAGATACAGCCTGACTTAGCTGTGTGAATGAGGCCTTTAGTTGGGTCATCGGTGGCTGTGGCTGCAGTCCTGAATGCTGCATATCTGGTGCTGTGCTGAAGCCTCCCACTGTTCTAGGAGTGTCCCTTGTGTCTTCTGTTGTCTTGGTGAGTTAGAATCAGGCCTGAAGTCTTGCAGCTGTGTGCCCCAGGTTGGCAGAGCATCTTAAGAAGACACCATCTTAGACATGTGGCCTATTGTTTCGGAGAGTTGCTGCACATCCTCAGTGGTGGGAAGAATCCATCATAACAGTCTTTGTACAGGACTGGACAATACTGGACATGACTTTGGGTAAAGTAAACAAACACTGTTGGCCTCAGTAACTCTTATTGATCCTGTTTGCTAAATAAATACTTTTCTTCTTGTTTCTGTGTCTGAGCAGTCTTGCAATTGTGTGTGTGGGTGAAGAATTCAGACAGTATTGAAAAAGGATTTAGACAGCAGGGCCTTGGCCAGTTTAGGGTCCCCTGACATACAATGTCAGTTAGATTTCCTAAATGCTCTGTGAAAAACTAGTTCCCTACTTCAAGTAAATCCCAGGAAATACAAATCAACTCTGTTTTTTTTTTCAACAGTTATTTGTCTTTGTGCCATTTTCTCAAATGATTATTGTTCTGCCTTCATTATCTTCAGTTTGTGATGATATAAGGATTGTAGTCCATAGTTTCTTATGAGAAGAGTCATAGCCTACGTGGGATCTAGGTAGAAAAATAATCATTCTGAAGATACATGGATGTTATTACACCCTTAAATCTTCCTTCCTTTCTTTAAAAGCTTACCAGTGTTCCAGTGTAATCACTGAACTTGTAGTAACATAAAAAAAAATGCAATTCAACTCTACGTCTGCCTAGCTTACCAACAGATTGGATTCTCTGGAGCTCTAAAAGATCCCTTCTACAAAGGCAAATATATAGTTTCCATTTCTGAGACTCGAAGATGCTGAGATTTCACAGCTATTATCTGCATTAGACATTACCCTTTGTTATAAGGAAGCGCATATCTGAAGTTACACCTTCATCTGTAAAGTTGATGCAGGTCCATGAGGCCTTGTCCCTAAGAAGAACTGACCCATTTGAAAGCATGCCACGTGGCTTTGGTGAGGGCCACAGTTGGAACTATATAGCAGATCAAATTTTCCCTGTATCTAATGCTAACTTGTCATTTCATTAGACATTTAACTTCTCTGATCACACCAAAATTTCTTCTTCATGCCAGTCTCATGTCAGAATCTAAATTTGAAAACATTTTGAGAGTTGTTTAGTAGTATTTGCTACAATCTATGAGTACTGCACATTCTGGTTCCAACACCATCTTTTTGTCTCTTTTAATCTTATCATCATCAACACTAGGCAGAGGACATCCAAAAACCTAGATGTAACCTGAACACTTAGGGGATTTTATTGTAAAAGCAGGAAAAAAATATTGGTAAAGAAATCATGACATGCTCAACGAAACTAATTTTTAATCAGCTCAGCTCTGGATTTTAGAAGATAAACACAGTAGAATGAACAACAGGGATTAATTGAAGCTAAATGTCTATTTACCAGCTTTGATAATGAGCCTATTATAAAAACAGGCACACAAGAAAATGTGGACCAAGCAGATAGGAGCTCATAGAGACTGGTGAAAGTTTTCGACTTGCTATCTCTAATGATTTCTGAGCTCAAAAAAAAAAAAAAAAACATTAAATGTAATTGTTTGATTTACTCTTACCTTTTGGAAATCATGGGGTTAGGGCATATCAATGGAGGAAAATATAAAGTAAGGTTCATTTCAGAGACAAATTTAAATTAAAAGGCAACCAAAATACAAATAATTAAACAGTTGACTAAATATAACAGTAACTCTTACTTATTTGGTATCTTATAATTCTGACAAAGAGCAATTGGTTTTCATTGATCTTGTGCAAGCAATTTGAACAGAAGAAAGTTAAATTTATTTTAAATTCTTTGCTAGAAATCTCTGGACACATTGATGGATGGTTGATTTGGGATGCAGTCAATATTTCTATAGATGCAGGATTTGCCTTTAACCAACTTCTAATATGCAATTTTATATTAAATACCAAAAAGTCTTGTACTCAACCTGTTTCACTTTCTATCACTTTTCCTTTATAAGATTGCATTTGCTATAAACAATTTTCAATCTGTGTTCTAATACAAGCTTAAATGATGTGACTTTGCAGTCACCAGCACATTAGATATGTTTATTTAAGCTGTGTTAAGAAGTTCAGTGTTATTTTAATTCAGGAAATAAACTTTATTAAATACAACCCTATAGTAATAATATTCAAAAAGAAAATAAGAGCATTTGATGGTGCTGATGTTGTGCAATGTAAGACACCTTTAACATGGAGACCTGTACAAGCCATGCAGACTTATCAGATAATCTTCACCCCTCATGGACATGAAGAGCCATGAAGATAAGCAATTAACAAGTGCTTTATAAAGTATTAGAGTACTAAAGTAAAGGCTGGGTGACACTATAAGGTTAATTATATCTAACAGTGAAGGACAAAACTGTCCTCAAGTGACAGATTTATTTAAATGAATAGAAAATGAAACTAAAAATTCACTGGAAGCACATGAGCTTCTTAAATGTTCAAGTCTCTATCCATGGTGATGAGTCATGAATCCTATACCTGGCAAAGTTGGTGACAGTGTTGATTGAGAAAGATTATCTGTAGAGCATATTCTGGTAAATGTGGTCTAAAATATAAAGAAAAAAAAGGATCTTCTTTGAAATAAACTTGAAAAAAACAAAACAATAAAGAAAAAACTATTAAAATATGAAAAACTAAAACCACAAAATGAATTAAAAAAATCAGGTCTGACACTGTAAATATTGGTTCAGCATGTGAAAATATTGTTCTCTCCAAGACTATGAAAGTATCAGAAGTTTACAAAATCTGTTTTATATCCCAAGGAATTCTTCTTTAAATTAAAACAACAATAAGGTTAAATACCCATGAATCTAGAGAGGTGTCTCAAAACACTTTTTGATTGTAATGGAATGGCAAATAATGTGATACAGGTTAAGAGGACATCAAATATGGGGGGACAAGAGGAGGGGAACCACTATTGACATTAAATGATAAAGAAAAAATGTAGATAGTAAAACACTGCAGTTATTGGATCTTTTCCAATAGAAATAAATGTTAAATTTTTCTCGCTCATTCTCTCCCTTTCTCTCTCTCAAACACACACACACACAACACACGAAATCACTTTTTTCTGGATTCTACAATTAGTCCACAAGAGTCATGCCTAAAGACAAATGAGCATTTTATCTACAAGTATGCTCCAAATTTCTTCAATATATGCTTCTAATATCTCCTTAAGACTATTTTTCAAAAAATTAATCATTAAGACTTTTTCACTACCTTAACCTCCCACCACTGCCTTTAAGTTATGAATGAGAATTTAAAAACTAGTGTGAACATACTAATTAAAAATATTCTAAGGGAATAAAGGAGTAAGGGGAAATAATATCTAGACAACTTATAAACATGGGACAAAAACATTAAAAACCTACATGATAAAAATTGTTTTCAATATTTCATAGTGAAATTAAAGAATGAATATATAATCTCTATTAAGCAAGAACTAAAAAACAAAAAGATTTCTGATAAAACAAAGATAAGAGACCCTCCCTGGGTAAAATGTCACACTACAGGGCCCTCCCTGGTGGCGCAGCAGGTTAAAACACAGCATTAAGAAGCTAAAGCCACTTCAGCATGAGTTCCATCCCACCAACCCCGGAAGTGACCCACATGGTGCGGCAGACCTCTCCTAACCCGCCTGCTGCTCCCCTCAGCAGTGTTCTTTATCAGTCAGCCTGTTCTGCACCTCACTCTGTCTCTGGCGAATCCTCTCATCGTCCCTGCACCTTTGGCCTATACCCCAGTTCCCTATGCATAAAAAATCTTAAAAAAAAAGTCACATTACAAAGCTAGCCACAGCCTCTTCAGCACATTTAATTCCTGATCAGGGAGGTCACCCACATGGCTCAGCAGACCTCTCCTGTCTCACCTGCTGCTCCCCGCAGAAGTGTACTTTGTCAGTCAGCCTGTTCTGCTCCCTACTCTGTCTCTGGTGAATTATCTCACTACTCCTGCACCTTTGGCCTGTACCCAAGTTCTATATGTATAAATAGATTTTTAAAAAATAATAAAAAATAAAATAAAATAAAGATGAGTTGCTAAGATATAATCATTTGATTTGAATTTCAGGAAGATGTTGGGAAAGGCAATACAATTTTTATTTCCTTGATTCCTCCAAAGCACACAAATATACATGCACACACATACAAATACATATTCACAGGAACTACAAAAACTTAAAAACGGACATGTACAAGAAAATGTGATAAGTAGTTCAAAAAAAGTTCAAAAAAAGGAGCAAGGAAAATGTACCAACAATTACAAGATTCACTTGAAGAAAGACAACAGGATTTATATTCTCCCTAATAACAAATAACCTATAATATTGACAAGTCACAGAAACAAGCTAACTGAAAAGAACAACCAAAATTTGGAGAGAATTCTAAAGTGTCCAGTTCAGATTATCACCAGAGAACTTTGATGCTGTAACAAAACAGATTCTATGGACTTTCCAAATGTCAATACCACATTCCCATTCTAGGGTAGGCCTGAGTCTGAGGAGAAACTTCCTGGACTAGAATCTACATTAAGCTGTTAAAGTAAATAAAAAAAAAAGTAAATAAAGATCCAAATACAACCAGGGATGGAACACTGATGCCATCTCAGAGAAAACATGAGCCCATATTTGCTTTTCTCTGTGAAAAAACAGATAGAAATTTCCAGAAAAATCGAGTATAGGTTATACTGATACATATAGCTCTTCCAAAGAATAAGAAATCTCCCTGTAACTAAAACAATGTCTGGAGACATGTTCACAAAATGAACCAATAATAGGACATTCACCAAGTAAATGCAGTATAAATTAGTTAGAAAATACTCAGATATTAAGTGACTTGGAAAAGGATGAATTGAAGATAAAGGACAAAATTCAGGAAATTTATCAAAAAACATATTTTGAAATAATTAATAAAAAGGTAAAACAAATTAAACATGACTTATGATAAAAGTGAAATTACTGAAGATAAAATATTGTGAAGAAAAGTGAATTCAAGACAAATTCATATATTTATATACATATGTAAAAAGGAGGCAAATATAATCCACTGTGCAGAGATCTGAACTTCCCAAAGGGGGGAAAAAAGCAGTTGAATGAAACAAGTACTAAAAATAAAATTCAAGAAAACTTTTTTGAATTAAATTATTTGTATCCATATGGTAAAATTGTATATTTTTGAAAAATGACCTAGAAAAACTACCACTGAAACTAGCAAACTAAAATTATTATAATACAAAAAATATTAAATCATCCTT
>NW_004567103.1:86310487-86396150 GCF_000260355.1 Condylura cristata
CTGAGGGGAGCAGTGGGTGGGTCAGGAGAGGTCTGACACGCCATGTGGCCTCCTCCAGGGCAGGCAGGAATCAAACTCATGCGGAAGTGGCTTTAGCTTCTCAGTGCTGTGTTTTAACCCACTGCGCTACCAGGGAGGGCCAGATAGCACTAATATATTTTGATAACATCTCACATCACAGAATATTTCAAATAGACAAGAGAATAAAATGTAATATTACTATTTGAGTATTTTCTAACTAATTTATAATGTTTTTACTTAGTGCCCTTTTATTTTCATTAAGTTCATCTTGTGGATATGTCTTCAGACATTGTTTTAGTTACAGGAAAATTTCTTATTCTTTGGAAGAGCTATATGCATCAGTATAACTTATACTTTATTTTTCTGGGAATTTCTATCTATTCTTTCGCAGGGAAGCAAATATGGACTTTATACCCAAAGCGATATTTAATACAGTTCTATACAAGAAATAAGGAACATTTCTTTCATAATTCTTTTCTAACAATGTAAACAATGAAATCCAGACACCCTACATGTCTGAAATTTCACTTTTAGGGCAGGTTGTAAACATGAAAAAAATATTTCCCCATGAAAGTAAATCATGATTATAAGGAATATAGTAAATTAATTATGGACAGCCTGTTCAAAACAGGTGGAAATGATTGAAAAACAGGTGGAAATGATTGAAAAGATTAGTGGATTGATGATCAAACAAGCAAAAGGTACATTGGCAAAACAAAGGTAACCACAAACATTTTTATAATTCTGGAAATTAACTAAGGTCACAGAAAACAGAATCATTTATCCAAGAGAAATCATTGAAACACACTATAACAGCATTTTAACTTGGGGTTATCCTTATTATTTTAACTTGGGGTTATCCTTAGCCCCTACCACCCCCGCTCAATATTGTGGAAGCCATGGAAAGCCACTATTCTTGCAGACAATCAAAATAACTGACATGCTCAGAACACAGTAGACATGTTTTCTGAACTTTCAGCTTCCATAAAAATCTATTCACAGATGTGGCTATTCAATATAACTCAGAGCTTTTCTCATCAGAGGGGAAAAAATTCCTAACCTTAGTTCATTATCAAAACAGTATCAATCGCTTGACAACATTGCAGCTGCTAAAGACTGTGATTTGTTTTACTAGTGACAAATAAGAGTCTACCCATAAATAAAAAAGGAAATGATGGAAAACAAGGTGACTATGGAGGCTTAAAACGCTTTGACATATTTCTAAAGATTTTAAAGACTATGCTTGTCCTCAAAGTTATGTGCTTACCCAGGAAAGATAAGCTATTTCTTTTTCTTTTACTTTTTTTAAAAAAATTTGTTTATTTGTGCATACAGAACTGGGGTACAGGCCAGAGGCTCAGGGGCGGTGAGAGGATTCACCAGAGACAGAGTGGGGAGCAGAACAGGCAGATCAATGAAGCGCACTGCTGAGGGGAGCAGTGGGTGGGCCAGGAGAGGTCTGCCACACCATGTGGTCACCTCCGGGGCAGACAGGAATCTAACTCATTCGGAAGCAGCTTTAGATTCTCAGTGCTGTGCTTTAACCCGCTGCACCACCAGGGAGGGCCAAGACACACTATTTCTAACAGAACTTGATGCAGGCCTCTCAGGCCTCCACAGAATCTTTACTCTTTTGGGCTTGCTGGTATTCCCTGTACTCACTTCCTTCTGCCCACTGCCCTTTGCCACCACCCTTATAAGGCTCAGCCTCCAGGCTCAGCCTCCAGGCTCAGGTGCGCCCACTCTTGCATGTCCACACCATGCTCCAGGTGCTGCCATCAAGCCCAAGTCCACACTCCCAAGTGCTACAGGTAATAGCCACAGAAGTCAATGACACAAAAGTCTAACCAATTTTCATTGACTCTACGATGATAATTATTAACAAAATATAAGTACACTAAATACAAATTTTAGAGATGAAAATTACAATAAGCCAAAATGGAATAAAAATAAAAAACATTGCACAGGGTCAGTAACAGGTTTCAACAGGCAGAAGAAAGAATAAGTGAACTTGACTGTAGGTCAAAAGAGATTACCTAATTTATTGAGAGGGGTGGAGAGAAAAACAAAATGGACAGAGACTCAGAGACCTCTTCAAAATAAACACACAGAAGAAAAAGATAGAGAAGGGATAGAAAATATATCTAAATAAAGAGACCTGAAACTTCTCAAATTCTACTTAAAACATTACACATCCGATAAAATAAAAAAGAATGTCTAAACATGTATAATCAAAATGATAGAAGGCACATTTTAACATTAATAAAATAAAGTGTATCACATAAAAGCAATCCTAAATAAAATTAATAGATTATTCAAAGTACTGAAAATAAGAATGTCAGTTAAGAATGTCATATCCACCAAATCTGTAATGAAAATAATGAAGAAAATATTTTCACATCACACACAGAAAGGGTCTGATTTCCAAAATTTAAAAACTACTAATATACCACCACAACAACTTTTTTTAAATGGGTAAAAGACAAATAGACACTTTCTGAAGAAGATTTACATACATGAAATACTGTTCAATGTCACTTAATATAAGGGAAATGCAAATAAAAACCACAGTGAGAAGGCACCTCACCTCTGTAAAAATGGCCTATAAAAAAGAATGTAGTCAACAAATATTGGCAAGGTTGTGTTTCTTTATATACTATCAATAGGAATGCACATTTGTGCAATCCTTGTAGAAAATGTATGAAGATTTCTTAAGAAAATAAAAATAGAAATTTCATGCAATCCATGGAATACTTAAATTATTAGTTTAACCAATTATGAAAATTCTAATATGTATGCATATGTATAAAGCAGTACTGTCTTCATTTTTCAAGTTATGGGACCAATATAAGTGTCCTTGAACAGTGAATGAATAGAGAAATTGTGGAAAATATACTCCAGCGATTACAACATGACAAAAGACGAAATAGTAGCACTGGGAAATAATGGATTGACCTCAAGGTTACTAATGCTAATTGAAATAAGTAAAAAATTGAAAGATGGATATCAAATGGTTTCTCTCAATAATGAACTATAAATAACAACATAAAAAATCATACAAAGGCAGAACTCAGTAGGGAAAATTTTAGCTCAGTGAAAGTCTGTATGGTTGCTAGAGGGCACAGAAAGGAATCAGAGAGAGACACAGACAAGATATTCACATGGATATTATAGTGGAAGGTGAGTGTAACATATGGATATGTGGAAAAACAAAAATTCAATTCCAACAATTAAAAATAAAAAATTAAAAATTATAATGAAACCTAGGTGGTCCCAGATAAACAAACTCAGGAAATCCATCACTAGACATCATATTCTACAATAAATACCCAAATGTACTTTTAGGATAAAATGAAAGGTAACATAAAACCAAAGGAAACAAATAACAATACAAAATAGATATTTGACAGCTAATGTATTATTATTATTATTATTATTATCATTATTATTATCATTATTATTATCATTATATTTGATTTTAAAGACAAAAAATGTACTAATTATAAATATTGAAGGACTTAAAATATTAAAGTTGTTATTTGTATTATCACCATATATTAATGGAGAAATGTGGGAATAAAGTTAATGTATAATATTAGAACTTAAGTTAATGTTGGGCTTCCCCTGGTGGTGCAATGGGTTAGGATGCAGCACTGCAAGCTAGCTACAGCTGCTTCAGTGTGAGTTCGATCCCTGGCCCCAGAGGTGATCCACATGGTGAGGCAGACCTCTCTTGACCTGCCTGCTGTTCCCCTCAGCAGTCTACTTTGTCGATCTGCCTGTTCTGCTACCCACTCTGTCTCTAGTGAAGCCTCTCACTGTCCTTGTATTTCTGGTTTGTACCTTAGTTCTGTATGAATAAATAAATAAATAATTTCTCTCTTAAAAAAAAAAAGAGAGAAATTAATGTGAAGACAATAACAAGGAAAACAAGAAAAATAATTCAAAACAACAGTAAAAGAAACAATATGGAAATTCAAATATTATACTAAAATTATTGTAGCAAAAAACTAGTATTGAGGACTAGACAGACAAACAAAAAGATATAGAATATTAAATGTTAAGTAAGAGAGAAGAAAACCCTGCTCACTCAGTAATAACAAATATAAATGCATTTATCACTCAATCATAAGGCAGATAGAACAAATGTTATCAATGCAAATGACCCAAATCTATGCAGTCTATAAGACACACATATGAGATTCAGATGCAGATAAATTAAAAATAAAGGGATAGAAAAAATATATATGCATGCATGTCATTCAAGATTTAAACAAAAGCATTTTAAAGTTATTATAAATAAAATGGATTATATTATAGAAAGTCTTATTAGAGACTAAGACATATCTACTAGGAAGATATAACATATATATATATATATACACCTAAAAAAGTTTCAATATAGATGAAGCAAAACTACAGAAATAAAGGGAGAAATAGACAACTCAAAGAGTAATTGAGTACAATGATATTCTTTCAATAATGAATGAATTAGACATAAACTAGCAAGTAAATAAAAAAAAAACAAAAATCACTATAAATCATTTAGTATCATCAGGTATTTACACAACACTCCCCCCAATAAGAGAAAACTACACATACTTCTTATGCACACAAGGAACATTTTCCAAGATAGACCTAATATAATAACCTAATATAATATTGGATCATATAAGGCTTCAATTGGGTGAAAATACATATATTCTATGACAAAAATAGGATGAAATTAGAAAACTGTAACAGAAAGAAATTTGAGAGATTTACAAATATTTTGAATAAAACAGCATATTCACAAATAACAAGCATACAAGAATAAATCATAAAGAAAATTTTAGAAAATTTCCGTTAAAGCTATTCTTTGAAGGAAAGAAACAGTTTTGATACATAGCATATTTTTTTTAAATATGCTTTAAAAAATATACTTTATCTATACTGAAGCTATTTTTAGGTGTATATATATATAGTAGATGTGTCCTATATCAACAATAACAGAAGGTGTGAAGGTATAAAGCTACAAAGATTAGAGTGAAAACAAAGGAAAAACAGAAAAGAAAATAACAAAAAACCTAGACATTTATTCTTTGAAATTAACAAATTGACAAATGTTTAAATCATATTGACCATGAAAATAAATGATTCAAAGTAATAAAATCTTAAAGGAAAAAGTGATATCACCACCATCTTTGAAGACGTAAAACAAGAAATGACTCCATCTTAATGCGAGTGGTAGAGCTGTGCCAGGAGAAGGCCCATCCACAGCACCATGGCCCAGAAAATAAATGAGGGGACAGTACAGCACAGCAGATAGCCACATGCATCCTCATGGGACTACTGAACCCCCCCCCAAAAAAAAAACAACTCTCCAGAACTCGACTATAAACATGCAAATCCTGTCCTCTCCATTATGTACAAGAAATCCAAGATCTGTCCTCCCTATTATGTACAAGAATCCAAGTGTGCCATGACAAAGCAGCTTGCATAAGACAGAAAAAAAAAAGTAGATCAAAAATAAAAAAGAAAATTTAGAAAAACAAATCATACCCTGAGAAAGAAAATCAATTACCAGAAGATTGAAAACAAACTCTAAATAAGAAGGTTATGGAATTGCAGGAAATAAAAAGAGCAATAAGAAGTTGGGAAATACTGTAGAAAGCAATGGAAGTACAATAAACCAAATTGGAAGAGTAAATCAGTGAACTTGAAGATGTGAATATAAAAGAAAATCAAAACCACAAGGAGATGCCACTGAAAATCAAGTAGGGGGCCCTCCCTGGTGGCACAACGGGTTAGAGCAGAGCACTATGACGGTTGCCTTAGCTGAATTCTTTTAGCTTGAGTTCAATCCCCAGCCAGGGAGCTGACCCACATGGTGCAGCAGACCTCTCCTGTCTCACCCACTGCTCAGCAGTGTACTTCATCAGTCTGCCTGTTCTGCTCCCCACTCTGTCCCTGGTGAATCCTTTCACTGTCCTTGCACCTCTGGCCTGAACCCCCAGTCCTATATGCATAGATAGGTAAGTCTTAAAAAAAAAAAAGCAGCTAATATTTTAAATAAATAAATAAATAGGGTCCTCCCTAGTGGTACAACCGGTTAAAGCACAGCACTGAAAAACTAGCCATAGCCGTTTTCAGCTACTTAGATCTCCAGCCAGTGAGATGACTCAGCAGACCCATCCTATCTCTTCCTCTGCTCCCTGCAGCAATGTACTTTGTCAATCTGTTCTGCTCCCTATTCAGTCTCTAATGAATCCTCTCACTGCCCCTGCACTTGTGGCCTGTACCCCACTTTTGTATGCATAAATAAATAAATCTTTTAAAAAAATAAGAAAAATACAAGATGTGGATGTGGAAAAATTGGAATTCCCATGCTTCACTTATTGTTATATAATACTGTACAGCCACTTTGGGGAAATATTGGAAATTCTTCAAAATATTCAATATATAATTAATATAACACCTAGAAGTTTCACTCCCAATATTATGCAAAGACAAAAAAAAATGTCCATACAAAAGAGCAATGAATACATATTACATGAAAAACTTGTACACAGATGTTCATAGCACCATAATTCATAACATCTTAGAAGTAGAAATAACCACATATTAGTTTCTTTTGGCTACTATAATCATGAACTAGGCCACTTCAAACCATAAAAATTTGTTTTGTCACAGTTTTGAATACCCAATGCCAGTGACATCATAATCACTGAGTTGAAACCCAGGTATCAGCCATGCCTCACTGTTCCCCTCTCTCCGCTTCCTCCCCCCACAAGCTCAAGGAGAGAATATGTTCTTTGCTTTTCTGACTTCTGGTGTTTGCCAGTATCCTTTCACTTGTGGCCATAGAACTTCAATATGTAAAGCCAGCGCCTCTTTCTTCAGACCTCACATGTTCCTCTTCCAGCTATTGATTAACTTTTTATGCACACAGATCTGGGGTATAAGCCAGAGGTGCAGGGGCAGGAGGAGGATTCACCAAAGGCAGAGTGAGTAGCTGAACAGGCAGATATATCAAGTACACTGCTGAGAGAAGCAGCAGGAGGGTCAGGGGAGGTCTGTCATGCCATGTGAATCACCTCTAGGGAAGGGAATCAAACTTGCACTAATGTGACTGTGGCTAGCTTGCAGTGTTGCATGCTAACCCATTATGCCACCAGGTAGGGATGTATACTGAAGAATTCTTAACAAGATGATTATAAGTAGCATAAGATACAGTAATGGCTTAATATCAGCACATGAGTAGAAGACAGACACAAATGAAATGGATTAGTTGTTCACCCATAAATTACAACTTAATACAAGATATAATGTTAGGGCAAACCAGCCAATATTACTCAATAACTGGAGTTTGGACAAATGGCTAACCCTCTGAAAAACAATAAAAGATGGTTCCCTGCTTCATCTGAATCAAAATTATTTTGTGTGTATCAAAGTTTTTAAAACCAACTGTAAGTACTAGAACAAACCTAAGATAATTTTTAGATATCATGCATTTAATCTACATTAAATCCAAGTTGAATTTGCTCCTAAAATTCTTGTAAAACAGCTTGCTTAAGAATGTCACAAAACTTTCCAATGAAAACAAAAATGTAGACCAGCTTCACTATCAAGCAGTAAAAATAAAACCCATGTACTCTACCAGTTATTTCTCATTTTCAAAAAGGAGGACCAAATTTGTGTGATAATAATATAGGGTGGCAGGGGACCCTAAACTGTCCAAGGCCCCACTGTCCAGATACTTTACCAAACCCGTCTGGGTTCTTTATCCGTTCACACAATTATAAGATTGCTCAGGCTTAGAAAACAACAACAAAGGGATCTAATTAACAAACGGGGTAAAGAAGAGTTACTGAGGCCAATAATGGCCAGGTACTTTATCCAAAGTCATGTCCAGTACTGTCCTGCACAAAGACTGTGATGAATGCATCTTCCCACCACTGAGGATGTGTACGTGTCTAAGATGGTGTCTTCCTGCCTCTGCTGACCTGGAGCACACAGTAGCCAGACTCCAGGCCAAGTTCCAACTCATGAAGTCAACAGAAGACACACCAGGTAACGCTCCCAGGGCTACAGGACACGTCAGCATAGCATCAGACACAGCCACCAAATGACCTGACAAATGGCCTCACTCACACAAGATGCCTGTTTCTTCATGTCTCCCTTTCTCCACCAAGCCTAATAAAACTTTCCCAAAGCATCAACTCGGACAAGGCCTTCTCAATGGTCTCTGTCATGTGGCCTGCACCCACACAGCGCAGCTCCACGAAGCCTTCAAATTGCTGTCTGGGGCCTCTGCATTATCAAGACATTGCACTACTGTGGTGGAGGTTTGGCCTCTCTTCTGTGTGTCTCAGCATGGCTCCTGCTCTACCTCCCTCCCACATGTCTGCACAGCTTTTTTCTCATGCCCTGAGTGACCTCTTGCATGCACAAAGCTCCCCTATATACTTTTTCTGTTGCTTCACCCCACTTATACCACCTTTCTGGGGTGCTCTATTTTCTACTAGCAAACCCCTCCAGGGGGCACTACCCATAACAACTTATAGTCTTCAGCTACAGGTGTCAATAACAGTTACTTGCAAGTATACCCTGTTTATCCTCTCTGACCTCAGTTGAACGATTTATAAAATATAGTCATTAACAAATTCCCCAGCATAATTCACTGACACAAGCTATGCAACCTCTATCGACTGACATATTCCAGATGGAGACGGAAATGCTCTGAAAAATCAGACTTTTCCACGCTAACTTATGTTATGACTTCCCTTTTATGTATAATCATAGTATCAAAATATTCTGAGCAACCTTCAGTTTACAATTGGATTGCCTCAGCCTCATAAGGCGCTACCTGGCCCTGACAAGCAAGTATTGCACCAGGGTGAGAAATTCCTATTGAAGTCAAAAGTGATTTGACAACTGGCTGATTAATAAAAACAAGTGGCTGTTACTGCAAAGTCTCTCTCACTGCCAGACTGAGAAAAACCCAAATCTTATCACTCTATCTCACATAGCC
The DNA here is from genome assembly GCF_000260355.1 of Condylura cristata. Lineage (NCBI taxonomy): Eukaryota > Metazoa > Chordata > Mammalia > Eulipotyphla > Talpidae > Condylura > Condylura cristata. The sequence continues at coordinate 86,319,522 of NW_004567103.1, forward strand.
TTCTGTTCAGTTTCTAAATAACCACTCAAGCTTTCTACTATCTAGTCTTTAGATACAGAAATTCACCCAAGTCACCTATTCAGAGCTAATCAGGTTTTTTCACCTTCTAGACTTCAAGAAAACTCACTTAAACTTTGTAACAAGTTTTTCAAAGAACCTGACCTTAATTTGATTTACAAGAAATTTCCTCTTCCTACCCTCACTTTACTTTACCCCCTAAGATGTTTCTATGAGAATGAAAGCCCTTAAATAATGCATAATGTTTAAGGGACTTTATTTTGGTTAATCTTCACTGTGGTAAATACAGTAATATTAGTCTTAAACTTTGTGAATCTATGTACCTGTTTTAACCTTGATAGATTGATTTTAAAAATGTTATAATCTCGGCCCTCCCTGGTGGTGCAGCGGGTTAAAGCACAGCACTGAGAATCTAGAGCCACTTCCGCATGAGTTCGATCCCCGCCTGCCCCAGAGGTGACCACATGGTGCGGCAGACCTCTCCTGACACGCCTGCCGCTCCCCTCAGCAGTGTACATCATTGATCTGACTGTTCTGCTCCCCAATCTGTCTCTGGTGAAGCCTCTCACCGCCCCTGAGCCTCTGGCCTGTGCCCCAGTTCTGTATGAATAAATAAATAAATAAATAAATGTTATAATCTCAACTAAAGGTCAAAAAACAACCCCAGACTATTCTTAAAAAAAAGGTGATTGTGATATCAGCTCATTTCATATGGTAGTGTCATCCCTCTGCCTGCTTGAAATGTATAAAATAAATCTCCGCTGAAGGCAGAGCAGGAAGACTTGCACCCAACTCCCATTCCCGTGTCTTCCTTGCGCCCGCCCCCCTTTTTTTCCCTTTTTCCCCTTTTTCTAGGAATCTCTGCTCACCGATGCCATTCCCAGCCTGAGACCCTGCCTGTTCTGCCCCCCAATAATCTGTGATCGGGGACAAAGAGTCTCCAACAATTCACAGTTGCTATGTTTTTTTTTTGTTGTTGTTTTTTGTTTTTTTTAATGCTATGAGATAAGGACTACAAAATACCTTTGAAAACATGTGTTTTCTGTGTCTGTTGTGGTGTTTGCTTGAGAGCAATTGAAGTGACACTGTTCACTATCATGAACAGTAACACACTAATTAGTTGCTGGCTTCGAGTTAACTCAGACAGGTCTGAACATGTCCTATCGAATTCCCATTGACAGGACATGATGAACACACCCAATCCTCAGCCAGTCTTTCTTCAGTACACACACATTCCCCTGGCTCAAAGGAGCCTTCTTCATGGTGCCTGCCTGGGTATATTTATTTCCCTCCGTGCTTTGTTGACAAATGAGATAGCATTTGACACTAACTAGCCATGAAATATGCCTCCCAGTGTTGAGGTGACATGATTGACCCTCTCTTTCTGTGATGCATATTACTGAAGCTCCCTTCAGGACATTTTACCTCAAAATGAATTTTTGTTGTTGTTAAAGAGAGAGAGAGCAGAGGCATTGAACAGATTTATGAGCTTTGTCTGTCTGCCTAGAAAACTAGCTCTTGTGACATAATCTCCAAGAAATACCACAGATTTTGAATTAACTCAACTGCAAGAGGTGCTCATGTTGCTGACAGTCAAGTCTTCTTCATCTTACCAGCTCTTAACAAAGACTAATACAAGATGTTTTAGCATCTAAAAGAACTGCTATCATTGATTCAAAGTCATATTCATCCACTTATTTGCTGAACTATTTAGATTAGGTCATGAGATACAGATGGTAAAGTCAGTTGTACAAGGGCACTCTGGCAGAAAGAGATAAAAGCAGGAGCAGACTAGGTCTTCCTTTCTCTGACTTATAGGTCAGATTCTGTGTTCTCTATAAATCTTTCATATATCATAAGGGGAAGCAGAGATGACTACCTATTGTCCTTGTTCTCTGCTAGCTAACATTCAAATATGGGTGCAATGCATCAACACAAGTAGTTGCAAATCATGGCTATATTTTATAAATAAGCGAAATCACTAAATCTATATAACAAAACCTCCAAATCCACAAAGTTCACATTAGGAGAGTTATACAAGAGAGTACATACTGTGTCCCAAGTAACTGTGATGGACAATGAGGCCTACAGCCACTGAGAAGTCTTGCTGGCACCCAGATATATTTGGGTTAATCTGTCAGAGTTGAAGTCATAAATGTAACCCCAGGAAGCAGAAACTCTGGTTTCCCTCCCTTCCTCAGAGCACATGTTTTTTTCTAGAAAGTTCATAAATCTCTTTTCCACTCTGTTATAGCATCATAACCAAGAGGTCAAGCAAAGTCTGCCTGTCCCAAGACATTGGGCAGCCCAGGGCTGTGCCTGCTGCAGTGAGAAAGCTTCTCTTTTTGAAGACTCCTGCCATTGCAATCAAAAACCAACTCCAGGCTCAGCTTTTGTGCACGAGAAACACTGGCAAATATTGGGTTAATTCACCTTCTGCACACCTGGCCAGAGTTGAGGAGCAGTCTCTGAGCCCAAACAGAGAAATTTCTGTTGTGCTTCCTTACTCTAAGAAGAGGAATTTAGTTTATTTTTTTACCATCTCAGAAAAATTTTACTCTGCCTATTCTGTCTCCCATGATGTTGCAAAATAGCTTGGGGGAGGTATATCTCTTAAGGAGAAAATCATTCATTTTTTTTTATATCCCTACGAAATCCTGAGGGTTGCAAAGGCAAAGCTTATAAATTGGGTTTTGTTCTACAAGGTCTGTTTTGATCATGGGATTATAGAAAGTCATATTCAAATATTCTTCTTAACTTTTTTTTTTAAAGATTTATTTATTTATTCATACAGAACTGGGGTACAGGCCAGAGGCTCAGGGGCAGTGAGAGGCTTCACCAGAGACAGAGTGGGGAGCAGAACAGGCAGATCGACGAAGTACACTGCTGAGGGGAGCAGCGGGCGGGTCAGGAGAGGTATGGACGCCACGTGGTCTCCTCCGGGGCAGGCGGCAGGCAGGAATCGAACTCATACGGAAGGGGCTTCAGATTCTCAGTGCTGTGCTTTAACCCGCTGCGCCACCAGGGAGGGCCTCTTCTTAACTTTTAATACATATGGCATATATGTTTCAAGTGTAATAGCTAATGAATTATGGAAGAGAAACTACACCCTGAGTTTGGGAGGAAGGACAAATGACTAGGAATCAAATAGAAGTTTTCATCACTGAGACACCCAGTCAGAGCCCTCCTGTCATACCAGCCTTTCTCCTTCATCGTTCCTCATGAACGATGCTGAATCACAGCCTTTCTCACTGTCTTGCCTCATTCCTGCCATGGCACTTCCTGAATGGATTGTGTCGACAGCGTCTAGCTACTCCTCTGTCTCTAGTCTAAATTACATCCATCATCTCTGCACTATTCCTCTTCTGATGTCTAAAATAGTCTTGATAATGGAAGTAGGCAAGTTCCAGGGGGATCTGATGTGTGTTGCTTGGCTATCCTAGTATCTTTTTATAAAAATTTATTTAAACTTATTTTATTTATACATACAAGAGATGAGCTGTAGGCCAGAGGTGGAGGGAGGGGAATGAATTAGAGGATTCACCAGAGACAGTGTGAAGAGTAGAACAGGCTGATTGGCTAAAATATACTGCTGAGGGGAGCAGCTGGTGAGACAGGAGGGGTCTGCTATGAAATGTGGGTCAGCTTCCTGACCTGGGATCAAACTCATGCTACAGTGGTTGGCCATAGCTTGATAACCCTGAGACTTAACACCTTGAGACACCAGAGAAGTCCCCTAAATTCCTTTATCCCCACTTGAAGTATGGAGCTGAGCTGTAAGGCTAGTGGGCCGAGATGAAGCAGAGTCCCTCTTAGTTCATTGGGATTAAAGTGACTTTAACCCAGACCCTCTCTGATTCACTGGTAAAAACAGGCCACAACACAGGGCCCCATCCCTCTCTGTCCTCACGTTCCACTATAAAGCTACTCTGATATGAGTGGAGGTCAACATGTGGCATGAATTTCTTTCAAATCCTTTGTCTTATCATTTTGGTCTTTGGTTCCTAAAATAACTTGAGAACTTCTGTTTCCTTATGGAGTGCTCTGCTTTGAACAAGTCTTTCTTGGACAAAATGATTCCCACAGGGATAGATAAGGAAGAAAGAAAGTGGTGTGATTAATGCCCTAATTCTCCAAATGATTTTTGTGCTTATAAGAGGTCATCATAGTCACCATTGCTCCCAGAGGGGTTCTGGGAAATTTTCAGAATAATCTTGTAGCCACATCATCCTAGCTAAGAAGATGAATAGGTTCACGCCAGGATTAATCCTGAGCTTGGCTGTCCCAGGACATGGGAAGGGCCATCTCAATCCTGCCCTATTATATAGTCAGCATCTAGTAGAAGCAGTCAGAACAAGGAATTTTATTGAATCAATGAATGAAAGCCTGTCTCCTCTATCCACCCTAATTCCCACAATAAGTCTCCACCAACTATAAAGAAATGAGCCTCTAAATACTCAAGAGAAAAATATGGAACTTGGGGAGATGGGTTCCTCTGAATATGAGGAAAAGGGTGTTCCTAAATAAAACACTTTGACTAGAATATGTCTGTTATTGACAAAAAAAAAAAAAAAAACTGATCATACAAGTAGGTATGAATATGTCAAGTCATTAATATCAGCTTCCATGCAGCAAATTGCTTGTCATGCTTCATTTATACTCATTTATGACTAAACAGGAGTATTTGCAGACATATCATAAATATATTTTACATTACTCTCTGGAAGCTCTCATCTTCTAGCTGGCAAAGTGTCTGACAGAGGCACAGAGTCCAGATAGACACTGAAGGCAGAGCAGATTAGAAGAGGAAAGTAGATGGGTGGAAGAAGGAGAGAAAAAGGAAAAAGGATCATCGACCAAGTAGGAGCTATAAAAATTCATGAGCCTGTAGCAGGCTTGGATTTATGCATTTAGACAATTCTGTTAAACTAAATGAAAGTTAATCTGTTGTAAATCTTTCCACCTCTTGGTGATTCTGCAGAAATTCATCTACAGTAATTGAAAGTAAGAGGAAGGAATCAGAACTTAACACGCTGGTCTGTATGTCTCCATCGTCGCTATAGGCAGCAGAAGGGGGATGGTCTGTATTTGGAAGGACAAGCACCCACAGCTTGCTGTAACTGCACATTTCAACCACAAAGTGGACAGAACAAGGTGGCTTACCCCATCATTCCCCCACACACACACCACTCCCTACAATCCCCACCTGCCAGCTTTGTCTGCTTTGTGCTACTTATCCTTAAGTCTTCTTTCCCTATTGTTCAAACCCTCAGAAGTCCCACCCTGCTGAGGTCAGCCACCTGCTTCTGCCAGGTCCTGGGAGTTCACTGGCAGGTTACTCACTGCTCATGGGCAGGTGGCGGGCACTGAGTCACTCAGGTCACACGTGCCCTGTGCCTCCAGTGGCTGTGCCTGATCCCTCTCATTCCCAGCCCACCTTAGTCTCCTCTGGACTTGAGGAGCCATCACTCCAACAAGTCCCTGAATTGACTTGAATCTCATGTAAGTTCAACATTGTATAACCAGCATATCATACTATCTATAGTCAATAGAGTCCAGATATGTAAATCTTTTGTTGTGTTTTCTAATCACTGCTTGCCCAGACTCTGCCAAATTTTCTTCTGGTCCTTTGATGACATTTTGTATAGAACTTGTCTCAGTCACTTCTGATTGTTCAATATTAGCATAATGCAATCATTTGATCATATACTGAACCTGGCACCCACTTACAAATATGTAGAATGGGGTGGGTACATGGTCAGTTTTCTTTCTATGTGCCTTTTCTTGTGTGGGAGGCAAGGAAATAGAGGGCTGTCCTGAGTCATCCTTTGTTACTGATGTGGGAGAGGAGAATCCAGGTCTGTCTCTGACTTATCCAGCTCTACCCACCTGTTCCAGAGGACTCAAGAAGGGCACACATGGTCTCTTTAGGTCTGGGCTCATCTACACTCATTTTTTTTTTTCATTGCTTAAAATCTTCTGAACCCCTGTCAATTCTCCAGCCCTCAGGATCTATGGAGTTATGACCACTGCTTGTTAGTCAACCACAGGATCCTGCTTTTTAGCCCTCCATGCTCCTTCTGGTGTGGCAGATGTTTCCAGTGTCCCCTCCAGTCCCCCTTCTGAATCATATAAATGCTCTCTGGCATGTTTCTATGTAAAAGTAACAGTACCTCTTGTTTTTCAAAAACTGCTCTTCCTAGCTTGGAACACACGCCTTCCTACCAGGCTCAGTCTTGACCAAGACTCTCTGGAAAGGCCAACAGTTTTCCTTAACCATCCCACTTACCCCTATAGGTAATCACAAAGCACATTGTACAGTGTTCGCAACAAAACTGTACATTCTTTGACACAGGGACAAATTTGATTAAATAATTCTCTTTTGAATATGAATCTGTTATCAGTCTTTAAATTCAGGCACTCATTTTTTATTTATTGGAAATTGAGCAAATGAATGACTGTGGTAGACTAAGAAGAACTGTAGGAAACTGGCTAGATTCAGCTTGCAATCAAATTTCTGGCCAGATCAATAAGAGTTATTTTGAAGTAGGAGAAGAAAGGAGCCAACAATTAATGTGAAGGAGCTGAGTGTGAGGTGAGGACTGTGGACACTAAACTAAGTAGCCACTGCATGCAAAGACAGCCAGATTGTCTCTGGGGAAGTGCTACCTTGAAGAAATACCTCAGACTTACCAGACTGGTAGTCCATGAAAAAAAGTGTAAGTGCAATCTGTAAGGCAAATTTTCTTAATTTCAAAAATGTAGTGCCCATTTGAAAGCTAAATCTAAGCTCTACACTGATTTTTGAGACTCTGATATAAGCTGCCTCTTAAAAAAGAAAAATAATAGGATAACTGAGCAAACAAAAAGGTAATAATAATGGCCTTGTGTCGCGGTGTAGAATACTGGGAATCCTCCATGAATATCACTTAGGGAGCCCCAAGGGGAGACCAGTCTACCTCCCAACAGTACAAGTGACATTTAAAACCCACACCTCTGGGAGTTGAGCTACCTATATCTTTTAAATCATGTTGACTTTATTTCTTGTTAGATTCTAGATGACTGTCATAGACAGAAGGATTTTTTACCACAGTCCATAGAGAGTTAAGTGTCTGTCTCTTCTGAGGATTGTGTCCAGATGGGTAGATTCTCCCATGAGTAAATTATCATAGATTTTCTCTTTGACATTGACTGGTTAAACTAGGATGGCAAATAATGTGGGTCCAAAGAGGTCATGTGAGTAGAGAATAATGTGAAGTTCACTCAGGCTGGGACAACTCAACCCAGTAAGAGCTTCCCTCTTATGAAGTAACAAATTGAATCTATCCAGATACGCCATCAGAACTTAGACCACACCCAATCCAAAAGGCAGATGCAGTTCTCTTGGTAATCTAAGATGATCTATGTGTGACACCTCAGGACCCCTCAGCTGCAAGAACACCAGAACACAGAACGACAGACCATGTGGATTCTCTTCTCATCTTCCAGGATCGCCAAGCTGTTCAAGTATATTTGATTTTTGCATAAACAACAAATAATCTGTTAGTACATCTAAGTCCCATGTAGTTGAGACTTAAACTCAATTCTTCGAACTTTATTTTTTAACTTCATATCTTTCTCTTCATCTTTCTCTTCATTACTTTCCTCAAACACAGTTGCTAATCTACTTGGAAAGGGTGACTGAAACAGGTCTCATATGTGTATCTGCAGTGTCCTTGAGCAGAAGCTTTGTGTACTAGAAATGCATGAAGAGCAACATAACCTGGGCTTGTGATCTTGCCCCAATGCCCTGAGCAAAGCATGGTTAGATGAAAACAATAATAGATGTCTACACTGAGTATGGAATAGAAATCAGTACTTCTACATAGAACTGAGTGGGAGATAGAATACAGGCAGGCAAGCCCTGGATCCTGCCCTCTAGCTCCAACCCTTTAATTACATGAGCAAAGAGAACATTAATACCATGAAAACACAATGCAAGAGACTGGGTTTAATACATTTTCAACAAATACTACATGGTCACCTCCCCTATGTCTAGCACTGTTCCAGGAATGGAGAGCAAAGTACTTAATGAAAAACCTGTGCAGTGTAGCTTGAATTTTAAAGAAGGAGCTAGAAAAGAAACAACCAGAACTATAATGCCATTCAGGAAGGATAAGTCCTAGCAGGAGACAGAGAACAGGGGAAGAAGAAGAGTGGCTGAAGCTGTTCCCTTAGTTTAGGAGGCCAGGGAAAGCCTCAGGAGCTAATGCTGGAGCACAGAGACAGTACAGTGAAACAGTGAATGAAGCAGCCACTTTGGAAGAGAAAGTCCCAGCCAAAGGAATAACAAAGCCAGAAGTGTGGAGCATTTAACAAAGACCAAGATGGTTGCAGTGGTTAGAGGTAAGAAACAGAGACTCTGTGTGTGCATGTGTTTGTGCATGTGTGTGTATTCAGTTGGCAAGGTATCATACATAATAATCTAGGGGAAAAGGAAAATGAAAACCATGGCAAGAAAGGAAATGGTTATATGCTGATGACAGTTAATGCCCTCCAATGGCAACGATATCAAAGGATTCCCTGACCACTGCATAAAGCATGTGTGTATATAGACTCTTTCTGAAGAAGCCTGGAGATATTTGGCAGGAGGAAACAGGCTCAAATATTAAGTAATTTTAATTTTGGATTTATTTCTGTGTGAGGTCATTCTGACTGACCTCATTGTCTCGCCATAGAGGAAACTTGGAGGAACATTGCAGATTGGGTCAAACTTGGATAGAACTGGCCAAAGAGAACAAGGGTGTTGATTCAGGTACCTCAGCATAGATTACAGTGAAGTAAGTGGATGGAAAGACTGACAGATATGGTAGGAAGTGTGACCACATGACTCAGGTCCACAGGTAATTTGTTCCCGCTCTCTGGCAAATGCCAGCAGCCATCACAATGGGAAAGGCAGCTGCCTGAATCATGATGGTCCAGTGGGGAGTCACAAATAATGAAGCTACTCAAGAAATCCTGGCTGGGAGAAGGGATAAGACTGAGGAAAGGACCTGAGGGTTCAGAGTGCTGAACAGTTGCCATAGAGGTGGTATATGAAAGTCAATGTGTTGCTCTCCCTCTCACTTTGCCCTTTGTAAACAGTGTTGTGTGACAGCAACCTGTCAAGGGAGCTTTCCATCCTCTGTTGAGACTGACTCCCAGGCAGCTTTCCATGGGTCCACACTGGAACCAAAGCCAGACCCCTGAAAGAATGCCCCACCTGAGGTAGGTAGAAGGTGCACCAGCCAGTGCAGACATTGCCTCCCCACCACAGCACCCACTGTCACCCAAAGGAGCAACCGTGACAATAATGTGGGTGCAAGAAACCTGAGCTTGTAGCTCATTGCACAGTAATGAATTTGACCTTGCCTGAAAGGAGGACCGGTCTTTGCCATCAGCTGCTTGGGAGGGACCTCTAAGTGCTTGGAATGTCATGCCTGATAGTGTTTTTGCCTTTGTGCCTTGGGTCACAGTGGAGAGCCTGGCTGTGAGTGGGGCACAGGGAAAGGAACCAGACACCCCAAAGGTAAGTGGTGTGAGTAGAGGGGCGGGGACTGAGAGTCCGTGAGGAAGATAAGACAAACTCCATATGTCAGCCTCTCCTAGATACTGCACCATGTGCTTCTTCCTTTGATTTTTTTTATATATATTTTATCTATTTTTTACATTTTTTTTCATCTCAGTTGTAACCTCCATGGGTTTCCGACCACCAATTCACCATCACCATAGTCCTGTGCATCTTCCCCACATCATTTTTCACCCCGTTCCCCAGTCCATCCCTGTAAAATGTCTCTGGTATATAGTTATTTGTTGTCTTCCATTTTTTTCATTATTACAATTGTTTTTGTTTTCCAATGGTCCTTCATGCTCCTGCTATGTGTGTAACCATCTGGTATTTTCGTCTTTCTTTCTGACTTATTTCACTAAGCATGATGAACCACTGATGGATTTTCATCTGCACCCTTTCCCTTTAGTAAAATATAACAGGTAAAATATAACGGGTAAAATATAACATAACAGGTTCCACTGATTACCATCAGGCCTTTTGGGAAATTGTGGAATCTAAGGTTGACTTGGGAATCTCCCAAACCGCAACAGGTGTCAGAAGTAAGGACAGCAGTGCATGGTCTTCTTGCATTCATCTATTCTCTGTCATCTCAGTGACTTTCTGATTCTGGGTACCAGTTTCTGCATCTCTATATTGAATAGGAAGTGCGGAAAATATGACTTTTTTGGGGATGGGCTGCATTTGCTTTTTGTCTGTGTTTGTGTAATGAAGTGAAAACTTAATTGCATAATCAGAAAAAAAAAGGTGTCGAGGAAAATCTGCATACAATAGAGGAGGTATGTGAATATTTTCCTGTGATATGCCTGGCTTACTGGGCAAGGGACCCACCCTTTGAAGCCCCGTGAGGGTCAAGATAATTAATACAGATAATGTGAAACTCAGCAGGCCTCTGTAATGCTGGACTTGGTACCAGCCAGTAAATCCAGAACCCAGATGCTACTATTTTCCTGTACTGGGCAATCTTTACACCTGTACTTTTTCAGATTGGTGAAGAAGGCATTTGATTGTGAAAAGGTCACCTGAAGGGAACTTACATAGATTCCAAAATCAGCAAGTTGACTTCTCAGGCTCCGGAGAGCGGGCCCCACCTTTCACACCTCAGCCTGACAGACAGGCAGACATAGGTACTTGCACCTTTATCTTGCCAGACAAGTCCTGAACAGATTGTCAAATCAAACTTTGAAGAAGTATGTATGCCACACACACAACATACACACCCAGAATTTTGTTTATTTATCCCCAAATCCTGCCCTGCTCTCTTTAACACTGCCCCATTTGGTGGGAAAATACATGTCTCTCTCTCTCTCTCTTTTTATTGGTTCCACCCAGCCTAAAGCAGAGCATATGACCCCTCCCCAAATCTCATCTCTCAGCCAGTAACCTATTCAAGAATAGCCACCCAGTGAGATTTGGGTAATGAACCTAGGAATATGTTATCTAGGACTTTGGGAAAATACATGTTCTTTCTGTAGAGTCTTCACAGCCCATCTGTCCTTGCTCACAAAAAGGACCTGGACGCCTGTAGCTCTGAGGGCTCAAGGTAACCAATTTGCAACCACAAGGGGGCACCAGGAGCTGGCAGATTCTAAGAGGAAAATGTGTGTGCCCAACTCTGCCGACAGCGCCAAGTCTCCCAGCTGGCCTCCATCCACACAGACACTTGGCATCAGCTAATTTTTACTTAAGTTAATAGATTTGGTTTATCTATTTCTTGTAATCAAGTGTGTCTATATATAATTACCTGGTTTTCAGACTCATCAATCTAATAGCCTTAAAGCTTCTACGCATCCACTCATTCAGTGGATTCAGTCATTGAAAACAGAGATTACCCACTTTGCATTGTTACTTGCTAGATACTTGGAATAAAATCCCCAGTAATGCACAGAATATATGATTCCTGGTTTTTAAGCTCACAGTCCAGAGATAAATACAGAAAAGTTTTATTAAAATTTAAAAAAAATGAAGAGTCAGGATAGTGAAATAAATGTTATAAGGAAAGTAGAATAAGAGAATGGAATAACAATAATATTAATCAACTCTCCCTTAGGTGGGAAGAGTTATAGTCCCATAAACCTTGACCACTGAGAAGACATTATCTCCAGACAGAAGGAGGATAATAGTACATCAGTGGAGCCATATGCATATTTATGGACTAAGGTGTGAACCATCAAAAAACAACTCAAGGAACTACAAGCAGTTTGCTAGGGTTGCATTTTGTGAGCATGAAAGGAAAAAAGGAAGCGAAAGAACTAAACAGTTAATGAAGGGAGGATCTGGAGGACATTTGCATGGCACCATTTGGAAGACACTGAACATACTTTGGGACGTTTCTCCCAAAGTAAATTTTCCACTGGAAAACCCTCTAGGATGAGTGAACACAATCCTGTGTATCATGAGGCCTGGCATGCTGAGGCATGCATGGTACTGGGGTCTAGGACCCAGAGAAGCCAGGGACAAGTGCCTCACATCTTTCTCTGGAGTCAGTGGGTGCTCCACAAAAGTCCAACAACATGAAAGACCCCTAGAAATTTCAAAATTCATCTGTGCACTTGCCCTTGAAATAAACTAAGATGACTATTTGATTCATTATAATCATGAGGGTTATTTGTGATGTAAGTCCAAGGAGACAGACATTGGCAAGAAGGAAGCATTTATTATCTTTCCTGATGTGTTCATTTTGCATTCATTTTATATGACTCAGTGTTACTGGCTTTAGCATTTGGTGCTGGACAAAGTGGTAAATACAGTAGAAAGGTATGGGACAAGGTGCCTAAGATTTTGAATAACATCATGGACACTTTCTCCTTTTCCAGGACTAGAAAAGGCTAGCAAGTCCCATGAAATATGTGTGCCTCGTTGTAGCCAGGCTGGTCTGCAATAGTCCTTCTGTGTTGCCCCCCACTGCTGCCCCAAAGCCTAAGCTAAAGCTGCTTCCCTGTCTGGAATACTCTTCCCTCTGTTTGCTCCTATGCTTCTGTTCATCAAAGTCAAATTCAAGACCCACCTCTTTCTTGATATCAGGTTGGAGAGAGACATTGGCTCTTCTTACAAGTAGATGTATTTGGGTGAGGTTTACAGTCATTTATAATATATTAGTCTTAGTTTATCTAACTGAAATATGAATTATTTCAACAGATGAAATCTAACAGATTTGAACAATTATTTTATGGTTAGACTTCCTTTGATATTGACATACAAAGTTAAGTAACTCTCTTTTTTGGAGGAATTCAGAAACCAATGGTGAGAGAGAGATATAGATATACATGTAGAAATAATTATAACTAAATATCATTACTCAGTATTCTGTCAATAATATCCAAAAACCCACCAAGCTGAAATGTTAAATTTCTAAACTCACATCATTTTATTCAACACTTTATATTTAATTCTTAATACCCTTTATATGAGTTAAACTTTGTCCTTCAGATTAACTAATCTGTAAATATATATTTAAAAGAAAAGTAATTACAATATGCTTTCGAGTTGGCAAAGAGATTTCATTTGTGATAACTAATTAAATCACCACATTAATTCAATCAATTATTCTTCTTTTACAGAGGAAAAAACTCTGAGAAGCAAAACATCTAATCTTATGTGACACAGAAGTGGCAAATCATTGCTCAAAACTTACTAATCTTTATTTTTCTTTTCCTACCCATGATGCTCAATCCTCCTGCCCTTTTATCAGGTTTCAGACTTTAAGTTACTATTATTTACACCACCTATCTTATCCTGACCCCTAGTATACCTAACTCTCTCTCTCTCTCTTTCACTCTTTCATTAAAGCTTTATTTAAAAGGGACATCATGGGCCCTCCCTGGTGATGCAGTAGGTTGGGATGAAGCACTGCAAGCGAGTAGCAGCCGCTTCAATGTGAGTTCAATCCCTGGCCCTGGAGGTGACTCACATGGCACAGACCTCTCCTGACCTGCCTGCTTCTCCCCTCAGCAGTGGACTTCATCATTCTGCCTATTTCACTCCCTACTCTGTCTTTGGTGAATTCTCTCATGGCCTCTGCATCACTGGTCTGTACCCCAGTTCTGTATGCATAAATAAAAAATCTTTTAAAAGGGGGGGGGACATTATAGAGACACCAATCTATACAAATTACCTCCTTTCTAATCTACTGTTTTCTCAAAGTATCTATGTTCTTGCATATTGCCTAACATATCCAAGCAGGCATCCCTCTCTGTTCTATATCTAACTATGGCACACACCTTGACTAGGATACTTCACCCCCTCTTAGGTCCATATCAGGACTCTTTTATCTCTGCTTCTTCCTTTTCAGTAGTTCTTCACTGCCTCTCACTGGAAAATAGTCAAATGCCCATTTATCTAAAATCAGCATCACTTATTGAATGGCTACACTTTACCATGACTTGAGCTGAATATCTGGGCTACAAAGATGAACTTGGGGCTTGTCCCCTAGTAGCTCATCATCAACATTTGGATCCAGACAGGCCATAGTAGTATAGTAGTAATTGAATTTGTTGTTTTTCTTGATGTTTTTTTTTTCCTAAATTTGTGATGTAGGTCACAAATAAACACACGAGCTGTGTGACAATATTCTCCTAATACCCAATTACAGTCAAAATATTCAACTTGCACTTCCTCCAAATGAGTCTGTGATGGTTCATCCCCAAGTCTGATACATAGTGTTTTCTCCACCCTAAATTGCTTTCTTGCTTTGAAGATGACAATTTCCTCTTCAAAGATCTTAAGGTATTATTCCATCCTACTTCCTCTTTGCATTACCTACAATTTGCAGTAAATGTTCACTGTTCACATTATCTACAATTTGCAAGTAACATGAATTTCAGTGTTCCTCCATCATTGATAGTCTTCTACTCAGTCTCACATAACTTTGAAAAGAAAAGACTCAGTGTCCATGAACAAGAAAGAGAACACATTCCTTTTTTACTTAGTGTCTAACCATACCAATCAAATCAATGAAAATTGATTGGATGCATTCCACTTATATTGTTATTTATAATATAACAACCTCAAGGTAAGGCAGTGTTTGTTTAATAATGAGTAAGTTCTTGGAGACAACTAACTAAGACTCCATGTAAATGAAAAGACAGTCTATTAGTAGCATGGACCTGCCTTTTTAAGAATAATATGCCCCCTACTATTTTGATTGATGTATTCAGAGTTCTTCTGTCCAACCAAAGTCCTTGTTGACATATGCTCAGAAAGATCAATATCAACTATTTTACTATGGATTATCGGTTGACCAAAGAAGACTAGTAAGTGGCCAATCACTTCACTGTATATACTGTATATAACAACTACAATTATGATACCAACTGAAAAAAAAGTTTGGGTTTTCCAGATGGATATGAGGTAAAGGCTCCACTTTACCATGGAAGGAAAATAGTAAGAGAAAACAATTTTCAGCTGGAGATTCTCAAAAGTGTAAGAATTGCTTTTATGAGAGAGAAGTAGGCATTTAGACCAAGGGGAAATATGATCAAAGGTCCCAAGCAGAAAAAAAGTTGTTACTGTTGTTATTCAATGAATCTGCAGATGGCCAATGGAAATGGAAGAGACAAAGTGGGGAGCAGAACAGGCAGATGTGCTGAAATACACTGGTGAGGGGAGCAGCAGGCAGGTCAGGAGAGGTCTGTACCATGTGAGTCACTTCCCTGGCTAGGGATCGAACTCTGCTGCAAAGGCTGCATATAGCTGCATAGTACAGTGCTTAAACTCCTTGCACCATGATGGAGGCTCCATCTTATGAGCATGAGGGAGAAGAAGCATGCTTCTTTGGTAAAAAAAAAAAAAAAAAAAAAAAGCCTGGACTGTATAATGGACTCAACAAATACTGGAAACTGTCATTAATTATATACCCCTTTTATTGGTCTTGAGTCATAGGTTTGAGCTCTGTGAAAAGAAAGGCAAGCCCATAGCCTTTTTATTTTCATTATTGATGACAGTTTCTGGTATGAATCAGGTTATCATTATGAGCTTCAAATAAAAGAATGAACTACATTTAAAATGTTCTCAATATAACAATTTTGACTTAAGAATCACCTCTTCTTTTGGGGCATCCAAGGTTTCCATGGTGCCTAACTCCAAATCCAGAATATACGTTTATTAAAAGACATATGGAGACATCTGAGGAACAAGTCTTGCTCCTTTTCAGAATCTGGAGAAATTCAAAGAAAAGGAGAGCAGTATACGGTTGGCTTCTAGGCTTAATCAAAGTAGCCCCAGGTTGCCCACAGTGGTGTTACTCGTATGGGGAAAGTCACAGAGAACCAGAAAGATAGTGTACAGCATCACATCGGAAAACCAGTCAAGGACAGAATCTGTGGAATCAGTGATGAGGCTGGAAGCTTTATAAACTGAGAGCAGTGTAGGGATCAAGGTAAGGAATGAGACAAGGACATAGCTCAGAACTGAGATACTGGGAAGTTATCAGCAGTAGAAAAGCCATAGTAAGTGGTGAGCATTGTCCACGGTGGAGCAAGCTCATGGCCTGAGATACAGCTCTCCGGAGAAGCATCCTAAGTTTGTGCTGACAAAGGACAGTAAGCGTGCATTTCCCAGGAAAAGGAAAATCGCTCCCATCACTGGGATGTGGGTCTCTGAGATGAGGCATCACTGTTCCTACTTACCTGATTCTCACTAAGCAACAAGATAGTTGGGAGAAATCTCAATGATCTTGGTAACTCATAGGTCCCACTGGTGGTCTAGAAAGCTGCAATCTTATCAAGGAAAACAGCATTAATGATATTTGTTATTTGATGCTATGTTTTGATAATTTATGGTTTGTGAATTTGATGGAATTGCACACAAATTATGAATAGAAGCTGAGGAAATGTAAAAGGAGAGGTGAAATTTATTCTGAGAAAGGTAGAAAGCCAGCTGGAAATGATGTTTCAAACCAGAGACCTGCAGCTAAGATGGCCTTAGAAACATGAGACTTCCATGGAAAGTGCCCACAGTTTCCAACTGAAAGATTCCTGCCACAAGCTGAGCACCTGGGGACCTGGAAAGATTATTATCTCTGGGAAGAGACATGTCAGAGACCAGGCCCCTGTGGAAGCAACCAGGTATCCTGAAAACCAGGATATCTGGGGTCACCTCTACAAAGTCTTGGTAAGTATAGCATATTTCTTCAGAAAGATAACGTGAATGTGAAATAATGCTCAATACCAAAGTGCCTGCCACGTGGCTGGCTCACTGGAACTTTTCCCTTAATTGAACTAGTTCATAAATATTTAAAGAGCACCTGCATGTACTAAGCAGTGTTCTGAGTGGTAGGGATGAAGTAGCATTCAAAACCCTGTCCTCTTGAAGCTCTTATTTGAGAGAAAATGGCAGAAAATAGATAAAGAGGCAAATAATTTTCAGTTAGAAAGCAGTAATTGTTAGATATAAAGTGGCATGCGTTCATCAGGATGGCCAGAATCTGGTTTTAGAGATAAAAGAGTGAATCATGCACAGACCAGGA
Source organism: Condylura cristata (assembly GCF_000260355.1). NCBI lineage: Eukaryota > Metazoa > Chordata > Mammalia > Eulipotyphla > Talpidae > Condylura > Condylura cristata. The sequence continues at coordinate 86,336,591 of NW_004567103.1, forward strand.
GAGAGATTTTAGGCAAAGGGGGGAATAAAAGCAATGATACTGGGCTTGGCATCTGCAAGGACCTCCCACACTATCTATAATTTCTTTCCTTCTCCGGTTCCTTCAGAATGACTAACACATGACCTCCCCAACCTCAGTGCTGAAGTCCTATCACTCAAACCTCTTCAGATGTATTCTAATCCCTCCCCTTTATCTAGAAAGCTCCCTGTACTTGTTTCCCTTCCTCAAAGAGGCCAACTTCTGTGAGGGAGCTAAGAATTCCCAAGCCCAGAGATTGGCAGTGGCAGGTGGCCCAAGCCCCAGGCCTGTCAGTCTCTGATTGTCACAGCAGCTCAGGATAGCTGCCAATGGCCATGACAGCCGGGACACACAGCTCAGGAGGGAGAAAGATGTTCTCCAGAAGCAAGTGTGAGAGGGAAGATGAAGAAAGTGAGGAAGGGGGCCAGAAGAGCCACAGCACACCACAGAAAGGATTGTGTTTCCCAGAGAGGTTCTCCCCAAACAGCTTCATGGAAAAGGCAGGTGGGAAGTGGAAAGGCAGAGGGGAGGCGTGGGATATTTTCTTTTGCTTTGTTGGCTTTGGAAAGCTAAAAAAGAATCTACCACCTGTGATTCTAGTCCTGATTGCAAAACATTCTGTTATTTTAGCTCTGAGTCTGTAGTTAGCAGATTGTCAGTTTGGCCTCGCAGTAATGCAACAGCCAAAAAAGATTAGACATTTTAATTTCCTGAACAGGTGCAGGTATCAGGATTTGTTTCAGAATACCAGTGAAAAACGAAATAGATCTGGAACAGGAAAACAAGGATGGGTGTTAGGTGTTCGTGTGAGATAGAATGGAGTCGGTGGACAGAGCAGAGAGAAATGAAGCAAAAACAAGGGAATCTAATCATAGGTGAGAAGAAACACAAGAGGGAGGCAGCTGGGAGGAGAACGAGAATGTCTTAGAGAAACTACTAGAAATGTTGGGCTCAAGAGAAGGCATTATTCAACATCCTCCTTGGTTTAAGCTGAATTTCTTGTGAGATCAGGGTCGCCACCATGTCACACACACTTTGTGAAGAATATTCTATTCTATTTATTTATTTATTTATTTTCATACAGAACTGGGGTACAAGCCAGAGTTGCAGGGTAGTGAAAGTCTTCACCAGAGACAGAGTGTGGGGCAGAACAGGCAGATTGATGAAGTACACTACTCAGGTGAGCAGCAGGAGGGTCAGGAGAGATCTGCTGCGCCATGTAGGTCACCTCCAATGCAGGGGAACGAACTCACACTGAAGTGACTGTGGCTAGCTTGCAGTGCTGTGCCCTAACCCATTGCGCCACAAGGGAGAGCCCTAGAGAATAAATATGCGATCAGGTGAAAAAGGAAGCAACAAGTAGGAGAAAGCAACAGGTAACAGAATGTAGCCCTGTAATCATCCTCCTCAGCTAAGACAATGTCAGAGCCACAACCAAGGATGCATGTCAAAGAAAAGGCGGGAAGAGTTAGGGTTCCTGCTCAGACCTATGTTCCCTGCTCGCTTTCTGCCATTCTCAGTCTCTCACTTCCAATGAATGGGCACATGCACTTCTGTTCCTAGATACTTTCTAACCCCAGTCTTTCATCACGAGGGAAGTGGGAAAAATATGGAAATGATGCAATGATTATCTTACATGTGCCTGAGGTCTGTGCTGCACCAATTTGCTTAGCAGCTTTTATTCGGTATTCACCGTGTACTAAGCATTGTGTTAGATACTAGTCATACAACAGTACCACAATAACCATGATCCTTTTCCTCAGATGACTGGTGTGAGGATTACAGGAGATAATTCAAAGGTGGTCCCACTAAGATTAAGATCATTAGTAGGCATTGTAATAATAATGATGATGGTACTTGCCCTATAGAATTATTTAATGAATAAATGAGATCATATGGGTAATTAAGCACAATGCATGGCTCAAAGTAGGTGCTCCATAACATTAATTACCTTCTCATATTTCTTGCTGTCAACTCAGTTCTAAAAATGAGAAGAAACTTTCATTTTGAGATGTAGAAAGCTAAAACTGTCACTTTGTCATTACAAGAAAAATGTTGGGAAAACTTTAATTACTTCCCTTGAATTCATTAAAGAGCTGCAGTTACAAGGGAAAAAAAAAAAAAACTGAGTCTGGAGAGTAATCTGCAGAGAGATATTGGACCGAAATAAGAGTCAGTAATAACATACTAAAATCTGGTTGTGAGCTAGGTGAGCATGCACTACAGTTAGAAAGGTCTATACCCTCTTGGCAGCCTTTTCCCTTAGGATTCCACTCACACAGAAAGTAAGGAGAATCCTAAGAGTTCTATCCCATGGAACTGGCTGCATGGTAGATATTCATCACTGAGATGCTTGTGCATGTACAGAACAGAAACTTTATGGTACATAAGAGGAAACAAAAGAAGTAGCAAAAGGGCATGGGAGAAAACTTACTGCCATTAGGCAAAACCTACTGCCATTAGGTGAAGCAACAGAAAAAAAATATATCAATTCATGGAAGAGGAATTTGGATATTTGCTATGTCCATCATAACCTCTGGAGAAAGGGCAGAGAACTTGTGAATGCCGCATCTCCAAGACATCGTTTCACTGACAGCCTAGGATGAAAGCTTAATAATACCAAAAAATGCTCTCATCTTGTTTCCTGCACCAGAACTGCAGCACAGCATAAATATGAAGTGGAATAGACCTAAGAGCATTGCAAGAGACAGAATATCTGACATGAAGTACAAAGTAAAGGCACTAAAGGCACAGAGTTAGTTAGAAACCAAATGGGAGGAGATTTCAGAGAAAACTGTGGTTTATTATCTCACACACAAGCACGGTATGTTACTGGTAGAACTTGAGACTTCTGGTGGATAAGGGTAACAAAAGTTCAACGGACTGCAAATGCATCTCAACTATCAACTAGATTGCAAAAACTTCCCCATGCTGGGGAGCATAAGCTCCTGTTCCACAATAATGTTATTTACATAGGGATACATATCTGACCTCCTATAAAAAGTTATGAAAGCTGCAAAAAACAAGAAAGAGTTGCCCAAAATAACAGCAACTACCAGAGCTAGACTCAATTTGAAAGACTATAACATTTTTCCTAAATTAGTCCGAAGAGGCTGTTAAGAAAGGGATGAGTTGGCTCTACTGGAAAAGATAGGAAACATGAATAATCAAAGGGGAATTTCAGCAGAGAAAAATGTCTTGGAAATAATATAAAAATATTAACAGATAAAAAAATGATTGCTGCAGTAACATCAAGTACACAGCACAGTCAAGAACAAAAGGAACAGAGAAATTAAAGCTGGGTCAAATGAAATTACTCAAGAGAAACACAAACTAAAAAAAAAAAAAAAAAAAAAAAAAAAGTAGAACATCTTGAGCCAATAATCAAAATCCCAATTAGAGAAGAAAGAAAAATAAATTAAAGATACAATTGCCAAATTGTTTTAACATTAGTGAAAGATATCTAAACAGTTCAGATACAGCAGTATAAACATCAAGCTAACAATACCTATGCACACTGTATTCAAACTGCTACAAAGTCAGAAAGAAAATATTGAATGCAGGCAGAGAAAAAAGACACATTAGTCACCAAGAACTAAGAAAACTAATGCCACTGAATGTATCATGAGAAATCATGTAAGCAAGAAAATGACTTTAAAATTTAGAGGAAAGAGATCAGTCCAGAATGCTATACTCAATAAAAAGAGAGAGAGAGAGAGAGAGATAAGATTTTCTCAGACAAACTAAAACTGAGATAGTCCATTGTCAATTGACAAACTTTATAAAAAATATCTTTTAAAAGGTCTTCAAATAATATGATATTTGATAGAAACTTGGAGGAAGACAAAGAAATGCATCAGAAATGAAAAAAAAATGGATGTAAAATAAGATTTTTTTTCTTTATTTTAACTACATTAAAGAATAAATGACTAAAGCAAAAGTAGTTAAAATATATTGTGGTTCAACTAAGTGATGTGTGGAAACAATGGCACAAGTTAAGAGATGAGATAATTTGGAGATATAAATGGTAACGAAAGTTTATGTTATTTAAAGTTGGAATTAAATTATTTGGAAACATATAAACCATTTTTTGAAATATGCGTATATTTCAAAATATAAATATGAGGACATATTTTCCTAATACTTAACTTCAAGAAGACAAAAAAGAAAATTAGTGAAGGACAAATAGAAAATAAGATCTAGACAGTAGATCTTAACTTATTATATCAATAATCAATAATGATAATAATATAATCTCCAGTTACTATTTAAAAGTTTTTGCAAGATTGGATTATCAAATTTGAAACACACACACATATGTGTTAAAAGAATACAATTTATAGAAAGTAAAAGACACAAATAAACAAAGGTGGTGTAGAACATAAAATAGTTGGAGAAAGTGAAATAAATCTTAGAAAGTTAGGGCTAAATTGTGAAGTATCCTGATTACCTACAGATGTCTGGCTTTCTCTGAAGACCATGAAGAGTCCCTGAATATTTTGAAGGCAGTAGCTTTGACCAGAATTTAATTAAAAAGATTGAGAGTTTATTAAAATATAACTTGTGATTAGAGAAAAATTGGAGGCAAGATTGGGATTGTGTCCTTTCTCTGCTGAAACTATTCTGTGAATTGCTGACTGGCCCATAAAATAGGGAAACTAGAAAGAGTATCCCTCTCATACATTACAAAATCAAATAAAATTTTAAAATCTGAAAATTTATAACTTTTTAACCTATCATAAAAGCTCAGTAATAGGGCATCAAATTAGCTTGAGAGCTAATGAAAAACAGGATATAAACACTTGCTGCCCAGAGACAGATGCTGCTTGATAGTAGAAATAAAAATTCAGATAATAACTTTAATAAATTGTTCAATGTGGAGAGCATAAGCCAGTGGGAAAAAAAAAATACATAATCTGTAGGTTCAATAAACACGAAAGTTATTTATATACACTTGAAGACTCTTTTCCAGGTGCCTTACTGGATGCATATTAAAAACATTGGATAAGGCCCTCCCTGGTGGCACAGCGGGTTAAAGCACAGCACTGAAAAGCTTAAGCCACTTCCGCATGAGTTCGATTCCCGCCTGCCCCGGAGGAGATCCACATGGCGTGGCAGACCTCTCCTGACCCGCCTGCTCCCCTCAGCAGTGTACTTCGTAGATCTGTCTGTTCTGCTCCCGGCTCTGTCTCTGGTGAATCCTCTCACCCTCCGCATCTCTGGCCTGTACCCCAGTTCTGTATGATTGAATAAATAAATATATATGTGTATATGTGTGTGTGTGTGTGTGTGTATAGGATAAGGGGAAGAGTGATGAAAAAGAGTGATGATGGCATGGCCTTAGGGAGGGAAGAAAAGCAGCAATGAGAAAGATACCAGGGCCTGTATGCCTAAATATTATATCACCAGAAGAACAAGAAACCAAAACAGAACTCTTGACCTTACAAAACATATTGCAACTGGAAGAGAATTTTTTAAATAACCTCTGTAAGAAGTTCATAAATAAATGTTAGCCCAGACATAAAACTGTAAGCATCAAAGTATCACTAAATAGGCATACCTACCAACATGGAAACAATGACAGTGAATTCTTAATACTGAGACAGTCATAGCAACAGATAACACCTCCATTCTACCTCCATAACAAATTAAAAAAAAAAAAAAGGGCAAAGATGTACCTACTCTACTCCTGGGACAAATTCAAAATCATGGAAAGTTCCTTTCTAAAATACAACACAAAAGAAGTACCTGAAACTGAGAGTGTTGTAAACTTTGTGAAAATCATTTAACCAAAGCCTAGTGCTACAGATATATACACACAAACATACAAATGGATGAGCTAAAGGAGTATATTGGCTGTGCTTCGATGAAAATAACCATATTCATAAAAAAAAAAAAATCTGTCTCAGATCTACTGCTAAATGCATAGATTCAAACCTCCATCCCAGTGTAATGGCTTTTCATAAAACAAGACACAAAAATTTCAAGTATAAAATTATCTTATTGTCTCTTGAACTAAATGAAGATATAATAAAAACATTATATGATATATGGAAATAAAATAGCCAATAAATAGTCTTAGGTATAGTAAAGATGTTGGAAGTATCAGAAAGGGAATTCAAAATATCTATGATTAATATCTTAAAAATACTAAGTGAAAGTGTCTAAAATTCACACAGATAGGTAATGTCAGCAGAGATCTAAAAATTAAAAAAAAATGCTAGAATATAAAATGCTGTAATTGAAAAATGCTTTTAGGAAGCTTATGAGTTGGAACAAATCAGAAAAGAATCAGAGAAACTGGGAAAAATTAATAGATACTAAACAAATATAAATATGAAGAAATATAAAGGAAAAATAAAAAGACACATTTTCCAAAACTGATGGTACAATGTCAATATGTAACATAGGTGGAACTGAAATCCCAGAAGGACAAGATAGAACAAGAAAGAGGAAATAATTACCAAAAATATCAAAATTATAGCAAAATTTCTGAGAGCTCAAACATCAAGAAAATAAAACAGCAGCATAAAATGCCTAGGTACGTGATATTATAGTTAACCTGCTGAATATTCTATAGAGATAGAAGTCTAGAATGCAATTGAGAAAATAACCATAGAATCTACAAAGGAACAAAGATAAGAATTACAGCAGAGTTGTAATTAGAAGCTATATAATACAGAAGAAAGTGGAGTACATTTAAAATATGTAAGTGGGATTTAATAGCTGTTAACTAAAGTTATATACCCTTGTCATCATATATTTTATCTTTTTTTAATATTTTCATTATATCATCCTTCATTTTTGTACAATGTATGGTCTCCCCATGAAATTCCCACCACAAATTCACCCATACACCATCACCATAGTCCTTTGTGTTCTTCAAAATCCAGTCCTGGTCATTCCTACAAAATGTCTCTGGTCTATAGTTGCCTGATCATTTTGCTTTTCATTTTATTATAGTTACTTTTTTGCTGATTCATGTTTTGTTTTTTTCTAAACACCAAGAAAAAAGTGTTTTTCTATTTATCCTCAGAAAAATGTAAAAAAAATAGTGAGACCTGCACTATATGAAACATGTAACAAAGTCTTTAGTCAACAATAATGATACCACAGAGAGCTTAAATATAAATAAATTGGCATATAGTTCTGCAAATGAAATAAATGAAAAAAAATATAATGTTCACTTACATATTATTTTAATAGCCCTAAAAATTAACTGATTGCCTAAAGTCAAAATAGTAACAATGTATTATAACATTATAGACATTTAAGAGCAAAATATTTGACAATAACAGCACAAAAAATAGTGGTAAAAATTTTCAAGATATAAGAGTTACATGTATTAACTATATTCACTATTGAGTGAATATAAAGTGGAATCATAAAAATGAAACATTTATTTAATAAAAACAAAAATGGGGAAATGAAGCAAAGCACAGCAAAAAATAGAATATATCTCACATTAACTAAGATATATGCTATTAAGATTTAACAAGACTGATAGTTTTAATCCAACATTAAACATAATAAATAGTAATGGTGTCAGTATATCACTAAAAGAAAGAAATCTACATACTGAATTAAAAAAAGATTATCTAAAATAAATATTCATCAAATATAACTTTAAAAATAGGTTAAAAGAAAATCTATGGAAAAGCAGACACCAAGTAAACAGTAAACAAAAGAAACAAAGGTTTATTAATATTTCTAAAATTACATTCATAAAAGGAATATTAATATAGACAAGAGGAATATTATACAATGACAAAGAAATCAATTATCAAGGAGTACTTAAATTCCATATGTTTATAAACTTAAAATAGTTTCAATATATAAGCAAAAGCTGATAGATTTCTAGGAACAAGTCTAGAATTATGAGTCAAAAACCAGTATTTATATATCAGAAACTTATAAAAGAAGTTGGCAGAAAATCAATGAGCATATAATTGATCTGACCAGCACTAACAATCAACTTGAAGTGATATTTATAAAACATTTTATACCAAAGCAGCAAAATTCAGTCTTTTTAAATGCACATGGAACATTTATTAAATTATATAATTCCACAAGTCAAGACATACAGAGTATGTTCCTTTTATTTCTGACAACAGAATTAAGGGGGAAAAGTAATGTGGAAAATCCCCAACACATTTCTAAGTAGTCAATGGTCAAAGAAAATATTTCCAATGAATGTGGAAATAGTTTGGAATGAAGATAAAAAGCCACACCAAATGAAAAAATATACTGTGTTGATTGTAGTTAATAATGCATAGAGGGAGCCCTCCTTGGTGGCACAACAGGTTGGGATGCAGCACTGCAAGCTAGCTGCAGCCACTTCAGTACAAATTCAATCCTGGACCCCCACCCCGGAGGTGATCTGCCTGGCTTGGCAGACCACTCCTGAGCCATCCGCTGCTCCCCTCAGCAGTGTACCTCCTCATCTGCCTGTTCTGAGCCCCTCTGTCTCTGGTGAAGGCTCTCACTGCCCCTGCACCTCTGGCCTGTACACCAGTTCTATATGAATAAATAAATAAATATTTTAAAAAAAGATAGAGGAAAATTACAATATTGTCCTCATAGTAAGAAAAGAGAAAATTCTCAAAGCATCAGTTAACATACATTGAGAAACAAAAAATCAAATTAATGCCAAGATAAAAAAAATAAATAATATTAACAACAATCAACAAAGGAGAACACTTCTCCAGAAAATATATACAAAAATTCAACCAATATAATGTATCCTATTAACACATCAAATAAGCACAATCATGAACTCCTCATGAGAAAAAGCCTTGACAACATTCAATATCCCTTTATGCTAACATATGACTGACAAGCTAAATATAATCAATATGGGACATAAAATAGCTAAAAGCTGTTTTAAAAAGGAGAGTGTCTGTGCTATATTGTAATGTAAATCTACAGTAACAAAGGCTGTATTCATATAAAAATGAAGTAATAGAATGCTCTGAAATTATAGGTCTGTAATGAATCGTCTGTTTATAAAGGTGCAAAGACAATTAAATGAAGGATAACTATTTTAAACATTAAATTTGGCATACAAGAATGTGGTGCTAAAACACCCGGATCTTCATAACAAAAAGTCAAAAAGAATGAAGCCTTGATCTGTACATCATATCTTATACAAAAAATTTCTCAAAAATGGATTGCTGGTCTAAATGTAAAATGTAAAACTATAAAATTTCTAAAATATTTATCACCTTGAGCTAGGTAAAGTTCTTTTCAAATAATAAGCATAAATTGTATTTCAGAAAGGAGAGATTGGAGTAGAAGAAATGATCTATTCCTTTCCAGGAGCAATATAAGAAACATTTTGCATGTTATTTACTTGCTGTCTAGTTAAAATAGTCATGTAAAAACAAATTTTAAAGCAGAGAATAAATATAACAAGCTACATGTTTGAAAAAAAAAAAAGTATTTTCACTTCATACACTTGATAAGTTATTATACTCACATATACAAAGAGTTCTCAAAATTCAATGTCATATCTAATAAATGATTTGTAACAACACTATGTAAAACAAACTCAGTATTCAATAAAAAGAAAAGTATACACCTATTATGTCTAGTAGACAAAGTCTTGAACTTTTCACCAAAGAAAATATACTGACTGCAAGTTGTTCTGGCAGTTATGATCAAAATAACTAATCATTTCAGGGGCGTAAGTTAAAAACACAGTGAAATAACAGTGAACAGCTATAAAATGCCCTCTCTGCATTCTGTGGCAGAGTAATTATCCCTAAATATGTCCATGTCCCTGTCCCTAACATAGAATATATTAAACTACATGGCATATGATTTTTCAGTTCTTTCTAATATAGAAGTAATCATTGACTTTGAATTTGCTTCAGCCAGTGGAATATAAGTATGAAATGGTCAAAAGTATCTTCATGATTTTCATGCTCACTTAGATCTCTGCCATCAATATGAGAGAACATGCAAAAGCCATCCTGCTGGTCTCTAAAAAGGGAAATAGACTTACAAAGCAAAATCTATCTACAGATCTATGAGGATAATATTTGTTTGAAAGGGTAGATTGTTGCAGTGTATATTTGTAGCTAACCAGTATGGGTGGACAGATGAAGCATTCTAGAGAGGTATGATTTGGAATGAAACACAGTTTATTATGGTTGAATAAGAAATAGTTATATAAACATTAATATTGGAATTCTAGCTCCACTTTCTATTTGACCATTAACAAGCTTTTAAAACACTCTTAGCCTATGTTTGTCTATTAAATTGGCTATTATTATAGAATTATGCCAGTATTATATGTGATACAATAAATTAAAAGAGAGTGTCACCTATACCAAACAGGTATAACTTCATATTGGCAGAATTTGAAAAGAACAAGAAAGAACTGATCCCATTAATACTGCTATTAAATAAGGGAGAAAAGAGGAACCGAAAACTTATTGATTTCGCTTCACATTGGATTTCTGATTGAGCCTCAGTGGAATGCAGAACAAATCTTTGTTAATGCAGGGTAATGTGAAATCATTTCATACATCAATCATCTTGAAAAGCAAGATATTAAAGCAAGTGTAGATCAAGAGTGGCAGGTCATCCATGGAGTTGACACTACTGACTTGTAGCCATGGCCCAATAGCACACAACCTATATTTTGACTTTTAGGCTGCCATTAAGCATGCTGAAAATGTTGGCTTTGTTTAAAGATATAGTTCCCAATATACAAACTCAAAGAAAATTGCTTCTTTAGAGTATTACCAGATATTTCATGGGTGGGAGAGAATAGTACTACATTCAAAATGTATTTAAAGTCTTCCCTATTGGACTGGGGATTGAGTGTTAACACAAGCACCTCAACAGCCTGAGTTCAGTCCCTGGCCAGGGAGGGGACCCACATGGTGCAGCAGACCTTTCCTGTCCTCAGCAGTGCAGTTCAGTAGATCTGTCTGTTATGTTCCCCAATCTCTGTGTGGTGAATCTTCTCACCCCATCCCTATACCCAAGTTCTTATATGCTATTAGTATTGATAGAAAAATCTGGATAAATCTTAATATTAAGCAAGATCTTTAAGAACTCTGAGTATAAAGATGTAATTTATTAGATCTTTCAGCTTCCAAATAAATTAAAAAAAACTTTGCATATATTATCTCATGCACTCTTGCCATAACAACCTTGAGAAAAATAAATTTTTGCATGGTTAAATTCAAGCAGTGCTATGAAATTTTCCTGAGGTTATACATAGTAACTAGCAAAGGGTGGGCAATAGCAATTATTATTATTTTTTCCATTACTCCTTAAGTCCCAGGCTTATATCTTTAAAATCCCTAAGTGCAATTACTCAGAGAGATTATTACAACTTCATTAATTTACTGTCTTGCTTCAAAATATGATTATACAGAGAGAAAGAGAGACCCTATAGCTCTCTTGGATCTGGCACCAAAGTGACGTATATTTTCTCTAAGTAGTGAATGGGTATTGAGTGTTGATGCATTAAAGTCAACACATAGATCTGAATGAAGAAATGATGATCAAAACACCTGTGCACTGCACTAGTGATGGGGAAAAGATAACATCACAATAAAGTGAGTCATATGAATATTTGATTTCCCACTGCATATAAGTTATAGTTGCATGTACTTTAGAATATCTGGTTGCAGTGGAATTATATCTAAAAAATGCACTTATATTAATTAAAAATATTTTTTGCTAAAAAAATATTAATAATCTGAGTCTTCAGCAACTTGTAAACATTTTACTGTGAAGATACTAACCACTATGTTGATGGCTACTGACTGGTCCGGATGATGATAAATGAAGATCAATAATTCCTTAAGAGAAAAATGAAGTTTGCAAGATCAATTGACTCTTCCTTGCACAAAATATTTCTTGTGGCACACAATGCTATTTGATAGCATTTCACCCATGGTTGAACTCTAAAAAATTGGATCAAATCTCCAGAAACACTTCCACTCTGATAAATTAATTTTATGTAAGATTCTAAATGATTCATTGTCATTTAAATTGCCCTTCATATCACCTTCATCAGGAGAAGATTCCATCTCAAGAAACCACTTTCTTTGCTCATTCATAAGCACAATTTTATCCATTCTAGTTTGAAACTACAGCACCTTTTTCATATAGACAGGACCACTTCTAATCCCCCTTCTCTTATTTTGCATATCTGCTGTTATTTCTCCCACTGAAGTTTGAATTCCTCAGTCATCCATGAGGGTGGGGATCATTTCTTCCAAACTCCAGTGAATATTGATATTTGTCCTCCTCCCATAAATCATAAATGTTTTGAATGAAACTCAAATGGTGAATAATTTCTAGAAAGTTTCACACCACTTTGCCAAGATCTATCAGAGCAATCACTATTATGGCAGCTTCAGCATTTTGCAGTATATCCCTTAAATAGCAAGACTTGCCAATCAAAATGAATGCTTGGAGCCTCTTGGTGGCAGAGGGGTTAGGGCTCAGCACTATCACCACTGTGGCCTGAGTTCAATCCCTGACCAGAGAGCTGACCCATAATGGCTCAGCAGACCTCCCCTAAACTCATCCTGTTCCCCTCAGCAGTGCAGTTCAGTAGTTCTGCCGGTTCTATTCCCTCCATTCTATTCCTCTGTCTCTGGTGAATCTTATCTACTGCACCTCTACCTATACCTTGGTTCTTCTATACAAAAATTAAAAAAATTTAACAAAGCGATCCCTTGAACCACAGTTGCATGGCTGTTGTGTGAGCAGCCTGTAAGGCAACATCCAGCCTCTCATACATTTCCATCAGAGCTCTTCAGTAACCAGATACATTGTCAATAATCAGTAATGTTTTGGGATTTTTTCTTTTATGTTTTACTTGTATTATTTATTATGGTAATTAGTGGTTTATAATACAGTATATAATTCTGTGGTATAGGTTCACACCTTCTCAGACGTACATTACCACACCATCACTAAAGCACATATAATTCCCCACCATAGTCCACTGGGCCACATTCCCCCTCACTCATTTCCCATCTTCTCCCTGTAGAAGTTTCAATTGTAGAGTTTTATTTCTAGCATTTGTGTGTGTGTGTGTGTGTGTGTGTGTGTGTGTGTGTGTGTGTTAGAAGTCTTTATATGCTAGTTATTGAGTGAAGTCATTCAGTATTTCTCTGACTCCTTTGGGCTTATTTGAGTTAGTATAAACCCTCCAGTTCTACCTATATTATGGTAAATGACAAGATTACATCTTGTTTTTTTAATGATTAAATTAAGTATCCAGGGCCCTCCCTGGTGGCACAGCGGGTTAAAGCACAGCACCAAGAAGCTAAAGCCACTTCCGCATGAGTTTGATCCCCGCCTGCCCCGGAGGTGACCACATGGTGTGGCAGACCTCTCCTGGCCCACCCGCTGCTCCCCTCAGCAGTATACTTAGTCGATCTGCCTGTTCTGTTCCCCACTCTGTCACTGGTGAAGCCTCTCACCGCCCCTGAACCTCTGGCCTGTACCCCAATTCTGTATGCACAAATAAATAAATCTTTAAAAAAAAATAAGTATCCAGTTGTGGGTATGTATAAACTACCATCTTCTTAATCTACTCATCTGTCATTAGGCACTTAGATGGCTTCCATAATTTGCCTATATAACATGCAACAAATTTTTGCTTGTTAATTTTGTAGCCTGCCATTTTACTTAACTAATTATTTCTAATATCTTTTTATGAGTCCTTAGGTTTTATATGTCTGTCCCATATGATATTAATATGAGTTTTTGATTTGAATTTTTGTTAATACTTTTAGCAGTCTTCATCTGATATTGATTTAATATTATAATTATAAACTTCACATAGTTGTTTTCAATCCTATATTTTGCCATTTTTTATTTTAGTGGGGGATAATTTTGTCCATTAAATCTATGTACAGTGAGTAACATACTTGATTTTATATATTCCATTTAATATTTCATATGATACAGATATTTGTGGAAAGTTTGTAATACAAGTGAAAGACATCATGTTAAAGAAATAGGCTCTGGAGTAAACAGAGCAATCATAAAACATAAAAATCAAGAGAGTAAATAAATAGCAAAGCATATATTCTAGTTAATATTTTCAGGGAAAATATTCAGTTATTTATCAAAATTATTTTTGATAAAAGGAATTGTCAGATAATTGAAAGATTTTGAAAAACATAAATATGATGACTAAAAATTAAATAGTTTTAGATCTTTGTTATCAGACCCTTGTCAGGTGTATGTTGTGCAAATATTTTCCCTCATTCAGTAGTATCTTTGTTTCAGATACTGTCTGTTTTTCTGTTCATAAGATTTTTCATTTTAATGTAGCTCCAATTATTTATATTCTCTTTTGTTTTCATTGCTGCTGGGGATGAATTTGTAAAGATACCTCTGCAGTTTATGTCCTGGCGAGTTTTGCCTGTTTTCTTCAATGTGTTTTATGATTTCTTATATCCAGGGTGTTTTTTGTTGTTGTTGTTTGATTTTTAAGATTTCTTTACATACGCATACAGAACTGGGGTACAGACCAGAGGTACAGGGGCAGTGAGAAGATTCACCAGAGACAGAGTGGGAGGCAGAACAGGCAGATCAACCAAGTACACTGTTTAGGGGAGCAGCGGCAGGTCAGGAGAGGTCTGCCACGCCATGTGGAACAGCTGTGGGGGGAGAGGAGAGGGGGGAGGAGGGGGGAGCAATGGGGGGGCGCGGAGGAGGGTGGGGCGGGGTCCAACTGCCACTGAAGCAGTTGTGGCTAGCTTGCAGTGTTGCACTCTAACCTGTTGTGCCACCAGCGAGGGACCATATCCAGGTTTTTTTATCCTTCTTGAGTTGAAAGCTGACCATAGGTCTGAGCCATCCAAGAAGTGGAGAGGAAAGGCAAGGAGGAAGAATGGCAGGGAAGGGCAAGAGAGCAATGGAGGAATTTGGGAACTTGGGTGGTGGAGTGCTCTAGTGATTCCTTCTGAAGGGGAAAATCCTATACTGTCAAAACACTCACAAGGATGCAAAAGAATGGTACTTCTATAGAATATATATATATATATATACACACACACACACACACACACATACATATATATGTATATATATATATAAATTTTCAATAAAATGAGAAATCTAGTTTTGTGATAAGATTTAAATGATAAATTTGAGGAAAAAATACAAAGACAAAGAAAATCAATCAATGTAGGGGTTGATTACAAATTAAAACAGCTAGTAACAAAATAGATCTAGATTTCAAAATATTCAGAATTCTCCCCTAACATAATTTAATTCTTGGACATAATATTTATAATTTTTTAGAACAGCATGAAAAAAATTTCTACAAGGGAAAAAAAATAAAGCTATTTCCTGTCAATAAAGAGACCTTTTGGTATAAGACTTAGTATCCTTATTACTTTATAAGGATTATAAATAAAATGGTCATAGTAGATCTCTTAGAAGTTGTGCACACATCAGTGTAGATGATTACAAAAGAAGTCTTTTTTATCTCTACCCGCAGACTCAATCAAAATATAAGCAATGATGTCTAAAGCTTCAGATTTCAAGATATCTGAAAGAACCTTACTTCAGATGTAAGGGAAAGGGCAGCCTGAACACCTGACAATAGAAGCAGCTCATCCCAACAGTAATTTGATGGGCAACTTAAAGATACAGTGACAATTAGAGGGTAAAATTCTATCTTGTCAAAATATTAACAAGGATAAAAAAGGTTTTTCATTCATTAAAATTAATATTATTAAAAATGAAAAAAATAAAGTGCAAATCAAAAAAGACAGAAAAAATAAAATTAGAGTGAAAAATCTTCATGGGAATTGATAAATATTTATTAAAAACATAAGTAGAAAATGTATTTTGTTCATTAATAGAAGTATGGTATCCTTTATGTCAGTTTTCAATAAATTTGCTTTTAAATAATTCATTTCCAATAAAAAATTAATAAGTAAAAGATATAGCAACCAAAACACTTCACCAAGTTGCTTTACTACTCTGAACTACCACTATGAAGTAATTATTAAGAGAGGTGACTCCAGCTTCTTAAATCAAGATGTTTGCAAGAAGAGAGAAGAACTAGGATATGATCACTAATGTCATCCTAACTTAGGATATTCAACATAATTTCTCTTGTAACAAGAAGCAATTTCAGATCTCACATTTGGCAAATGCAGCTAAAGCAATGTTTTATTGAAACTTAATGATCCCCTTAGTTAAATGGAATCAGGTGGGTAGCTTATAACCCAATAAAAAGAGCAAAACAACTTAATGTTTTTGTTGCAAACCACAAATTTAAGGGAACCAATATGTCATGAAAGAAAACTACCTCATTCAATGCTTGTTGTTTTGGCTTGTGTATTTTTGTGTGTCACCACCAAAAATAGATGACATTTAATTACTCATAGGCATGCTGTATGTGTATATTTGTGGGAAGAAAAGAAAGTCAAGAAAAGTAGGACGAGGAGTCTCTTGTCCAACTGGGGTTCTTGGTCAACAGTTCCATTCCAGAGATAACACGCAAAGGTGTGTTAAGCCCTCTTGTACTACGAATCCACAAAATACAGTTGGGTTATGCTGCCATCTTTTGTTGCAGAATAGAATAGAATGTCATTCTCTTCCAACTCAGAAAACCTAATAGTCCTCTATATACCAGCTTTTTTGAAACCAGTTTCCTCAGGCTAACCGAAATAATCCCAGATTGTCCTTGCTAATATGTTTGTTTTCTCATTCACTCATTCCATCATAATGATAAATATTTCCTGGGTTAGTTGATTTATTATAGAGAACTAAAAGTCACTAAGACATAGTAGAGGAGGTCGTCATTCTGAGGGAGACAAGCCATGTACAAATTAAATATGTCCACTGGTTAGAGACATACTCAGGGTACATATGAACACAAAGGAAGCAGAGGTGAATTTTGCCAAGAAAAAGGATGAAATGCCTCTCACCACCCACACTTCTCTGCACATTGGTTCACTTAGACACAATGTTTATGTGATCCCTGTATGGCAAACATGAAAGGACTGATGACACAACTGACACAGAGACTATGTGCATCAGCATGCTCCCATGAGCATTATGTGGGTAAATATTGTGGAAACCACCTGACAGGACCAGAAAATTACAATGAGTTATGAGGAGCAGAGAAAAAAGAATAACTAGAGAGAGGAGAAAGAAAAATCTGGCCCACCCTAGTGGCACAACGGGTTGGGATGCAGCACTGCAAGCTAGACACAGCCACTTCAGTTCAAGTTCAATCCCTAGCCTTGGAGGTGATCCACATGGTGCAGCAGACCTCTCCTGTACTGCCCACTGCTCCCCTCAGCGGTGTACTTCATCCATCTGCCTGTTCTGTTCCCCATTATGACTATGGTGAAGTCTCTGAATGTCCCTGCACCTCTAGCTTGTACCCTAGTTCTGTATGTATAAATACATATTTTAAAATAAAAATATTCTGTGGGTTCTTGCTGATGATAGGCTATCATACGCACATACCAGAACAGGCAAGGATACCCTATGTGCTCATTGATGTTATAGTGCCTTCTTCCACCCAGTCTCTTTTTGTGGATATAAATTACTTCTCACAGGTTAGTTTATAACACAAGAGAGATTGAAGTTGTTAAGAGCAGTTGTTATCACTCAGAAAATGAGAAAAGTCCTCTTCTTTGTAATAGTCACAGTGTGTTCACAGCACTTTGTTATTCTGAATTTAATTATTTTATTTAACAACTTATGTTTTGCTTGTTTCTGAAGAATCTTAAGGATCAAAAATGGACTTACCATATAATCATATAATCCAGCAATTCCACTCCTAGGAATCTACCCAAAAGACATAAAAGCACTAATTCAAAAAGGAAAGCTGCACTCCTATGTTTACTGCAGCACTGTTAACAGCAGCCAAGATATGTAAACCACACAAATTCCCCCCACAGAAGAATGGATCAAAATGTCATGGTATATTTACACAATGGAATATTATCAGTGATCGGAAAAGCCAAACTCATGCCACTTGCAGCAACACAGATGTCAAAATAAGTCAGAAAGAAAAAGATAAGTAGCAGATGGTCTCCCTTCTACTTGAAACATAGAGAAACCAAATAAGACATCAAGAAAAAGACAAAACTAGCAAGTTGACCACATACCTGAGGCATACAGCAAAGGAGGAGGAGGGAGGGAGGTCAAAGCAGAGGAGTGAAGAACACAAAGAGATATGGTGATGGTTCGCAGGCGATGTGGTGGTGGGAGCAATAGAGGGACTACAATGGTGTAAGACAATAAAATTAATTACATAAATAAATAAATAATAAAAATCTCTTTGCTTCTATGTCTGTCTGTGACCTTAGAGTTTAGTTTCAATTCAATCAAGCCAAGTAGTTATTAAGCAACTATTATGCACCAGCCCCTCTTCATAGAACTGGGCTATTTTTTTTAAGTGCTAAGTGATCTTATGAAATGTCACTCCCATTATCAATATCTTCCAATTTGAAGAATTTAAATGCAACAACAAATAAATTATAACACAACATAGTCAACACAAGAATAAGACCTTATTAATGGATATTAGTAAAGTAATATACAAAAGGGGAAGAAATGAACCAACAGGAGAGTTGGAGAAGGTTTTCTAGAAGAAGAAAACCCATCTGAGAGCTTTAAAAAGTGAATAAAGTGCAACTTCATAGAAATAGTAGAGTATTATGTTCTAGGGATTAATACCTCCATTGAAGTAACAATGAAGCTAAAAAGACTAAAAGAATCAGCATATTTGGAATTCTGGAATACAGTCAAAAATTTATAGGAACAAGAAGGAAGTTTCAAGAATAAAAGGACTACTAAAACCAGGTAATAAAGCACTGGAACATTGTTTTGCTTAATTTGCCTACCATGGTCCATTCTTCAGCTGGGCAATGACAGTGAGTACCATGAACACATTCTCGCTGTGTCTTGCTGTTGTCAGAGAGGCAAAGTAGACTAGACCTTGCTTTCAAAATCTGTGACTGCATTTAACTTGCCTTGTGATTGAGGAAGCCTTCTTTAAAACATGTTCTGCTTAAATCCTTGAAATATCTGAAATATCTGGTGGGCTCTGCTGGATAACAAGTAGTCAGGTATCACCAAAATAATGTCAAGCAGGTTATACAATAAGCCAGGTCATTAATATGTCTCACAAGCCCGCAGGCCCACCTGAACCACAGCCCCCACCCCCAAATTGCCCTTCTCTGTAAGGAGTCATTATTCCAGGATTTACTGATAGAGAAGACTATCCACATTATCTACAGTTAGCCATCATTGAAATGCTTGTGGTTGACTGCCAATGTAAACAGGTTTATAACCTTTCCATTGGATGAAATGACATCTGCTTTACACTGTGCTTAACATCTGGCTATTCTAACAAAGCATCTAATTATATTTAATGGGTGAGAAATGTCTGATGGATTGTAGCCAAATGTCTGAATAAGACAGTAAAGCATAAAGACAATTTACAGGGATTTTCCTGGTAAGCTTCCAAGGCTAGGGGAAAAGGTGCTATTTTGTCCAGATGTACTATTTAGTGTGCATCCCATCCACAGTAAAGAGAGTTATTAAGCTTCCACACTGAGATACAGGGCTTGGAAGCTCCTAGTACAAACTAGCTGTGTTCTAAGATCACTTGATCCTGAGGGTAAACAGGTTAGTCAAGGGAATTAAGCCATGGACTATAAGAACACCCAACAGTGTCCCACCAATGAGTCTGAAGAGGTGGAAGGCAAGAATATTCAGGCACGAGGTTTAATGAAACAAAGAAGGAAGGGAAATATAAGCAGAGGCAGCAGCATATGCAGAGGTATGGAGACATGAAAAAACAGGATATCTTGTGGGACTGTGCATAGTTCCATAACTGGGAAACAAGAATGCTTTTGTGGTCGTATAAAGAGCTAAACATTAATCCAGGTCTGAGTTACTCAAGATCTTAAAGGGTAAGAAGAGACTTTTTTGCTTATTCCATAAGACCAGGAACCATTGAGGGATGCTCTTCAGAAGAGTGATGTGATCAAAAACATTTGTTTTTTTTTTTTTTAATGGATAGGAGAAACTTAGAAAAGTCAGAGAGCAGTGGTACAATGAGGATTTGGAAAGCTATGAAGCATACATAGGACTGGAGTCCCTGTGTGGCTTTGGGAAAGACCCTGTTCTGTGCTTCATTTTCCTTCCTAGTAAGATAATAGGATTTAACTCAAAAGTATCATCTTTGACCTTCTCAACAGCAACCATGTTTATTTTTCTTGTACTCCATGAAAGAAAATTCCTTAAAAGGAAGTATATGGAGATAGACCTTAGGAAACTCCCAACACATGGAAAAGAACAAGACACAAGGTCATTCAGAATCAAATATCCTACTCAGACAGGCTGGAGCAACCCACCCCCTCCTCAGTGGAGACAAGGCAGAACACTTTGGGGAGCACTCCTCTCGCTGTCTCATCCGCTTGGGATTGCGCCTGGCTCCATTCTTTAAAAGTTGCATCACCTGTTCCTAGGTACAGCCCCTGGAGCATCACTTTCCTATTTTTACATGAACACACTCTCCTTGAAATTAAATAATGTGGGGAAGTATGGTTACAGGGTAACCCAATGTGAACTGGGTTGCCTGTCTGTGGGCCCTCATCCATACACTTAAAATTCAGTTGTACAGCAGGGTAAATAATAGGTTTGTTTACAAAGGGGAAAGAAAAGGAACAACCCACGGAAAGAAAGAGAGAGAGAGAGAGAGAGAGAGAGAGAGATACAAGTTAATTACAACTTCCTACCAGCTCTGCTGACTTGGAACTCCAGTAACACACTGAAAGCTCATCAAGAGCCAAGCAGCCAGCCACCAGCCACGTGATCCAGAGAACCACAGGGTCCAGAGAGAGTGCGGCTCACATAGCTCCCTTATATATCCCAAAAGTCTCAGAATGCCTGCTTAGCTCCGCCCATGGGTCCTTGCATTTCTCTCCATGGTATTGCTGGGAGTTGTAGTTTACTGGAGTAAGGGTTGGAGTCCACAAAACTCTGCAGATTTCCTTCAGGACATCCTTTCCCCCTAACTGTATGACCCTTAATACCTAACAAAATGCAGTGACCAACCTATCTAGAGTTTTCTCTTGCTGTTCCCACATTGTGATATGCCTTACTCTACCTGTTGTATTCTATTTTGCACTGTGTTATCAGGATACAATTTACCAATACTTACACTGCATAATATATGAAATATAAGCTAATTATAATGATATTTTATGTTTTGTGTCTCCTCGCCACACATCCAATAATTTCAAATACCACAAGGCATGGATCTTTGTTTAGTTCACAGAGCAGTACAGTAGCAATTTACTGAAAATTTAATATTTGATAAACATTAGCATTCACTTTGTGTCACTGAATATATGAATATTATTGATTCTAAATCAAACCATCCATTCTATTGGAGATTAGTACTCGGCTAAGTAGGGTTCTGCTGTTGCAGTGGTGATACTGGAACATCAGAAAAATCCTTTCTCCCTGCTCCTTGAGATGAGCAGAGGGGCAGTTGGTAAGCAAAATAATTGAGTACACTGGCTATTCTTGTCTTCTCCCCATTTCCCATTCAGTTCACTGCCCTTATCAACCTACGTTGATAAGTGTGCCCTGTAAGGCATCAGCCAAGACCTTTGTTCCAGCAATGTGAGTCCGGCCATGTCAACTTTAAGGTCAACCTTCCCATGGCTCAGCTTTCACCCTGATATCATTCCATGTGCCTCACATCCCTCATAGATTACTCAAAGCTGAAACTAGTTGTTATTCAGAAGGGGTTTAATCATATCCTTCCTAGTGGAAACTGACTATTGTCAGATTTATTCCTCATATCTTTGATTTGATTCAGTGTTGATGATGATGATGACAATGCTGATTGTCCCAAAGTTCCTAGGTTTGATGGACACTCTTTGAATATTGCAGAGCTAGTAATGATATTACTAATGATGTGGAATGCACCAGGCATTACTGTAAATTAACTAAACTTCACATAAATAATACTGGCATTATCATCGTTCCCATCTTACAGGCATGGAAACTGAGGGACATGGTGATTAATTAAACTCTCCAAAATCAGTTTGAAAGTTTGCAGGTGTCACATTTCCTTCCAACATTTTTCCTCCAAACACTAGATTGCAGTGAGATATATTGTAAGGTATCAGGATATATTGTAAGAACTAAAATTTCACGTGCCACTTTAACAAGTTTGACTCTCACAGAACCCCAAAGCCTTAAGTATGATGGCCACTTCATTCACCAAATGCCCCCTATCCAATAATAGGTAGTTTTTCTCCTGGTCAGGGAAACAATATCAGGGAAAAACAAAAGACCAGATCCTTCCTTCTATATCTGCCTCTTTTACCCATTACAAAGGAAATTCCCTACTTTGAAAGATTTATTTATTTATGCACAGAACTGGGGTACATGCCAGGCATGCAGGGGCAGTGAGAGGATTCACCAGGGGAAGTACACTGCTGAGGGAAGCAGTAGGTAAGACAGGAGAGGTCTGCCACACTATGTGGCTTAGCCCCCTGGCCTGGGATTGAACTTGTGCTGAAGTGATTGCAGCCAGCTTTGCTGTGCTGTTCTTTAACCTGTTGAGCCACTAGAGAGGGCCCAAAATTTCCTACTTTTGCATCTGTTATTGTGGTCACCACAACACAATTATTTGAAGTCATCATTCAGCAATGAAGTCATCATTTATTCAGTATTATCAAGTAATTGATTCTACTTATTCCAGAAGCTGATCACTTTTTCTAAAAAAATGTATTATGCTCATGGATCTGTAGATTAGGAATTAATTAAGATGTAGAGACTCTGGACCCTCCCTGGTGGTGCAGCCAGTTAAAGCATAGCACTAAGAAGCTAAAGCCACTCAGCATGAGTTAGATACCCACCCCGGAGCTGACCCACATGGCCAGGAGACCTCTCCTGACTCGCCCACTGCTCCCCTCAGCAGTGTACTTCATTGATCTGCCTGTTCCACTCCCCACTCTGTCTCTCATGAATCCTCCCACCACCCTGCACCTCTGGCCTGTACCCGAATTCTGTATATATGTAGAGACTCTGAATATATATGTAGAGACTCTGACTTGTCTTTGTACAATATTATCTGATGTTTTAATTCAGATCACTTAACAGGTAAGAGTTTCATTTATCTAGTGACATCTTTACACAAATATTTGGCAGCTGATGCTGCATATCGGTTGAAACACAGTGACAACTGCTGAATGAAATACCTACAATAAATTCTACATCATGGTAGCCACAGTTTCTCATATGGGAGCTTAGTACTTCAAGCACAAATTTTCTGCCCAAGAAAGCAGAAATCTAAAAGTAATATGGCAGCAGTGCTACTACATTCTGTGGTTATAAATGAGTCATAAATCCACCCAGGTTCAGGAGAAGGAGGAATATATTCTACCTCTTGAATGGATAAGTAGAACATTCTCTAAAAGCATTTGGAGAATGAAAATTATTATAAGCTTCTTTGGAAAAAATACATTCTATTACATGGAACACTGTAGAATTCTTCCAAACATTTTGTTCTCTTAAATTGGTAATATGAATATTCTTACTATTTCCTCTTTTTCAATAAGAAAACTAAGATCCATAAAATGCAATACCCAGAATAATTCATTGGTGAATTCTACAAAGTGTTTAATACATACATACACACACACACACACTTTTATTTTTTATATTTATATAGACTAGGATACAAGCCAGAGGTACAGGGGCAGTGAGAGTCTTCACCAGAGACAGAGTGGGGAACAGAATAGGCAGAGCAAGAAAGTACACTGCTGAAGGGAGCAGCAGGTGGGTCAGGAAAGGTCTGCCATACCATGTGGATCACCTCCAGGACCAGGGATCAAACTTGCACTGAAGCTGCTGTGGCTAGCTTGCAGTGCTGCATCCTAATTGGTTGTGCCACATGGGAGGGATGCATTAATAAATATTAATTCTCACAACTTATTCCAAAAGATTATACCATGGAAACACTTCCCAAATTCATTTTTTGAAACTACTATCATACTGATAAGAAGCCAGTAAAAGACATCACCCAAAAGTTATAGATCACTATCTTCTATGTAGGTAAACAGAAATGCTTAGCAAAACACTAATAAATTGAGTCCAGCAACATATAAGAGAATATATATCATGATCCAACATGATATGCCCAGGAAATGGTCTAACATACAAAACTTTATTAATGTAATATACCATATCAATTGAATAAATGACAAAAAATCATATGGTCTTCTGAAAAGATATAGAAAAATCATTTGATCCATTTATGATAAAATTACTCAGCTAACCATAACATATGATAACTTCCTCAAACTAATGAAGGACATGTATTAAATCTATACAGCTATAATCACAATTAATGGTAAAAGACTGAATCTTTTCACCCAAAGATGACAAATAAGACAAGAATGTTTGCTTCTACCACTGTTATGTAAAATTGTATGAAGGTTCGAGTTAGGGCAATTCCCCTAATATATAGGGCAGTTATCCTTTCAATTACCAGATTAAAAAGGAGGAAAAAAACAAAAACAATTTATTTGTAGATGATACAATCATTATGTAGGAATGTATATGGATCCACTGAAATCCTATTAAAGCTAATAAAAAACACTCAGCAAGGTTGGTAATATTATATTTCCATATATTAACAATGAGAAAAATGAAAGTGAAATAATAAAATAATTTCTACCTAACAACCTCAAACAGAATAAAATACTTAGGAGTTCATTTTATTTAAAAAGTACATGATTTGTACACTTAAAACTAAAAAACATTATTAAAAGCAATTAAATGAGACCTAAATATATTAAAAGATAAACTATGTTCATAGGTTACAAAATTGAATTAAAATAGCAATATTCTCTAAATTGAGATTATCTCGATAATTCAGTGTAATCTTTATTAAAATCCCAGTTGATTTATCTGCAGAAATGGATAACCTAATCCTAATATTCATAA
This sequence comes from Condylura cristata, assembly GCF_000260355.1. Taxonomy (NCBI): domain Eukaryota; kingdom Metazoa; phylum Chordata; class Mammalia; order Eulipotyphla; family Talpidae; genus Condylura; species Condylura cristata. The sequence goes on from NW_004567103.1 coordinate 86,361,608, forward strand.
GTAAAAGCAAGGCAGACCAGTCATGAACAAGAACACAGTCAGAGGGTCAAAACTTCCTAATTACAAAGTAACTACAGACTTTAAATAATCAAGAGTATTAGAATAGACAGATAAATGAAATAAGATTAATGGTCAAGAAATAAAGCCCCACATTTATGGTCAACTAATTTTTAATTAGGAGGCCAAGACAATTTATTGGGAAAAGAACACTATTTGCAAATGTGCCAGTACAACTAGATATCTATAGGAAAAAGAACAGTTTCTTCATTACATATCCCCAAATTGACTTAGAATGTATTATAGATACACAAGTTAGAGCTGAAACCATAAAACAGGGTCCTCACGAGCTTGGATTAAGTAAAATATTATTAGATTTATGCATAAAGTCAAGTGACAAAAAATATATAAATTAGACTTCTTAAAAAAAAAAAGAAACCTGGCCCTCCCTGGTGGCGCAGCGGGTTAAAGCACGGCACTAAGCTAAAGCCTCTGAAGCATGAATTCGATTCCCGCCTGCCCCGGAGGTGACCACATGGCGCGGCAGAGCTCTCTTGACCCGCCCGCTGCTCCCCTCAGCAGTGTACTTCATGGATCTGCCTGTTCTGCTCCCCATTCTGTCTCTGGTAAATCCTCTCACCACCCTGCAACTCTGGCCTGTACCCCAGTTCTGTATGTATAAATAAATAAATATTTAAAAAAGAAACCTAGTGCTTTTGAGGATAACTTCAAGAAAGTGAAGACAATGCAGAATGAGAGAAAACATGAGCAAACTGTATGGATCTGTATCTAGAATATAAAAAGTACTCTTTCAATTGAATATTATAAAAAGACAAATAACCCAATTTTAAAATGGGCAAATATTTTTAATAGACATTTCCTCAAAGAAGATATATACATGTCTAGGATGGTTATAATCAAAAAGATCTATAATAACGTTTGTTGATGAGAATGTCAAGATTGGAGCCCTGAGACATTGCTGGTGGGAATTTTAAACAGTACAGTTCCTTTGGAAAAAAATGTTTGGCGGTTTTTTTTAAAAAGTTAAACAAACAGTTATTGTTTGACCCAGCAAATTTACTACTAAACTTTAGCCATGAAAATAAAGACATATATCTACACAGAAAACTACACACTTATTCATAGCAGCTTTATCCATGATAGTAAAAATGTAAAAATAGCAGCTGAATAAATAAGTTCAATGGAATAAGTTAAATACTGAAATATTATCTGGAAATAAAAAGGAGTAGAATAGTAACAAGGATGAACCTTGAAAATATTTGACCAAGTAAAAGAAACCAGATATAACGATGACAAGTTGTATGAACCCAGCATTTGTAAACCCAGAAAGAAGTTAGAGAAATAATTGCACACAACTGGGGGAGGGATGACTGATAATTGTTACAGGCAAAATTTGGGGATGATAAATATGTTCTATATTTAACTGTAGCACAATTATCAGATATTCAAAAAAAATATTAAATTGCACATTTTAAATGAATCAGTTGTATGGTGTGTAAATTACAACCCAATAATGTTCATCTATTTAAAAGAAAAACATTTAAAATATTTAAAATTAATGACTAAATTAAATTATTTTTTTTATTTCTTGAAATTTTTGATTGAGATTCTTCCCCAACAAGTAGCAAAAGTTTGCATGTGAAGAAAGCAATTATTGGTGCTTAGAAACTTAGAGAAAATAAGCCCTGTTCTCAAACTAAAATTTCATGTACAAAAATGAACAATGATGTGAAAAATAGAGAAATAAATTAAGCTAATTTGTCATAAAAAAAAAGAATCAGTCACAATCTTGAAAAAAAGTTCATGTTACTAAAATTCTCACTTGCTGCCTTTCCCTCAGAAGCATGCAGTAGCCCCCGCTGCCACTTTGTAGGACCAATGTGAAAAAATAAAACCAAAGAGTGTGAAGTGAAGTGATTAAAACAAGTTTAAAATGCTTTTCAAACATCCACCATGCTGCGGGGAGTCCTGCCTAAGTCCTCATCTAAGAGAGGAAGCACCTGGTGACCCTGGGTTGAGTGTTACAAAGTGACACCGTCAGGTGTAGTATCTGGTTCTTATATGCATCCCTCTCCCCCTAGACCAGCCTCCCGGCCACAAGCTATTTATTTTCAGAAGACCATACCTGTCTCCTAGCAAATTACAGAAATCGATTTCCTTGGCAATCCATGCATGTGGTTTTATAGATCAATTAGGTTTCAAAATACACTGTAAATTTCCACATTTACTACTTTAGAATATTGATCATATCTGTCAAAGCTTTAGTCCAGGCCAGAAATTCTTACTTGACATGGTTGACTAAAAAAAGATTAAGAAAGTATCTTAAGTAGCCACCAAATTCAACATCCAATTATCCATTGGCAGGATTTTTTTTTTTTTAATCTCTCAATAGATAACAAAAAAACAGTAGAGACCACAATCAAAGAGTATAATTCACATGAAATGTAGACTTAGTGACTGCAAAACTTGTGAGGACAAATGTTTGTTTAAAAGAAGGTCAAGTTAGTTATTTTTCTATCTGTGGTCAATTGTAGTATGCGGCATTATTACTTAAAAGGAAAGAACTTCTACAAGTATGAACTGATAGACTTCTTAGACTGGGAGTATCTGTGGGTTGTAAATTTGGGCATTTATATTGAGGGTCTGAAATGTATCTGGTCAAAAATGTTAGATTCCAGTCAATCTCATTAGTCCAAGTCAGACCAAAAGAAAACAGATCAGCACGTCCATCCTTCCTCTTTATAAGGCACAGTGTGAGTAGGAGGTGACTTTCGTGTTTAATTTAAATCTAAAGCATGCACATCCGGCCCTCCCTGGTGGTGCAGCGGGTTAAAGCACAGCACAAAGAAGCTTAAGCCACTTCCACATGAATTGGATCTCCGCCTGCCCTGAAGGAGACCACATGGAGTGGCAGACCTCTCCTGACCCGCCCACTGCTCCCCTCAGCAGTGTACTTCATGGATCTGCCTGTTTTGCTCCCCACTCTATCCCTGGTGAATCCTCTCGCCGTCCCTGCACCTCTGGCCTGTACCCCAGTTCTGTATGAATAAATAAATAAATCCTTTAAAAAAAAAAAAAAAAAGCATGCACATCCATCTTGTGTACACTGAGTCCTCCCACCCTTCCTCTGATGGTGACTTCTTCTGGAGACTCTTACCTCATTCACTTCTTCATGGAGTTGTCCAGTGTCAGGGGACTACGTTAGATAGCAAAACTTAATGATGCAAAGTTGTGCAACGTTTGTGGATGTTAACAGCTTGCATCTAGGATTGTGATCCCGACAGTCTTTATCAAACAGTGTAGAGGCGGGGCCTCCCTTTTGGTGCAAGCGGTTAACACAGAGCAATTATGAAAATGTCCGCAGCCACTGCAAAACGAGTTTGATCGCCAGCCAGGGAGGTGACACACGTGGCATAGTAGACCTCTCCTGTCTCTCCCGCTGCTCCCCTCAGCAGTATATTTCAGTACAACTGCTTGTCCTGCTCCCTACTCTGTCTCTGGTGAATCTTCTCACCTCCCGGCATCTCTGGCCTACATCCCAGCTCTTGTATGCATAAATAAATAAATATTTTAAAAAACAGTGAAGGGATGTAGTAAATAGACCGTCACATTGAAGTTTATATAGTTACCTCTATGATATTCACACAACAAAGTGTCTACCTAATAACACATTTCTTACACCATGCATGGCTTTATACTCACATTAGCATCTACTTTATTCTTTGAGCAATGACCATTGACCCTTTCTTTCCTTTTTATTCCCCCATGAGGCCCAAGTCACATAAGTAAAATAAGAACCAACATTCCAAGTCGTCTAACATGTGATGTTTTATATTGTGTGCATTTCTCTTTTCACTCTGTGTACATTTTACTCTTTGCAAGGCCTGTCATAGGACAGAGTGTCCAACGAATGAATGAATCAAAGTGAAGAACAGAAGAGAAGGGTATGTGCTGAGCACAGTAACACACAGACCCTTCATTTTAAGGATCAGTTTTGTTTTGTTTTTTTTTTAGGATTTATTTATTTATATACATACAGAACTGGAGTACAGGCCAGAGGCACAGGGGTGGTGAAACGTTTTCCCAGAGACAGAGTGGAGTGCAGAACAGGCAGAACGAAAATGTACACTGCTGAAGGGAGCAGCAGGCAGGTTAGGAGAGATCTGCCTCACCAAGTGGGTCAGCTCCTGGGCAGGGATGAACTCACATGAAAGCAGCTGAGGTTGAGGCTAGCTTCGCAGTGCTGTGTCCTAACCTGTTGCATCATCAAGGAGGGCCCTAAGGATTCATTCTTGCGGCAGATTGGGGTGCAGACTTCCCAGGGACCCCCTCAGAGTTTCCACGGCAGGAGCAAGAACAGCCTACCCCCAGGTTTCCTTCCCTCCACAGGTGGTATTTTCATCAAGCTAAAGCCCACAAGCTAGTCTTCAGCTAACCGAGCACATGAGGGGACCTGCGTGGGGGTAATGCATGGTTGTCTCTGCCCAGACAAGGGCTCTCTGACACTTCTCAGGAGGAGAGTTGGGGTCATGGTCTCATTAGTTTTGTAACCTGATTGCTTAAAAATATTTCTCTAATTCATAGTTCACATACCCTTCTATGTTCATTTACAGAAACAGGACAATTTCCCTCTCTCTAGTCCCCTGAAAAACCACAAACCAGGTAGGGTCTCCCTAAGTGGGTCAGCCACAGACCTATGTAAGCCCAGGACTCTCGAAAGCACATGAAGATCCGCATTGAGTCCTCAAGGTCCCTTTCTGTGCTCTATCCCTCCACCCTTTTCCTTCTTCTTCTTCTTCTTTTTTTAATATTTATGTATTTATACATGCAAGAACTGGAGCATAGGCCAGAGGTGTGGGAGAGGGTGAGAGGATTCACCACAGGGAAAGTGAGGAGCAAAACAGGGATATCTCTAAAATACACTGCTGAGGGGAACAATGGGCGGGTAAGGAGAGGTCTACTGTATCATGTGGGTCACCTCCCTGGATGGGGATTCGAACTTGTGCTTAGTGGCTGGGATCAACTTCATAGTGCTGTGTTTTAATCCTTTTAACCTGTGTGCCACCAGGGTGGGTTCCACTCTTCCTTCTTCTATTGTTTTTATTTCTCCTTACTCACTCAAGCATCATTTCCAATCTCTTCTACCTCTTCCAATCTCAGTCCATGCTCAACAGCCTGCCCTTCATTTAAACCCTCCTGCTGTTCATTCTCAGATGAAGCATTTTCATCTTCCTCTTATAGAAGATAGTCCATAGGGCCCATGCCCTCCTCGGGGCACACCTGACCACCATCCTCTAAGACTCTTTCCAGATAAAGTCTTTATTCACTACTGTAGCAATCAACCAAATTGAGATCATACTTTTAAAACCTGCACAGTTCTGCTTTTGGACATGGCTTCAGGTCTCCAATGCCATGACAATCAAATATGATCAAAAAGATTTAAAACAAACTTGCCTTATACTGTGGTGATTCTACCTCTTCCATCTATGCTAGAGAGGTCTATAAAATAATAATAAAAAAATGACTGTGTATTTGTTGTAAAGAAAAAATAATATCAGCAATAAAAGCATAAATAGAGCCCATATTATTTATGAAGCTTATAATGACAAATGCTAAGTGCATTGGAATGTATTAAAAAGCAAGATACGGGCCCTCCCTGGTGGCGCAGCGGGTTAAAGCACAGCACAAAGAAGCTTAAGCCACTTCCGCATGAGTTCAATTCCCGCCTGCCCCGGAAGTGTCAACATGGCGTGGCAGACCTCTCCTGACCCGCCCACTGCTCCTCTCAGCAGTGTACTTCGTCTATCTGCCTGTTATGCTCCCCGCTCTGCCTCTGGTGAATCCTCTCACCCTCCGCATCTCTGGCCTGTACCCCAGTTCTGTACGAATAAATAAATAAATCTTTACAAAAAAAAAAAAAAAAAGCAAGATACAAAACTGCCTGCTAACTACATTCAAAAGTTTGTATAATACACAGAGAAAAAGGACACTAAATGATGCTCCTCGCCATAGGCTTCATGTATGATACTGATTAGCTGTCACCTCTACAGTAGAGGCCTGGGCTGGCTTTCAGAGTTGCTGGACAAACACCCAAGTACAGGGGAGCTTCTCTTTTCTGCCTCCTTATGTGGTTTGGACAAGAGGTTTATAACTTTGCTGTCTGTGCACAGGTCAGATGCCCACATGGCTGTGATCACCTTCTTGTCCAAACCAGTTTTCAAAAATCGACTTTTCTCTGGTTTGGATTTAATGCCTGGCTGAATGTTGTCTGCTTCCCTTTGCTCCCGTTTATTCTGTCTTCTAATTTTATTAATTCCAAACCTTAATCCTCTCCAGAATGCTGAGCCCACCCCAGCTCCCCAAGTTTCATTGTGAGGAGAACTGCTAACTGTGTTGTAAAAATATAAGAGAAGCCCTCCCTGGTGGTGCAGCGGGTTAAAGCACAGCACTGAGAAGCTAAAGCCACTTCCGCATGAGTTCGATTCCCGCCTGCCCCGGAGGTGATCACATGGCGCGGCAGACCTCTCCTGACCCGCCCGCTGCTCCCCTCAGCAGTGTACTTAGTCGATCTGCCTGTTCTGCTCCCCAGTCTGTCTCTAGTGAAGCTTCTCACCACCCCTGAGCCTCTGGTCTGTACCCCAATTCTGTATGTACAAATAAATAAATCTTTCAAAAAAATATATATAAGAGAGATGGAGGCCCATGACAGAGTAAAAGGAGAGGGAGAAAAAAGTGGCGTGAGGCTTGGGACTCAAGGATGACTAGTCCTCTAAAGATAGAGTAGGTGGAAATGGTGGTGGCTGGGGACTCCCAGGAGTTCTGTGGATGATGAGAATATAGCACAAGCTGACGGAATAGAAGCCTCAGCTCAAACATCTGCTGTTCCCTTTTTTGAGTTCTCATGATTCTGGTTTAGCTTCTTCAAGGGTAATCATAGTTCTGGGTCTGGATGACTGAATTGCCATGCAGTCTGTAGCCTGAAGTGGCTCTTGCATGGCAGCTCTTTCACCCTACAAATGCCCAGGCAGCAGAAGTGATAAAGCACATTCCAAACACAGTTAGGAAATCCTACGGTAATCTGTGATAACACATCTGTGTTATCAGACGCTAGGCACCTGCAGAGGAAACACAGCAGGAAGCTGTTTGCAAATATGTAAAGTCTTGTCAAAGGATGCCTTGTGCAGAAGTAACAGACAGTAGCTGATCTGGAAATGCTGCTGTAATCTAACAACTCTTACTGATTACCTAAAACTTTCAGACACTTTTCATGTAATTATCACAATGCCATGGTAGGTGTTATTATCTTTTTACTTACCAGATGCCTGAGTCAAAAGAAATTAAGATAAAACACAATGTCACGCACCTACTGATTCTTATGTCAGCCAGTCCCAGAACAGGCATTGAGGAAGCTGACTAATGAATGTTTCTTTGGGGGGAGGAGAACCTCTTGACTGATATTCTATTGGAAGGATAGTATCCCTATTCTCTCCTTCAGCAGTAATTGCATGGTTATGAATCTTATCTTCTTTTAGAATGGCAATCTCTATAAAGACTAGGATGGGGCTGCAATTTATCTTTACCCACATAATATTGAACTAATTTACACAAGAAACCAATAATTAGCCTTCTAACTCTCCAAGTTAGGAAGTAGTTAAAAGATCATTTACTTCTTAAAGTGCCACCCTGATCAATAGTGAATTAGCAAAAGATATGAAATCAGTCTCAAAATAATTTGCCTGGAGAGTACTAATCTATACAAGGCATATTCAGAATCTACATCTACTCAGAAAGTCATCTGCCCAGAAGGGCAATGGGTCTAGAGAAACATTTCATACACATGAAAGTCCATTGAGTCTCCCCTCCCAGAACTCCAATTCATTCTTCTAAGCCTAGAATATAGGAGTATTTTGGCATATTCAGTTCTCATTACACTTAACATATATAACTTAAGCTACAAAAAAAAAACATATTCTCAGATATATTATCTATGAAATGGTGTATGTAGAAGTCTGAAGCAGGCATGAGAGTGGCTAGGTTAACCTCAATTAAAGGTCATCTTGTATTCCCATGCAAATGTGACTGTCATGAAATTTGCTCACCACCCAGGACAGGATTCATTCTGCAGTGACAACCACTTGAATTCTGAGCTGCATGTCTACCTGTGTAATCTTGTAGAGGTGAAGACAGATGCACGTCATGCTCCATCACAGCTAGGCAGTAATGCATACAACAGCAAGCAACAAGCATCAAAACACCATACTCTGCAGAGATGCAAAGTCACTGCGTAATTATATGCACAGTAATAATATCATGAGGAAGAAATGCCAAAACTAAAGTTTAGAATCCACAAATACAAAGGGAAAAACTGAGTTTTGAGATACTACTTGGAGAGAAGCAGAGAGAAACTAGAGATTTCATATAGCTGCATTTTTAAACTTTATTCAGCCATAAAAATTTAATGAGTATGGCCCTCCCTGGTGGCTCAGTGGGTTAAAGCACAGCACTAAGAAGCTTAAGCCACTTCCGCATGAGTTCAATTCCCGCCTGCCCCAGAGGAGATCCACATGGCGAGGCAGACCTCTCCTGACCCGCCCGCTGCTCCCCTCAGCAGTGTACTTTATTTATCTGCCTGTTCTGCTCCCCGTTCTGTCTCTGGTGAATTCTCTCACCCTCCACATCTCTGGCCTGTACCCCAGTTCTATATGAATAAATAAATCTTTTTTAAAAAATTTAATGAGTAGGGGTTAAGGCTGAGCACCCTCACACATACAACATGAGCTTGATCCCCAGCCAGGAGTAGACCCATGTATGGAGCAACGGATCTCCCCTGTCTTGCCTGCTGCTTCCCTCAACAGTGTATTTCAATAGATTCACCTGTTCTACTCCCCACTTTGTCTCTGATGAGTCCTCTTATCCTCCACACCTCTGGCCTACACTCTAGTTGTTCTATGCAAAAAAATAAATAAATATTAAAAAAAAAAACTACTATTGGGCCATCCCTGGTGGCACAGCAGGTTAAAGCACAACTATCTGCAGCCACTGCAGCACCAAGTTCGATCCCCGACCAGGAAGCTGACCCACATGTATGGCAGACCTCTCCTGACCCTTTCACTGTTCCCCTCAGCAATGTATTGTAGTAGATCTGCCTGTTCTGCTCCCCACTCTGTCTCTGGTGAATCTTCTCACCCCCTGAACCTCCAGCCTGTACCCTAGTTATTGTATGCATAAATAAATAAATCTTTAAAAGAAAGAAACTACCATTTATAGTTTTTTTTTAATTCCATGTTTCTAATTGTCTAGATGCCCTAATTTTCCTCAATGAATAAGTTTACAAGCAAATATTCTAATACAGACTTTAAAGTGAGTATATACTAACACTGCCTTTATCCTTTTCTTTTTTTTTTTTAATATTGATGTTCTGTGACATATTTGCCTGAGGATCAAAATGACTGTATTGACATAAGTCGTGAGTAGGTGAAATTTAGGTCTTATTATTGGATAAATTGCATAATTTTATTAACTTCTAGAAGCCTCATTGTAAAAATGGAACTGCTAGGCTTTCTTGACTGCCACTATGACAGCCGTGCTCCTGGAAGGACGAAGAAAAGAGACCCAGGCTGCGCCTCCTTTCTCTTATTTTCTTCTTGCCATGTTCCTATGAAAAGAAATTTCAGACTCCAGTCATCACTTTCTGTGAGCCCATGCTGTCTGCATTTGTGGGTCCTTGAAATCACATTTAGCTTCCATTTCCTCCAAACACGTATTTTGGTCTACCCAGATGTGAAGTTTCAGGACACAACATCCATCCACCTCCTGGCACATTTTAAGCAAAGAAATCAGAGTGACACAGTAGTGACATACCACTACTATAATTATTAATATTCACCCTCAAAAATAATGATTAATGAAACACAAATAAATCTCACTGATCTCCAGATAGCAGTACTTTGAGAACCAAAAGAATAGCTTCTACTTTGTTAGGCAGAAAAGTTGCTCTGATCCTTACTAAGAAATTATAGGCTTTCTGAGACATATTTGACAACCACAAAAAAATAGATTTCCATATTTTAAAAACCAGATGAACAATGTGTAATTTAAGGCATACTTATGTCAGAAAAAAATCTTCCACTCCCTCATTATGTAATTCACATTTCGGCGCCAGCCCCATGACATATGATCCATGAGTGACAGATTAAAAGGAAATGGGAAATCACATGCTTGCTTTATTCCAAAAGGAATAAAAAATTTACATGAACCCACTGGGTAAAAAAGGCCTTTATTATTTTTAGAATCATTTTTGGCTGAAAAGAGTTTTTCTGGCTTCTCTCAATAAACTTTTCAAAAACATGTTAGGTCAGCAAACTCATAGCATGAGCCCCACCCCACCCTGAAACAAAGGTTCCCAAGAAAACTTCCAATTTTCTAATCCCTCTTCCCTGGTCACAGGAGAATCGCCACTCTGATTAGTTAGCAACCACAATTTCTAATAACTTTCCATAGGTGAGTTATGATGCTGTCTATTAGGGTAAACGTCCCTAAAGGGAGAAATGGCCAGATTTCAGAAATGCACCCTGCACTGGGAACACTGAAGTTCTGCAGCAGACTGAATCCAGACTTCAGCATCCCAAGAGAAACTTTGTCCATCCTGCCCATCCCTGGCAAAATCGACAGCAGTGCCATCCAGAACTCAGAGGATGGTGGCTGATAGTCACAAGACATTTTATTTTGCACTCTTTCTTTCCAAGAAATATAGAAGCAATTAAAGAAGTAAATTTCACAAAATTATTATAATTAAAATAAGCACAGCCAGGGCATGTTCATGTTAATTTAGGATAGAAACTCATCTTTTGTTAGACTGTTCAGTTCTATGAAAATTTTCTAAGACTGATGCTAATCATCTGAAAGCTTCTAGGGTGTCCCTGGAAACACATTCCTCCACTATTATTAGGGTACATTCACAGATAATCCCCAAATCCTTATGACCATATCCAGAGTCTATAATATCTCTCTTCTGGGTACTCTTCTTACATCCAGAGTCTATAATATCTCTCTGCTGGGTTTATTTTATTGATTCTTAACAGCAGTTCAAAGAGTTTTCAGTTTATTCTGTGTTTTAAATATAAATAAAATATAAGAAATTTAATATAGTAATCAGTCTAATGCGTATAAATTCATTTTTCATTTTACATTCTGGTTTAATTTTACATGTCTCTTATGATTAGTATGACCGTTTTTAAAATAAGTAACTTAGAAATAATGTAAGATTCACTAAAATCACTTCCAGGTAAATACCAGCTTAGCACGTCATTTAGATACCTGTGTTCATAATAATATTATTCACAAGAATCAAAAGGTGGAAGTTTTTGATCCTACAGGTTCATCAACCTACAAATGGATAAATAATGGATGATATACATAGGATAGTACATTATTCAGCCTTAGAAAGGAAGGAAACCCTGGCACATATTATAATGTAGATGCATCGTGATGACATCATCTTAAATAAGTCATTCTCAAAAAGACAAATAGTATATGGGCTCATTTAGATGTGACATATGGAGCAGTCAAATTCATGAAGACAAAAATTAGAATGGTGGTTTCCAGTGGCTGAAAGAGGGGAGAAAGGAGAGTGATTATCTAATGGTCACAAAGTTTCACTTGGGGAAGAAGAAAAAATTCTGAAGACACATGGTCCAGATGTAAATTGCTTAGTGTCCCTGAACTGAACAACTTAACACCATTAAAATGGTAAATTTTGTACTATGTGTGTCTTGTTACAATTTTAACATCCCAAGGCCTGTTAATGGCCAATAAAATGTTTCCACTCAAGAGCAGTTCCCATCCCAGGCTGACCCAATGGACGCTTAGGCTAGCAGTGTCTCGCTCTACACCCTGCCCAGAGCTCAGTCACGGTGAACTTCCTGGTCTCTCTTTAATGTACCCCTCTCTCATTTTTGTGCCTTTGTATATGTGCTTTGTCCACTGGGAAGTTCCTCTGCCTCTTATTTTTTTCTTCCTTTGCCAGTACTTATTGCTGGTTGGCAACTGAGTTCAGGTGTTACACTACTTTGGGAAATCTTCCTTAACCTTCAGGATGAGTCATTTCTCCAGTGTTCCCACTGCTCCTTCAGAGCACTTAAAACCTTGCAGTCTAATCTGCCTGTAATAGTGCAGTGGGAAACAGCTGTTGGAAAATCAGTCCTGTTGTACATTAAAGGGAAGAGAAAATTCCATTAGTAAGAATAGAGCCAGAAGTAGCAGGATAACGTTATTAGTAGACAGGACATGAAATCAGTTATTATTACAGTATTCCATGTGATTCAGAAAGAAGGGAAAGGATGAACAGGTTAAGCAGCAATATGAAATGTGTGTAAAAGACTCAAATCAATCTTCCAGATATAAAATATCATGGTGTGATTAAATAACAAATTACACACTACAGAAGAAAAAAAAAAACTAAACAGCCAGAAAAACTACATAAAAGTAAAACAGAGAAAAGTCTAAAAAGCATAAAAGTGCATCAGTGTCTGTGGATAATCCAGGAAGACTAATACAGGTATAATTTGAATCCCTGAAGATGAGGACAGAGACATAAAATGGCATATTTGGAGATATAATAGCTGGAAAAAAAATCTAATTTTAATGAATACTATAAACCCACAGATCTTAACATGTCAAGGAATCACAAACTAAGAAATATGGAGTAAAAACTCCAAGATACATCAAAATTAGATTTTTTTAAAAACAGTGATAGAAAATCTTAAAAGCACACAGAGAAAAGTGTGTCATTAAATACAGAACAAAGATAAAAATGACAGAATTTTCCTGGTTAAAAATCAGTCTACTATGCTAAATTCAGCAAAAATATCTTTGATAAGCAAATTTTAAATAAAGACATTTGAAGATACAAAGAAGCTGATAGAATTCATCAATAAGCCAATATGTATGTCAAAAAGTGTTAAATTCTTCAGGAAAAAGCAAAATGATACCAGATTAAAATCCCAATCTATGTAATGAATGAAGTGTCCCAGAGATAATAAACATGTGGGCTTAAAAAGAGATATATTTTATTTTAAAATCTTTTTTTAAAATACAGATTGTGGAAAGAAAAAATTAATAGCAAATATCATGGGATGTAAAAAGTAGACAAATATGATGTGTATGATATCAATAACACAAATACCAGCATTAGAATGCAGAAGCATATTGCTATAAATGTCTTACCTCATATGTGAAATGGTACAAAAATGCATGTAGAAAGACACAATAAGTAAAATAGGGCAATATAAACCCCAACACAACCATTGCTCTAACAAACTCTCAGATGACCTCACAGTTTCCCTTCCTAGTGCTCATAACTTTATGGGATTCATTCCTCGTGAGTGTAGGCAGGACCTGTGACCTCTCTCTACCAACAGAATACTAAAGATGATAAGAAGTATGCAATTAAATTAAATTAAATGTTAAATAGTCTAACACTCAGCTGGCAGGAATTCTCCCTTGGTGGTTTTGGAAAGCAAAATAACTGATAGAGTGAATGATTTTTTTCTTTTTCTTATGAACAAATTAACAATTTTTATACTTGTGATTCCTATTCAGTATCATAACTGATACTCTGCACAGTACAAATATGCAGCATAGGTTTTTACAGGAAGAAATAAAACTCTCTAGTTATAGACAAATGAAAGTGGCAAAGAATTTACAAAAGAACTATTAGCATAAGAGAGTTTAGATAGGTTGAAGTATATAGAGTCAATATACAAAAATGAATTGCATTTCTGGATACTAGCAATGAAAAATTTTAAAGAGAAAAAATTTAATGTTATAGATAATAATGCCAAAATATCAAATTTCTATGTATAAATCCAATAAAATGACCTTTGTGGTAAAACTTTAAAATGCTCATAAAACAAATCAAAGGCAAATTGTTATACTTGTTATCCACCATGATGACATATGACTTAAACACAGATCACAGACTCAATACAGTTGTCTTGTCTACTCTCTACAACTCAACTGCATATATAATTTAATTCTACCAACATTCCAGCATGAGTCTCTATAAATGATTCTAAAATGTATATGGAGAGGCAAAAGAAATAGAAAAGCAAAAGGATTTCTTAAAAACTTGAACTAATTTGGAGGACTATCAATACTTGATTCTAGATTCAGAAAAAAGTAAGCTTTCATTAAGAAAAACAAAACAAAAAAGGAAAAAAGGTTGACACAAAAATCGATGGAGTAGATTAAAAAATACAGATTTAGGCATGCCTATATTTTAAAAATAGGCATTAATATTCTCTTAATGTAAATATTGTCTTTTTTTTAAGACTTATTTATTAATTCATACAGAACTGGAATACAGGCCAGAGGTACAGGGACAGTGAGAGGTTTCACTAGAGACAGAGTGGGGAGCAGAACAGGCTGACTGATGAAGAACACTGCTGAGGGGAGCAGTGGGCTGGTCAGGAGAAGTCTACCGTGCCATGTGGATCATCTGGGGTAGGGATAGAACTCATGCTGAAGTGGCCTTAGCTTCTTAGTGCTGTGCTTTAACCCGCCGCACCAACAGTGAGGACCCAATACTGTCTTTTCTGATAGTGATACTAGAGCAAATATCTCTATGCAGAAAATCATTAGTGCCTTTCTCAGGACATTTGTGAATTCACCAATTGGATTTCACCCACACTTTGGGAGAAAATATTTATGAATCACAGATAAAATAATGTCTATAAAGAATATATATAAAGAACTTTCAAAACTCAAAAATATGCCAATAACCTAGTTTTTTTTTTTTAAAGATTTATTTATTTATTCATATAGAACTGGGGTACAGGCCAGAGATGTGGAGGGTGAGAGGATTCACCAGAGACAGAGTGGGGAGCAGAACAGGCAGATCGACGAAGTACACTGCTGAGGGGAGCAGCGGGCGGGTCAGGAGATGTCTGCCACACCATGTGGTCACCTCCGGGGCAGGCGGGAATCGAACTCATGTGGAAGCGGCTTTAGATTCTCAGTGCTGTGCTTTAACCCGCTGTGCCACCAGGGAGGGCCAACAACCTAGTTTTTTAAATGGGCATCAGATGTAAGTAGAAACTTCATCAAAGGAAATAAGAGAATGAGAAAATAAGTCACATGAAAGATGTCCAGCCAGCATGATTAGTTACTAAAGGAAAATGAAAACCAGAATGTGATTTTCACTTTGCATCTTTAGCACAAATAAAATAAATGCATTAAGAAAATCTGTTTTGATAAATTCATGTTCTGGTAATTTATATAGAATCACTGTAATGCTTTTAACTTTGTTGATGAGAATGCAAAATACTAGAGACATTTTAAAATGATTTGACAAGCTTTTACAAAATTAAACATAGATTTATCACATGGTTCTGTAATTTTACTCCTTGTTATCCAGCTTATTGAAATTAAAACATATTTACACACACACACACACACACACACACACACACAAAAACACCTTGTACAGACATGTTTATAATGACTTCATTTGTAACCTCCAAAACTACAAAATTCCCCTAAGTAAGGAAATAACAAATGAGCTGGGGTACATCCTGCAAATACATACTACTCAGCATAAGTAAGTTTCATGTCCTTCATGATAAACAAGTTAAATTCAAAATAAATCATACCATAGATTCCATTTTTATGAGAATTTGGTAAAAGCAAAACAGTATCATGAAAAAGGACCAATGACTGCTAGAAGATAGTGGAGGAGATGAGATGTTTATAAAAAGTACAGGGGATGGGAAAAAATGTGCAAAATGATGTAAAAATAAACTTTGTAATAAAAAAAAAAGTACAGGGGATTTGAAGTATGCTGAAACTGTCCTAAACTATGATTACCATATGGTTACCTAATTGCATGCCTTTGTCAACCCTTACAAAACTGCATTTAACAAATGTTAATTATATTTTGCTTAAAATACATGTTCAAAAAAGAACATATAAAAGAGGAAATAATATAATCTAGACTCCATACAATGCATCACCTACAATTATCATCATACAACAAATACTACACATTTAAATAATAGGAAAACATGAACCAAGTTATAAAAAAAAAAAAGAAAAGTAGTTGATAAAAACATTAAACCAAAAGAAAAATAGATAATTGAATGTCATTTGCTGCAACATGGATGGAGCTAGAGGAGATAATGCCCAGTGAAATCAGTTAGAAAGAAAAGAAAAATATCAGGTGGTTTCAGTTATAAGAGCAATGGAAGGAAACCAAGTAGGGGATCAGGGAAAAAATAGTAACAATTAAAAATATAACACTAAACATGGCCCTCCCTGGTGGCGCAGTGGGTTAAAGCACTGCACTGAGAAGCCAAAGCCACTTCCGCATGAGTTCGATTCCCGCCTGCCCCAGAGGTGACCACATGGCATGGCAGACCTCTCCTGACCCGCCCGCTGCTCCCCTTAGCAGTGTACTTTGTAGATCTGCCTGTTCTGCTCCCCACTCTGTCTCTGGTGAATCCTCTCACCCTCCGCATCTCTGGCCTGTACCCCAGTTCTGTACAAATAAATAAATCTTTAATATATATATATACATATATATAACACTAAACAAAAGTAATCAGACAACAATAAATCAGAGAGGTTCTGCAGGGGGGGAGGAGGGGAGAAACACAAGGGTGGGAAAAGCACAAGTTGATGGTGCACAGGTGAACTGGTGATGAAGCTTCATGAGGACTACATCTGATGTAAAATATATACAAATAAAGAAGTTAATATAAAAAAACCTGAAACCATGATGATAGATGATAACA
This sequence comes from Condylura cristata, assembly GCF_000260355.1. Lineage (NCBI taxonomy): Eukaryota > Metazoa > Chordata > Mammalia > Eulipotyphla > Talpidae > Condylura > Condylura cristata. The sequence goes on from NW_004567103.1 coordinate 86,378,416, forward strand.
GTACTGGAATAAAAAATGTTGGAAACAAGTTCTGGTAAGGCTGTGAAGAATACATATTTACAGTTGGTGGAAATAAAATGTTTCCATAGAAGTGGAAGTAACCTCTATGGAAAATGGCATTATGGCTGTTTAAAAAGCTAAAAATGAAAATACCATATGTTCCAGCAACATTCTAGGTATTTGTCTAAAGAATACAAAATAGGGCCCTTGCTATCCCTGGTGGCACAGCAGGTTAAAGTGCGGCACTAAGAAGCTAAACCCACTTCAGCATGAATTCCATCCCCACTCCAGAGGTGACCCACATGTCACATCAGACCTTTCCTGACCTGCCTGCTGCTCCCCTCAGCAGTGTGTTTCAATCTGCTTGTTCTGTTCCTCACTCTGTCTCTGGTGAATCCTCTCACCATCTGTGGCCTGTTCCCCAGTTCTGTATACATAAATAAATAAAACATTTTTAAAATAATAAACCATTTTAAAAAATAATAAATAACCCTAAGAAACAATCTGATACAATACAACCAATATAACTCTTAGATTCTGCGGATAAGTATTGTGGCTATCTAAGAAGAGGAAGGAAAGGAGGAGGAGAGGTTAAGAATTAGTGGAGGACGAGAGAAGTATGTACAGTGCATAGTTAGGAAGTGAAGTGTCCTCCTGAAATCATACAGTTTTGTAAACAAATAGCTAATCAATAAAATTTGATTAAAAATAAAACATTCAACTAAAAAAAGAATTTTTAGACTGAATAAAAAAAATAGAACATTAGACCTCTGGGAAAAATAAAACTTGTAGCTTTATATATATATATATATATATATATATATATATATAGGCAAAATATGCTTTTTCTAAACACAAACTGATGGGTCAAAGCAAAATTAATACTCAATTTCTGAATTAGGGATGTATCTGTAATAATAATATGAAAAATAAAAGAAATGGTAAATGGGATGACAGTGTTATAATATACTTAACTCTTAAGAAATAGGTATATTATTAAACCTAAGAAGACCTTGCTAAGATTAGGTATTACATTTTAATTTGTGGAATAACTAGTCAATAATTATGGAAAAATTTACAGCTAAAAAGTCACTATAAGACAAAAATAGAATAGAAATAATACTTGAAATCAATACTTAAAATGTTGGCGCAGCAGTTAAAGACAGCACTATCAAGCTATCGCCAGCCACTAAGACCTGAGATCTATCCCTGGCTAGGGAGCTGGCCCATATGGCACAGCAAACCTCTCCTGTCTCTGGAGAATCCTCTCACTATCCCCACACTTCTGGCCTATATCCCAACTCTTGTATGCTTTAATAAATAAATCTTAAAATAAATTTTGAACATGTGAAAAAATATTTAATATTCTAAGAAAACATATAATTAGCCCTAAGAAGAAAAAAATCTGATATGTAAGAAAAATATGTAAGAGAGTTAATTTCAATCCAATTAATTAAATGTTGCATAAAATATACATATAGTAGGGCCCTCCCTGGTGTGCAATGGGTTAGGACACAGCATTGCAGGCTGGCCATAGCCGCTTCAGTGTGAGTTCGATCCCTGGCCCTGCAGGTGATCCATGTGGCCCTGCACACCTCTCCTGACCCTCCCACTGCTCCCCCCAGCAGTATTACTTCACCAGTCAGCCTGTTCTGCTCCCTACTCTGTCTCTGGTGAAGCCTCTCACCATCCCTCCACCTCTGGCTTGTACCCCAGTACTGTATATATAAATAAATAAATCTTTAATATATATATACACACACACACACATATGCACACACATATATTAAACAATACAACTAAGAGATAGGGACTGAGGCCTCCTTGGTGGCCTAGGGGTTAAGGGTCAATCCTACTACCACTATGGCCTGAGCTCAACCCCCAGCTAGCAGACTTACATACGTATGGTGCCACTGACCTTTCCTCTCCCGTTGCTTCCTTGGCAGTGTATTTCAGTAAATTTGCCTGTTCTGCTTCCCATTCTGTCTATGGTGAATAATTTCACCCCCCACACCTGTAGTCTGCACCTCAATTCTCCTATGGGGAAAAAAAATAGAGACTTACTGGGCCCTCCCTGGTGGCGCAGCAGGTTAAAGCACTGCACTAAGAAACTAAAGAGCCGCTTCCGCATGAGTTCGATTCCCGCCTGCCCCGGAGGTGACCAGACCTCTCCTGACCCGCCCGCTGCTCCCCTCAGCAGTGTACTTCGTCGATCTGCCTGTTCTGCTTCCCGCTCTGTCTCTGGTGAATCCTCTCACCCTCCGCATCTCTGGCCTGTACCCCAGTTCTGTACGAATAAATAAATAAATCTTTAAAAAAAAATAGAGACTTACAGACAACATAGAAAAATAATACAAGATAAAAGTATATATAATCCACTTGCAATGAAAACTAAATATTCAATATGAATAGACAAAAAAAATGAAAGACTGGAAAAAAGATAATATGCACATAATAAAAAGCACATTAAAAGCTGGCATGGCTATATTATCAGAAATCTATATGTTCAATTTAAGCATTGTTACCAGAGAAAGAAAAAAATGTATTAACTTCTTTGTTAAAGGCCCTTCCTGGGGGTTCATTCTTCATAATGCAACACTACGAAGCTATCTGCAGTCACTACAGCATGAGTCTGATCCCTAGCCAGGGAGCTGACCCACATGGCATGTCAGCTGCTCCCTGACCTGCCTGCTGCTCCCCTCAGCAGCGCATTTCAGTAGTTCTATCTGTTCTGTTCCCCATTCTGTCTCTGGTGAATCCTCTCACACCGTTGCACCTCTGGCCTGTACTCTAATTATTGTGTGCATAAATAAATAAATCTTTCAAAAATATATTTGTTAAAGAGCTTACAGTGATGTACAAGCAATTCATAGCAATTCCTTGGACTTGAGTTGCTTCCTGTTAAATAATAAAAAGGGTTCATTCACTAGGAAACATAAAACCGTTTAATCTATATATGTTTATTTTCAGGGCTTCAAAGTACATAAGTGAGAAAGTGGCCTAAATAGATATATTCACTATTATCAAGAAGATCTCAGTACTCTTCTCAAAAAATTGATAGAACAAGTAGACATACAATCAATAAGGATACAGAAGACTGAAACCACATACCATCCAAATTTCCCATTGGAAAGCCCCACCTAGTTACTGCAGATTTGAATTATTTTCAAGTCTATGTAAAGTATTTCACAGGTGAAACCATATGAGACCATACAATAGCCTTAGTATGTTTCAAAAGATTGAAAACTTGAAGACTATGTTCTATAGCCAGAAACAAAAAAAATCCTAGTAAAATTTATATATGCATATATTTAAATTCACTAAATATTTTAAACAGGCAATAAAATTACTTTGTGTTAAATAAAACTAGAAAATATCATTAAGTTGATAGTTAAAGAATATGTCAAGTGTGAATTATAGGTTAAGTAGCACTTAAGTTATATGTTGAAATTATTTGAGTATAAGAGACAATTTTTGCTGATAACCTAAATGTTCTTATTATAAGCTAATAAAAAAAACAGCAAATTACATACATATTAAGCAGGAGTAAGAAAATAAAAGCATAATAAAAAAAATAATGAAGAGGGCCTCCCTGGTGGTGCAAGGGGTAAAGTCTCAGTGCTATCAACATATTGCCAGACACTGTGCATGAGTTTGATTCCCAGCCAGGGAGCTAACACAGCAGACCTCTCCTGTCTCACCTGCTGCTCCCCTTAGCAGTGTATTTCAGTAGATCCACCTGTTCTGCTCCTCACTCTGTGTCTGGTGAATCCTCTCAAAGTCCCTGCCCCAGTATCTCTGACCTATACCCCAGTTCTTTGCGTCATAAATAAAAATAAATATTTTTTAAAAAGAAAAATAATGAAAGAAAGGAAGCAACATATCTAGATGGTATAGGAGAATTCAGCCTCTCTCCCTTCACAAAGAGCAATAATTAGACAAATATCCATGAATAAAAATAGATCTGAGAATGTTCAAGAGTCATTTACAAAGTCACAGCCAAGCAGTGGAACATTAAACCAGAGAATATATGCACACAAAGGACAGACCAATTCTAAAAGACAAGAAGGAACTCCCTAGTCTGAGAGATTTCCCTTCATTAAGAGAAGAAAGACAGCATGACTAGCTTTTCATATTATTGCATAAAGAGCCACTTCTGTTTTATCCCAATCAGATTTCTGGAAAGAACTGGCTGAAATAAGAGGTCTGCAGTGAGAATAAAAGACAAGGGCTACCAACATGTCTAGGCATCAGGGCACTAATGGTTCCCAGTGGCCCTATCTGCAGTAGAACACTGCAGCTTTCACTGGTGAAGACTTCAATGATCTTTATGGATGGTGCACAATCCTGTGTTTTCCAAAACTGAGGATGCCCACAGCGACCTCTGCTTCACAGAAGAGCCCAAGAGCCAAGCACAGTCCATGTAGACATACTTAGCTTTTGTATCTAAGACAGCAAAGCTAATTCATGGTCTCATCTACTAGTGAATTACCCAACTAGCTATTAAATCTGATCAGAGTATCTAGGAAAATGTGGAACATATATCGTAGCTCCATACTAGTAAAGAACCAACCCACCAGTTCTACTCAACTTTGTCAGCCAGCAACACACTCCCTCATCCCCATCCTCAGAGCTTGAGCAATTGCCTTACCCCAAAATACAGGTAAAGAGCAGGACATACTTCTCTCTACCAACGATGCTACCAACAGAAATATCCAGAAATCCCAACTGAGCTGGATGATAAAGAACTCTCTCTCTGAATAAGTATATGCTGAAACACATTAAACTGTCAAAGTCACAAGGAAAAAAGTTAAGAGCAGCAGAAGAAAAGTTAAGTAAAGGGGAACCACCCCATAACACTCAATTTTTCAACAGAAAATTTCTAATCCATGAGGTGTATGATAACACAAGGAAAGAAAGTAACTATTAGTTAACAATTCTATACCCACAAAAGTTGCCCTTCAGAAACAAGCAAAGAGAGAAAGGTCTCCTGAGACAGATAATGAGACTTGACTTACATAAAGACAGAAAAAAGGTTTATTGTTTGTTTTTTGAGTGGCAGTAGCATAAATTTACATGACATCATAAAACATAAAAAGGTAGCATGGAACTCACTAGCAATGGTACAATATAGTCATCGTTAGATTCTTCAATGTAATAATAATGGTATATAGAAAATGTTAATAAGTTTAAAAATTAAAAAAGAACAAAGTGGCCCTCCCTGTGGTGCAGCAGATTAAAGCACAGCACTAAGAAGCTTAAGCCACTTCAGCATGAGTTCGATCCCCGCCTGCCCTGGAGGTGACCCACATGGCGTGGCAGACCTCTTCTGACCTGCCTGCTGCTCCCCTTAGCAGTGTACTTCCTCGATCTGCCTGTTCTGCTCCCCACTCTGTCTCTGGTGAATCCTCTCACCCTCCGCATCTCTGGGCTGTACCCCAGTTCTGTATAAATAAATAAATAAATCTTAAAAAAAAAAGAACAAAGTAAAAATTATCATAATAGTCTGTTATAGTTACACAACATAAAAATATGCAAGTTGCAATTGTGATAATCTAAATTATTACTGGGAGGAAAAAATGAGATTAAATCTCACAAATGCTAAGTTTAAAATAATGTGTTATAAATGTAAGATGTTCTATATAAGCCTACTTAAATAAACTGTGAGGAACTTATATAATTACAATGAAAAATTATGTAACTACAAGGAAAAATCCTTTACTCCTTATAAGAAAAGAACAAGATAATAAAATCCAAATCATACTAATTTCAAGAAACAAAAATGACAACAGGGTAAGATACAAGGAATAAAGGAGCTACAAAACCACTAAAAAACAATTAACAAAATGGCAACAGTAAGTACCTTCCTTATCAGGGATTACTATAAACATAAATGGAATAGGTTTTCTGATCAAAATTCATAGAAATTGAGTGGGTTAAAAAATCAGTATTGAGGCCCTCCCTGGTGGCACAGTGGGTTAAAGCACTGCACTTAGAAGCTAAAGCCACTTCCTCATAAGTTCGATTCCCGCCTACCCCGGAGGTGACCATATGGCGAGGCAGACCTCTCCTGACCCGCCCACTGCTCCCCTCAGTAGTGTACTTCGTCAATCTGCCTGTTCTGCTCCCCACTCTGTATCTGGTGAAGCATCTCGCCGCCCCTGAGCCTCTGGCCTGTACTCCAGTTCTGTATGCACAAATAAATAAATCTTAAAAAAAAAATCAGTATCTGCAAAGCCATCAGTAATTACAAAATGCAGTGAAAAGTAATAATATTGGCATTATTAATATTCCAGAGGGAAAAGAGTAAAAATGACACTTTAGCCTTAAAGACAAAGATAGATTGGAAGTAAAGGGATAAAAAATGATATTTCAAGCCAAAGAAAGTAATAATAATTATACTTCTACCAGACAAAATGGAATTTAAGCTAAAAATGGTAAAAATAGACAAAGAAGCTCATGATATAATGATAGTCAATATATCAGATGATATAAGTTGTAAATATTTATGAAACAAACATTAAAGGATGTAAGTATATAAAATTAAAGATAATAGGTAAGAAATAATAAAATAAATATCAGTAAACAAATAATAATTGATGATTTTAATAGCTGATTAGAAACAGTAGATATATCATGTTCAGATAGAATTATTTGCAGTAGTTAAGACTTGGAAACAACCTAAGGACTTTCACTGAATTAATGGATAAGGAAGTTGTGGGGCACTCACATACACACAGACACACAGACAAACACACACACACACACACAATGTAATAATATTCATCCATTAAAAAAAAAAAAGAAGAAGAAATCTGGCCCCCCCTGGTGGTGCAGTGGATTAAGGCACAGCACTGCAAGCTGGCCCTAGCCTCTTCAGTGCGAGTTTTATCTCCAGCCCCGGAGGTGATCCACATGTCAAGGCAGAATTCTACTGGCCCAACCACTGCTCCCCTCAGCAGTGCACTTCATAGATATGCCTGTTCTGTTCCAGCTCTGTCTCTGGCAATCTGCTCACTGCCCCTGCACCTCTGGCCTGCACCCCAATTCTGTATGCATAAATAAATAAATTCTTTTAAAAAAAGGAAATTCTAGCACTTAAATATAGAATGGACCTTAAAAATATTATACTGGGCCCTCCCTGGTGGCGCAGTGGGTTAAAGCACTGCACTGAGAAACTGAAGCCACTTCAGCATGAGTTCGATCCCCGCCTGCCCCAGAGGTGATCCATATGGCGTGGCAGACCTCTCCTGACCCGCCCACTGCTCCCCTCAGCAGTGTACTTCCTCAGTCTGCCTGTTCTGCTCCCCACTCTGTCTCTGATGAAGCCTCTCACAATCCCTGCACCTCTGGCCTGTATCCCAGTTCTGTATGAACAAATTTCTTTAAAAAAAATTATGCTTAGTGAAATATCAGAAAGAAGATACATACTGTATGATCTAACTTATATGTGCAATCCAAAAATAATAATAATAATAATAAAAGGAGATCAGACTTGTGATTACTAGAGGTGGGAGTGGGGAGACAGAATTGGAGGAAGTTTGTCAAAATATACAAATTCAAAGTTATAAAAAATAATAAGCATTCAGGATATAATGTACAATGTCATGATCCCTAGATAACATCAATTCATAATAGACAGGAAGTTTAAAAGAGTAAAAGCTAAGAGCTTGCATCACTAGAAGTTTTTTTTTTTTTTTAATTTTTTCCTCTATACTTTTTAACTGTATCCATATAAAAAAAATTAATGTTAAATGGAATCTACTGCAATAGTCATTTCACAAAATATACTAATCAAGCCATCATGTTTTGTACCTTAAACTACTCAGTGATATACTTCAATGATTCCTGAATAAATCTGATGGAGGCTCTCCCTGGTGGTGCAACAGATTAGGACACAGCACTGCAAGCTAGCCCCAGCCACCCCAGTGAGAGTTTGATCCCCGACCCGGAGGTGACCCACATGGCACGGCAGACGTTTTCTGGCCTGCTCACTGCTCCCTTCAGCAGTGGACTTTGTATATCTGCCTGTTCTGCTCCCCACTCTGTCTCTGGTGAATCCTCTCACTGCCTCTGCACCTCTGGCCTATACCCAAGTTCTGTATGGATAAATAAATCTTTAAAAAGAATTTAAAAAATAAAGCTGATGTAAAAATATTAAGGAAGATTCAAATAAATGAAAGAATCATGAGTCAGAAAACTAAACATTTTATTTTATTTTTTAAAGATATATTTATTTATGTATACAGAACTGGGATACAGTCCAAAGGTGCACAGGTGGTAAGAGGATTCACCAAAGACAGAGTGGGGAGCAGAACAGACAAACTGATAAAGTACACTGCTGAGGGGAGCAGCCGGAGAGACAGGAGAAGTCTGCCACACCATGTGGGTCACCTCTTGGCCCAGGGATCAAACTTGCACTGACGTGGCTGTGGCCAACTTGCAGTGCTAGGTCCCAACACATTGTGCACTAGGGAGGGCTCTAACTAAACATTTTAAAGAACAAAAGCTTGAATATTTTGGAGCTTAAACTAGTTCCAAAATAGCATACAGTTCACCATAAATCCAGGAGAAATACTCAAAGCTATTTTGTGGTACGTGACAAGTAGTTTCTAAAATATATATTGAAGATGTAAAAATCAAGATATCCCTGAAGAAGAAAGCATGTAGGGATTTCTCCTTCACCAGAGATTAAAAAGTCTTAATAACTAAGAAATGGTGGCATTGGTACAGGGATGTACTAGAAAATAGACTATGCAGAATAAAATAGAATATATGCAGAACTTCATGTATGAGAAACATGATACTTAAAAACAATGAAAAAAACATGAGCTTTTCAACAATCTGTCCTCAGACAGTTATCCACATGAGAAGAAAAAGAAATTGGAGTGTTACCTTATATCACACATAATTAATTCCCAGATGCTTTGAAGATTTAAATGTGTACCATAAAAATATAAACAATTTAGACTACCATAAGGAAGACTATCTTTATGGCTGTGGGATAGAAATGGATTTCTTAACACTCAAAAAAAGGCAAATCATAAAGAAAAAAAATGTAAACAGAAAAACTATAGACTTCTCTTTCTCATAAGAAGACATGTAAAAATGAAAGTAAGCCACAAATTGGGAAAGGATGACCAACAAAGAATTAGAATACAGAATAACAGGAAAAAAAACTGATATAAATCAATAGGAAAAATATCATTCAAAATAAAAATGCATAAAAGCTTTAAAGGAATATTTGACAAAGAAATACCAAGTTAGAAATATGAAAAGGTGCTTGAGCTATCATGAATCTGGGACATTCAGATTAAGGTTACAATTGGATGTCATTTTATACCCATCCGATTGGCAAAATATTCTTAGGTCTGCAAACATCAGGTTTTGACAAGGATGTTCAGAAAAACCCATCTACTTTGGGGGAGTGACAATCTGGTGTCACCTAATAAAACTGAAGCGATACTCCCAAACTACAGACACTTCTTTCCTAGGATTGCATGGGTTGTGCACACGTGCTCCAGCGAATGTCTGCACAGTGTTCGCAGAGGCTTTCATTACAGCCAGGCCTCAGAAGTGAGCCAAATTCCCAAAGACAGGAGACTGCAAAGAAGCTGCAATCTCCTAGCATACAATGCTGTACAGCAGCAAACATAAATGAACTAACATATGGTGACTATCTCTCAGGAGAGCGCTGAGCAGTTTAAAGCCAGTTGCAGATGAGTACATATGGTTCAATTGCATTTAAATAAAGTTTAAAATCTTCAGTACTCAGCACTATGTGCTTGTGTGGGGGTGGGGTGCAGAGAGGCGGTCATGGGCACAGGTCCCAGATCACACACCTGAACTGCACCACCTCAGCTGTTAGGCCCCGTAAATATCCAGTGCATATTCTCTGAAACATGACATGGTGACCCTGCTAGAGATGCAGCCATAGTTGTTAAAACTGTGAAGAAATGAATAGAACATCAGTACAGTGATTCACTATGGAAAAGGAAAAAAGATGGAATTAGAGATCAGCACTCACTGACCTTGAAAATTGTGCTCATGGTCTATTCCTTAAACTCTAGGAACATGTTGTCATTCATGTAGCATTCTTTTATATTTTCAGTACATGTTTCATGTATCTCATGTTTAACAAACAAAAATAAGACTTGTCCAGGGGTGAATTTACTTGTACCCCATGATGCTACACTTCCAATGATAAGGTGACTTTCTAGGATCTCTGCAATTTGTCATGAATGTACTCTTATTTTCATAGATAATGAAAACCAATATTTCCTCGTAAAAGATATATGGCATAAACAGTGAAACAAACAATGGCAGCTTTTTATCAAGTCTCCAATTGGATTATTTGATTCCTATGTGATGTTAGGAAACTTTCTTAACCTCTCTGACTCTGACTCTTCTTTAAAATGAATGTGGTAATGTATAACTTGCAATGCTGCAAGGATTTGAATTATACACAGACTGAGAAAGTATAAATAAGCTACTGCATTTTTGTTGGACAGTTTGTAAAAAATGTTGAAATATTAAATGTTCTTGTCATATAACTAGCTACTCCATTACTTCAAATCTATTTCAGAAAAATGATCTTTATAATCTCCACAAAGATTTATAAGCAAACTAGCCCACTGCAACATTGTTTTGAGAAATATTGCCAATATGAAAACTGTTAAGCTATGATACATCAATACCTGGAAATACATTACCTAGTCATTAAAATGAATAAGTTAGGCAACTTATTTTCATAATCTAAATGAAATGTTCTCATCCACTGACATAGAGTGTGAAGAAGCTCAGCAGGGTTTAAGAAGTCTAGGTGTTTGGGCCTTCCCTGGTGGTGCAAGGTGTTATAGCACAGCACTGTGAAGCTAGCCACAGAAGTCACCTCAGCTCAAGTGAGCTTGATCCCCTGCCTGGGAGGTGACCCATATGGCACAGCACACTACCCCCGCTCCCCTCAGCAGTGTCTTTCATCAATCTGTTCTGCTCCCCACTCTGTCCCTGGTGATTCTGCTCACCACCCCTGCACCTCTGGCCTGTATCCCAGTTCTGTGTGCTTAGAAATCTAACTGTAGAACTGAGGCCCCTATAGGGAGAGTGGGGATGATTAGTAAAAAGGGAAGATAGGACTTTTGGTGCTTTGATGGTGGTAACATAGTTCTAAAGAGAGGTGAAGTTGTACCCCTAAATGACATACAATGTTGTCAACCCATGTTATCTTAGTTAAAAAAAAAAAAACTACAATTTAAATAAATTTATCTTGACCCTAACATACAACCATCTGATTCTTTCTCTCCTAAAAGATTTTTTCTAAGTTATCCTTAACTGCAGCAATGAAACTTCTTTGTAGGGGCTCTCTTAAATCTAAAAAGCCACTTGTAAAAGACAATTTCTGTGAGACTAGAGTGTCAGTTTCATGTGGGACTCTAAAAACAAGGAGCTACTATATTTGGTGCACATAGATTATCCCCGCTCACATGGTCACCACCTGTCTGTGCTACTACTTTTTTTTTTTTTTGCCTGAAAAACTGGGTCAGAATGTCACATAAAGGCATTACCAAGGTACTCAAATAAATAGTTTAGTAATTCCCTAGTTGTTTTAACAGTGCTGAGTCTGCATCAAAAGGATAATCATAAGGCCCTCCCTGGTGGTGCAACAGGTTGAAGCACAGCACTATGAAGCTATCTGCAACCACTGCAGCACGAGTTCGATCCCCAACCAGGGAGGTGACCCACATGGTGTGGCAGACCTCTCCTGACCCACCCACTGCTCCCCTCAGCAGTGTATTTCAATCATTCTGCCTATTCTGCTCCCTACTCTGTCACTTGTGAATCCTCTCTCATACCAAGCATCTTTGGCCTGTACCGCAGTTATTGTATGCATAAATAAATGTCTTTAAAAAAAATAAAGGGATGTAAATTTAGAAGCTACATTGATGCCATGCCTTCCTCTGTCACAACTCAGAACACATTAGTCTGTCTCCTCCTGATACCATAATACCCTGGCAGTGAGATGCAAAGAATGAGTAGAGTAGTCTCAGGGAAAAGACAGATGGTCATTGCAGGCTTCTCATGCAAAGGAGAGTTAAGTGAGGGCATGTAACACCTCCATCCTGAGTCCCAAAGGCAAAAATGCCCTTGAAATTCAGAGAAAGATTAGGTGTTAGTGCTTTGACTTTTAGTTTTCTTTTTTATTTCAGTTTTATTTTTTATTTCTTGTAATGGACTGGCTCACCATTTGCAAAGTTAACTACCACACTGCCTGAGAAAGCCTCCCTCATTAGCCAGGGCCTTTCTACTAAAGACTGGAGACTTCTGGACGTGTTACTTTGTGCTTGTGTAGGTCCAGACCCTCTGCCAGTATGAATGACATGGATGTGGACATCAAGGGCAGGACATCAGACTCTGTTCTCTCTCCTACAGCTCTTGGTCACAGCTCATCTGAGGTATAGAAGAGAAGGCTGGCGTGAGACTGTCCTGGAGGACCCTTGCTCATCTGCCTACACATGGGTTGTCAATAGCTCAAGGAAAAGACAAACCGTAGAGGCTTGATCTCAGTCCAGACCAGCTCGCCCTATGTCTTCAAGTGTGGACTCAGGAAGGGGCCAATAGTCTGAGGAGTCAAACATGTGCATCATCTTATACAATCCTTGTAGGGATTCTGTGCTGTGGGTCTTTAGCTTCCATCTGGAGGAGGAACCAGAGACCTCCATTTCTGTGTCCTGGGGTGAGAATTTGAAAACTACCTGTGTGTGATTTCCAAATCCAGGCATGTCCACCCATGTGCCCCGTCAGATACTGACGTGGTCAGAATGGCCTTGAATGACATCTCATACGCTGCATGTTCCATGAATTTCAGTTAAATCTGAGCATTCACCAAGCTGAAATTTCACTTTATATCCCCCAAAATATGAAAGGTGATGGGAATCAATTGCAACATTCCTTGCCCTGCAAAGAACAAAGGCAGCTCGTCCCCTCTGTAGCATGAGGTTCCATGAGGACACATCCTACAGACAGCTCCCCATCTGCTGTTCCACTAGTCCATGATGTGTTATCCAATGGTACTACACTTGCTTTTTTTTTTTTCAAATATGTATGTATGTATGTATGTATTTATTTATTTATTTTTGCATACAGTACTGGGTACAGGTCAGAGGTTCAGGGGCAGTGAGAGGCTTCACCAGAGACAGAGTGAGGAGCAGAACAGGAAGAATGACATAGCACACTGCTGAAATGAGCAGATACTAAGACAGAAGAGTTCTGCTGTGCCATGTTCGTCACCTCCAGGGTGAGGATCGAACTCGCACTGAAATGGCTGCTAAAGCGGCTGTCAAAGCAGCTGTGGCTAGCTTTGCAATGCTGCACTTTAACCCGTTGCACCACGAGGGAGGGCCCCAGACTTGCTATTTCTTAAATGATAAAATAAAACCATTGTTTTCCTCAAGCCTGTCAGGAAATATTGGGGTTGTAATTAAGTAACTGACTGGATGCCTCGCGCCATGAAGGTAGTTAGAACTGCAGCCTCACCTGCACATAGTGAACACCCAGACACTTAGCTCAAAGATGCCAAGTGTAGGAACAGTTTGCCATTTAAATTTGCAGTGACTCTTCAAGGTAACCATGGTCATCTGCATTTACCACATAATGAGACTGAAGCTCATGAGGTCCTGTATGACGATGCACCCGCATGATGATACCCCACTGACCCATGTGTCTGGGCACCCAGTGGGTGTAAGCATCTGAGTTCTTATACATTTTGGGCTGGTGAAGGCCCAAAAATGTATAAGAAAAGCTCTGCTCCTTGAGATTCTGGCCATGAACCCAAGGAGAAGCACAATGCACTATAAAAGCAAAGTGTCAGTTCAAGGTAATGATCTCTCCACGTACAATTAGGCTGCAACATTTTCCTAGCCAGGCCACATCTCTCCCAGGAAATCTCCCTTGATAGCTTCAGATAACTGTCTCTAAGCATTTCTGTACCTACAATACAATGCACACTTGTGGCTTGCTTGTGTCACTTGTTAAGGAGATAACTTTCTCACTTGTCTCTTGCCCAGTAACTCATTGAGGGCAGGCACTGTGAGTTAAGCTTTCTGTGATCACCTAAAAGCCAGGTAAAAGCTGGTGCCAAAAGAAAAGCATTTATTCATGTGGGATTTGGGTGGTGGGAATAGAGTTTCCAGGTTTGATATAGGCTGGGAGTTCTATGTCAGGTGAAAATAGTTAAAATCCCATTTCACTGGCATCCTGGGGTCTTCTAGTCCCTGATTTCTGTCACCTAGTTTTGTCTGTGTCTACTAATTCAAGAAGTGTGTGGGCATACATTCTTTTCTTTCATCTTCAAAAGTGTTCAAAAGTGAGGGCCCTCCCTGGTGGCACAGCGGGTTAAGCACAACGCTAAGAAACTGAAGCCATTTCAGCATGAGTTTGATCCCCGCATGTCCCAGAGGTGACCACATGGTGCAGCAGACCTCTCCTGACCCACCCACTGCTCCCCTCAGCAATATACTTCATCAGCCAGCTTGTTCTGCTCCCCACTCTGTCTCTGGGGAATCCTCTCACCACCCTTGCACCTTTGGCCCAGTTCTGTATGTATAAATAAATAAATCTTAAAAAAAAAAAAAAAAGTGTTCTAAAGTGATAGACAGGTGGCCCCAGGCAGGAGTCATGGGATCTGAGTTTGCAGACTGGTTCCTTCATGAACACATTCTATAACAGGCAGAAGTTCAACACTTCTTTGAGGCTCAGTTTCCCCACCCCTCAAATGAGAGGGTTGAACTTGCTGAAACTGAGGGAGGGACCCTCCCAATGCTCAAATTATATTACCTGTGAGAATAGAGTGTAGAACAGTCGGCCAGCCCTCCTAAAGCCACCAAAGGATGATATTAAACTAGAACTTCCAGGGAACACAGAAGTCTTTTGAATAATGGCTTTGCAGATAGGCACTGGGGCATCATAAACCTCCCTTGCTTTTCTCCAAGTTATAATTCCACCTCATTGTCACTAACACCCCAGTTTCTGCAGTAATTTCATTTAATTTTATGGCTTGGCTCCTGCAGCCTTGCTAGTCAGATAAGCAGGTTTGACAGCTGTGTGGGCAATGATTTGCAAGGCTGGGGGCAGGGTATAAACCGCCAAACCAACAGCACAGGTGGAGAGAATCGATTTACCTCTGGAGACAGGACCAGACCTCCTTCGAGCAAACCGGCCCTGCCAGTATAGCCAAGTCTGGCTGGGGTGGGGCATATGGTCTGCTCTGACCTGTAGGCATGGGGAACAGAGTGTGGGCTCTCACCAGGCAGAGAGAAGGCCAACAGAGAACCAGAAGGCACTATGGGCCAGCTCTTCTCTAGTTGGGCCTCTACAGGCCAAAGCACAAAAGCAGAAAAAAATGAGTAGTGACTGTGACTGTCACATGTGCAAAGAGGCAAGTGGTGAAGAAAAGGTCACTTATGACTGTCACGTGTGCAAAGAGGCAGGTGGTGAAGAAAAGGTCACTTATGACTGTCACATGTGCAAAGAGGCAGGTGCTCTTTGGTTCTTCTCCAATGGATACGTTATTGAACTTCCCTGAGTTGTGTTTCCCATTGGGTGGGCTTTCTGGAAGAGACTTAACCGGTAGGTTCAAACTGATCCCTGAGAAGGCCAACGCCACTGGTCAGGTGGGTCTGAAATGCAACTGTGGAACAAAGAAAAGAGTATTCTCACAGAAGGTACAGAGCTCTGGCCAGAAAGCCAGCAGAGAAACTTCTTCCTATAGGTTTGTTCAGGCACCCCAAAAGGCCCAAACTACACTCAGGGATGGGTGTCCAGAAAACACACATAGACCCAGCCAGCCAGGCACTGTTCTGAGCAGTGTACATGTTCATTCTTTTCATCCTCACAGCAGTTGTGAGATGAGTGCTCAGCTAGCTCAAACTTAAGAAAGCTGCTCGGTTACACAGTCAGGAAGCAGAGAAGAGTAACTTGATGTTAGCTCAAACACAGCAGCAAGCTTGCCTGCTTGATGGTGAGGCACACACCAGTCTTTGTTGTGGGACTTCACTCTACATTTCAGGATATTTAGCCATATCCCTGGTCTCCACCTACTTTATGCCATTAGAATCTCTTCCCCAGTAACACAACCTGAAATATCTCCAGACCTTGTCAAATGCTCCTTGGAAGGCAGAATCACCTCTGGTGAAGAAACACTCTTTTTGAATGTTAACGACCAACAAGGAGACAAGTGATTTCAAGTTCCAGTTAATGCTTTGCTGCTGAGATAGAACCTAAAATTTGGGATGGGGCTACAGAAAGTCCAGGGAGGGGTACTGAGCTTCATCTTGTGAGTCAAGTGGAGGAAAGGGCTGACCTGAGACAGGTAGCTTAGAGTCAGGGGATGGGGGAAGAATTTGTCCCAGACAGAACAAAAGAACATGAGTGGCAGCTGGCAGCAAAGCAGTTGTCTGAGAGCTTTCACAGATGGTTGTGTGGAATCCTGTCCCTATATCCAATTGGTCAGAAGTCCAGGTAGAGTCCTGGAATGTCCAGTTTAATATGTACTCCAGGTAATCTTTATTCAGTCAATGTTGGGCTTGGGAATCAAATAAATTTGTCGTGGCTGCTGTTGGAAAGTGTGAGCAGGGGCTTTGGGGCACGTCGGGGTCTCCCTGAGTCTCCCTGAATGGGCTGCCTTGCAGGCTTAGGTGGAGAAGAACTCAGTGTGGGTATGACTGTGTCCTGCTCTGTGACCCCTGTTCTGTGATCTAATAGTTCTACCTGGGCATCCTCACTTCACCAGGCAGCCTAATCACAGCCTTTGTATGCATGGGGAAAAAACATCAATTTTTTTTAGTCAAAGAACTGAATTTGAGTCCACTATAGTTTACCTACATTATCCTATCTGAACCTCATTTTTCTTATCTATAAAATGAATCCCAAATTATCTATTTCCCAGGATTTCCCGGCTGAGATTAGGTAGTTGAAGCATGAAGATATTGTTGTCATCAAGGTTTTCTGCTTACTGAATCTAGCTCCAAGTATCTCTTCAATTTATAGACCTGCCACATTAATAATATTTCTGAGTCTCATAAAGACCTGGAGAACACCGGCATATCCTGGATGATTTCAAACACAGCTGTTCAGACTTGACCCAGGCTTCTTAAAAAAAAAAATGTATTCATTTATTTATGCATATAGAACTGGAGTACAGGCCAGAGGTGCAGGGGTGGTGAGAGGATTCACCAGAGACAGAGCGGGGAGCAGAATAGGCAGATGGGTGAAGTACACTGCTGAGAGGAGCAGTGGGCGGGTCAGGAGAGGTCTGCCATGCTTGTGGGTCAGCTGCAGGGCAGGATCCAACTCTCACTGAAGCAGCTGTGGCCAGCTTTGCAGTGCTGTGCTTTAACCCGCTGTGCCATCAGGGAGGGCACAGCTTCTCTTCCTGAATAGCCTCTTGTTTTAGTTTATTTTTACATCATTGTGTGCCTTTTTCCATCTGAGTTGTAAGCCCCGTGGGCTTCGCATCACCAAATCACCCATGTGCCATCACCACAGTCCAGTACATTTCCCTCCCCCCACCGTTTGTGATTCCATTTCCCATTCCATCTCCGTAAAATGTCTCTGGTATATAGTTGTCCATTATTATTATTATTATTATTTTCTCCCCTGGTCCTTTATCCTCCTGCTATGAGTGAAACCATCTGGTATTTTTCCTTTTCTTTCTTAAATAGCCTCTAGTTTTTTTTTTT